>NC_057810.1:610735426-611035426 GCF_018294505.1 Triticum aestivum | reverse complement strand
CCTCCGGCGGTGCCCCGCCCTCCGGTCATCGTCGCCGGCTGCCTCGTCACCGTATCTGGTGGATTAGGACGAGATCCACCGGTCCCTCCATCCAAACGCCTCCCCGATGTACCGCTTCGTCCCCGTATCCCGAGATCCAGATTCTCGCGAGGTTAAAATTCTTCTAAGTCCCTGAGTTTTTCAACTTTCTGATGCTATGTTTGACATGCCATATCTCCTAGCATACTACTCCATTTCATGCATATGATATATCAAAATGTTCACCATGAGATGCTGTTCATTTTGTTCTATTGTGCCATGCTTGTTTGGGATCATCTTGATGCCTTAATCATCGTTGCAAGAGTGCTATATGATGTTAATCTGCTGAAACTGTTATAACTTGATGATTTGTCATTTTTGTTGCATTTGATGTGTGCATCCTATGAGCATGAGTCCTACATGAGTTTTGAACTATGTCATGCCATCTTTACAGGGGTGCTTGTCTTGTATTTTTGTGAGTCTTTTACTGAGTGCATCAAGCTTGTTAAATAGAGTACTTGTTGTTACTGTTTTGCTAGGCTGAATCTGTTATTTCGTGATGCTATGTAAACCTGCTGCTACAAGTCATTCTATGCATAATCTGGAGATGTTCACTAAGGATGTTTTGTTATACATGTCATGCTATATCCATCAATGCCCCTGGTTGCATTTATGGCTTGCTGTAGATTGTTGTTATCATGCTCCAAACTTGCTAAATAATGTTGCTGCCAGCCTGTTAACATTAAGTTCAGTTTTGACATGTGCTTAGCTAGTGATCCATGCACCCTATGACCAGGCTCTTGCCATGCTTAGCTTCATAAACATGTCTTCTTACTGTTTGTTGCCTTGTCATGCCATGTATTGCTCTATGGTGAGTGGTACAAGCTCACCAACATGCCTACTTATCGTTGTTCCTGCCATGTTTGAATCTGTCATATATTTTGTCATGTTTACATGGGTGCCATCATATCTTCTGATCCTTTTTGGCTCATGTTCAGTAAAGGACTTTTGTTCTATGCATTTAGTAGTATCATGCCATGCCTTTGTTTTCCATATTGAGTTCCTGTAGCATGTTGTTTGATAGCTCTAAACATTGCAACCTGATGTTATTTCTGCAAAGTCTGAAACTGTTATTATTTGCAATCTTGCCATGTGTTTTTGAGCTTGTTCTAGTGATTTCTAGAGATAGCTCAGTGCTCATGTTTTGATATGCTTTACCTGTATATCATGCCCATGCCTTTTGTTCCTATATTGTGGTGCTGTAACATGTTGTTTTGGTGCTTGCATTATGCCTAGTTGCTGTTTTGAACAGATTGTTGTTATATCATGTTTGGAGTGTATGTGTTGAACCGTTGCTCCGTTTTGAGTGTGATCTATATGAAACTTGCTTGATTTTGCATGTAGTTTCATATTATAATGTTGCATCCTTGTTTTGAGGTGTTTGCTTGATGTTTGGATGTGTTTTGCATCAATGCCATGTTTAACTTGTTTTGCTCATATCTTCTAGGTCGTAGCTCCGAACTAAATGAACTTTATATGTAACTTGACTAGAATCTCATGTAGATCATCTTGGTGCATCTTAACTTGATGTTTAACAACTTGAACATAAGGTTTATTCACATCTGGACCAATTTCGAAATTTGCATATGAGGACTTACCGGAATTGTGATATGTTGTTCCCAGCCTCATTTAAACTTGCCTTGATGTGTTGCTTTTGTTTGCATCATCTCTTGCCATGAGTAGCCTCATCTAGCTTTGTCATGCACCATGTTTGGTTGCGCATCATGTCATGTTTATGTGTGGTGTGTTTACCATGTTGTGTGCTTCTTCTCGATAGTTCCCATTTCGTTGCGATCATGAGGATTCGTTCGTCTACGCTTGGTTCGTCTTCGTGGCTTCATCTTCTTCATGGACTCGTTCTTTTTCCTAGCGGGATTTTAGGCAAGATGACCGCTACCCTAGATCTCACTACTATCAATGCTATGCCAGTTGCTTCGTTCTATCGCTATGCTGCGTTACCTATCTCTTTTTGATCAAGCCCCCAAATTGCCATGTCAGCCTCTAACCTTTTCACCCTTCCTAGCAAACCATTGCTCGGCTATGTTACCGCTTTGGTCGGCCCCTCTTATAGCATTGTTAGTTGCAGGTGAAGTTGAAGATTGCTCCATGATGGACAGGTTTATGTTGGGATATCACAATATCTGTTATTTAATTAATGCATCTATATACTTGGTAAAGGGTGAAAGACTCGGCCTTATGCCTGGTGTTTTGTTCCACTCTTGTCTCCCTAGTTTCCGTCATACCGGTGTTATGTTCCCGAATTTTGTGTTCCTTGCGCGGTTGGGTGATTTATGGGACCCCCTTGACAGTTCGCTTTGAATAAAACTCCTCCAGCAAGGCCCAACCTTGGTTTTACCATTTGCCTCACCTAGCCCTTTTCCCTTGGGTTTCCGGAGCCTGAGGGTCATCTTTATTTTAGCCCCACCGGGCCAATGCTTGTCTAAGTGTTGGTCCGAACCGAGTAGACTGCGGGGCCCCCTCGAGGGAACTCGAGGTCTGGTTTTACTCGTAGGATGTCTCGTCCGGTGTTGCCCTGAGAACGAGATATGTGCAGCTCCTATTGGGATTGTCGGTGCATCGGGCGGCTTTGCTGGTCTTGTTTTACAATTGTCGAAATGTCTTGTAAACCGGGATTCGGAGTCTGATCGGGTCTTCCTGGGAGAAGGTATATCCTCCGTTGATCGCGAGAGCTGATCATGGGCTAAGTTGGGACACCCCTGCAGGGTATAAACTTTTGAAAGCCGTGCCCGTGGTTATGGGCAGATGGGAATTTGTTAATGTCCGGTTGTAGATAACTTGACACCAGATCCGAATTAAAATGCATCAACCGTGTGTGTAGCCGTGATGGTCTCTTTTCGGCGGAGTCAGGGAAGTGAACACAGTTTTTGGGTTATGCTTGACGTAAGTAGGAGTTCAGGATCACTTCTTGATCATTGCTAGTTTCACGACCATTCCGCTTGCTCTCTTCTCGCTCTTATTTGCGTATGTTAGCCACCATATCATGCTTAGTCGCTGCTGCAACCTCACCACTTTACCCCTTCCTTTCCCATTAAGCTTTGCTAGTCCTGATACCCATGGTAATGGGATTGCTGAGTCCTTGTGGCTCACATATTACTACAACAACAGTTGCAGGTACAGGTTATGCGATGATCATGACGCGAGAGCGATGTTTACTTGTTTTGGAGTTCTTCTTCTGCTTCTTCTTCGATCAGGGGATAGGTTCCAGGTCGGCAGCCTAGGCTAGAAGGGTGGATGTCGTTTGAGTTTCTGTTTGTGTTTCATCTATAGTTCAGATGATGCTCTTATGTATTGTGGTCTTGTATTCGTGTGGCATTGTATGTCTTGTATGTATCCCCATCTATTATGTAATGTTGATGTAATGATATCCACCTTGCAAAAGCGTTTCAATATGCGGTTCTATCCTTGGTGGGACCTTCGAGTCTCTTTAGGATAGTATCGCATGTTGGGCGTGACATCTACGTGCCCTCGTAGACCGTAAGTGGAAGCATTCTAACAACGCGGTTGATGTAGTCGAACTTCTTCGCACTCTAACCGATCAAGTACCAAACATACGGCACCTCCGTGTTCTGCACACGTTCAGCTTAGTGACGTCCTCCGCCTTCTTGATCCAGCAAGATGGCAAGGCAGCAGATGAGTTCTGGCAGCATGACGGCGTGGTGAAGGTGATGATGAAGTGATCTCCGCAGGGCTTCGCCTAAGCACTACAAAAATATGACCAGGGTGTAAATGGTGGGGGGGGGGCGCCGCACACGACTAGGCAGTTGTCTGGTGTGTGCTAGGCACGCCCTCCCACATATATATAGGTGGGATGGAGGGAAGAGCAGCCAAAGGAGGCACCCAAGTAGGAGGAATCCTACTTGGAGTCCCTCCCAAGCCGCGCTCCCCCTACCTTATATAGGTGCGGGGGGGAGGCGGGGGAGGGTGGACCCCCCCACCTTTCATTACTCCCATGAGAGGGAAAGGCGGGAGGGGCTAACCCTCCAACTTTCCTTCTCTTAGGGCCTGTTGTCCAAAGAAGGGGCGCACCAGGGGCTGGTCTGTCCCCTGATACGTCTCCAACGTATCTATAAATTTTTATTGCTCCATCCTACTTTATCTATTGTTTTGGACTATAATGGGCTTTATTTTCCACTTTTATATTATTTTTGGGACTAACCTATTAACCGGAGGCCCAGCCCAGAATTGCTGTTTTTTGCCTATTTCAGTGTTTCGAAGAAACGGAATATCAAACGGAGTACAAACGGAATGAAACCTTCGGGAACGTGATCTTCTCACCGAACGTGATCCAGGAGACTTGGACCCTACTCCAAGAAGTGCCAGAGGCGGTCACGAGGGTGGGGGCGCGCCCTCCCCCTGGGCGCGCCCCCTACATCATGGGCCCCCTGACGCTTCACCGACGTACTCCTTCCTCCTATATATACATACGTACCCCCAACAGATCGGAGACGGAGCCAAAACCCTAATTCCACCGCCGCAACCTTCTGTATCCGCGAGATCCCATCTTGGGGCCTGTTCCGGAGCTCCGCCGGAGAGGGCATCCACCACGGAGGGCTTCTACATCATCACCATAGCCACTCCGATGAAGTGTGAGTAGTTTACTTCAGACCTTTGGGTCCATAGTTAGTAGCTAGATGGCTTATTCTCTCTTTTTGGATCTCAATACAATGTTCTCCCCCTCTCTCGTGGAGATCTATTCGATGTAATCTTCTTTTTGCGGTGTGTTTGTTGAGACCGATGAATTGTGGGTTTATGATCCAACTTATCTATGGAAAATATTTGATTCTTCTCTAAATTCTTTTATGTATGATTGAGTTATCTTTGCAAGTCTCTTCGAATTATCCGTTTGGTTTGGCCAACTAGATTGGTATTTCTTGCAATGGGAGAAGTGTTTAGCTTTGGGTTCAATCTTGCGGTGACCTTATCCAGTGACAGAAAGGGTTGCAAGGCACGTATTGTATTGTTGCCATCGAGGATAACAAGATGGGGTATTTATCATATTGCATGAATTTATTCCTCTACATCATGTCATCTTGCTTAAGGCGTTACTCTGTTTTTAACTTAATACTCTAGATGCATGCTGGATAGCGGTCGATGAGTGGAGTAATAGTAGTAGATGCAGAATTGTTTCGGTCTACTTGTCACGGACGCGATGCCTATATACATGATCATTGCCTGGATAACCTCATAACTATGCTCAATTCTGTCAATTGCTCAACAGTAATTTGTTCACCCACCGTAGAATACTTATGCTCTTGAGAGAAGCCACTAGTGAAACCTATGGCCCCCGGGTCTATTCTCATCATATCAATCTCCATCACTTTATTTACTTGCTTTTGATTTTACTTTTTACTTTGCATCTTTATACCAAAAATACCAAAAATATTATCTCTATCAGATCTCACCCTCGTAAGTGACCGTGAAGGGATTGACAACCCCTAAGCGTTGGTTGCGAGTAGCTATCGTTTTGTGCAGGTACGAGGGACTTGCGCGTGGTCTCCTACTGGATTATTACCTTGGTTCTCAAAAATTGAGGGAAATACTTACGCTACTGTGCTGCATCACCCTCTCCTCTTCGGGGAAATCCAACGCAAGCTCGAGACGTAGCAAGAAGAATTTCTGGCGCCGTTGCCGGGGAGGCTTACGCAAAAGTCAACATACCAAGTACCCATCGCAATCCCTACCTCTCGCATTACATTATTTGCTATTTGCCTCTCATTTTCCTCTCCCCCACTTCACCTTTGCCTTTTTATTCGCCCTCTCTTTCCCAATCTCCTCCTCTTTTTCCCTTCGCCTTTTGTTTGCTCGTGTGCTAGTTTGCTTGCTTGTCGCTATGTCGAATTCCTTATCCACTCCTATGTCTCTCGAGTTTGAAGTTCTTCACTTCAAGCAACGGCAAGGAGAAAATTTAAAAGATGCTTGGTATAGGATGATGGAATCTTATCGTAAGTGCACCCTAGAGGTGAACTTTAGAATTCTTCTTCGCAATTTTTATGTTCGGTTAAATATGACGCATAGACAACTCTTGGATTGCATTGCCAAGGGAAATTTTATTGAAATTGATCCTAGTATTGCGCATGAAATTATAGAGGGAATAGTGGGAACACTACCCCAAAAGGGAGGATCTCATCCTACCCAGGAAGAAACCCAAGTGTTTGAGAAGATTTGTGAAGTAACAAAAAATTTACAAAAGTCTCTTGAGCC
This sequence comes from Triticum aestivum, assembly GCF_018294505.1. Taxonomy (NCBI): domain Eukaryota; kingdom Viridiplantae; phylum Streptophyta; class Magnoliopsida; order Poales; family Poaceae; genus Triticum; species Triticum aestivum. The sequence goes on along the minus strand of NC_057810.1, from coordinate 611,029,126 downwards.
TCTTAAAAGTGTTAGCGGAAATCTTCACCGCATGAATATGTTGATTAATCTTTGTAATAAGCGGTTGGATTCTTTAGATCTAAAAATTTCCGAGTATGAAGGGAAGCGGAAAGAACCACCCGGACTCGAGCATGACTCCGCTAAAAAATTGAAAATTAAAGATAGTAATACCTAGATCTATCCTTGCTTTTATGCCTAGCTAGGGGCGTTAAACTATAGCGCTTGTTGGGAGGCAACCCAATTTTATTTTGTGTTTTTTGTTTTTGTTTCTGGTTAGGAATAAATAATCCATATAGATTATGTTTAGATGTGGTTTTATATTTTAATTAGTGTTTGTGCCAAGTAGAACCTATAGGATAAGCTATGTTGATAGTTGATTTGATTCTGCTGAAAAACAGAAACTTTGCACTCACGAGAAAAAATTCAATAAATCACAGGAACGTACTCTTGCATTGATTCTTTTTGCTGATGATCAATAAAAAAATTCTCCAGTACGTCCTATTTTGGTTAGAATTTTTAGAGTTCAGAAGTTTGCGTTAGTTACAGATTGCTACAGACTGTTCTATTTTTGACAGATTCTGTTTTTCATGTGTTGTTTGCTTATTTCAATGCATCTATGGCTAATAAATTAGTTTATAAACCATAAGGAAGTTGGAATACAGTAGGTTTAACACCAATATAAATAAAGAATTAGTTTATTACAGTACCTTAAAGTAGTCTTTTGTTTTCTTTCTCTAACGGAGCTCACGAGATTTCTATTGAGTTTTGTGTTGTGAAGTTTTCAAGTTTTGGGTGAATTCTTTTGATGGATTATGGAACAAGGACTGGCAAGGGCCTAAGCTTGGGGATGCCCACGGCACCCCCAATATAATCCAATGACACCAAAAAGTCAAAGATTGGGGATGCCCCGGAAGGCATCCCCTCTTTCGTCCACTTCCATCGGTAATTTACTTGGAGCTATATTTTTATTCACCAACATGATATGTGTTTTGCTTGGAGCGTCTTGTATTATTTGAGTCTTTGCTTGTTAGTTTACCACAATCATCCTTGCTGTGCACACCTTTTGAGAGAGCCATACATGATTTGGAATTTGATAGAATACTCTATGTGCTTCACTTATATCTTTTGAGCTTGATAATTTGCTCATAGTGCTTCACTTATATCTTTTTGAGCGTGATAATTTTTTGCTCTAGTACTTCACTTAGATCTTTTAGAGCACAGTGGTGGATTTTTTTTAAAGAAACTTGATCTCTCATGCTTCACTTAGATTATTTTGAGAGTCGTTAATAGCATGGTAATTTGCTTACTGTTAATATACTTGGTGTTCAAGATATGTGAAACTTTCTTTTGAGTGTGTTGAATACTAAGATAAGTTTGATGCTTGATAATTGTTTTGAGATATGGAGGTAATAATATGAAAGTCATGCTAGTTGAGTAGTTGTGAATTTGAGAAATACTTGTGTTGAAGTTTGTAAGTCTCGTAGCATGCACGTATGGTTAAAGTTGTGTAACAAATTTGAAACATGAAGTGTACCTGGCTTGTGCATCCTTATGAGTGGTGGTCGGGGACGAGCGATGGTCTTTTCCTACCAATATATCCCCCTAGGAGCATGCGCGTAGTACTTGATTTTTGATGACTTCTAAATTTTTGCAATAAGTATATGAGTTCTTTTGACTAATGTTGAGTCCATGGATTATACGCACTTTTACCTTTCCGCCATTGCTAGCCTCTTCGGTACCGTGAATTGCCCTTTCTCAAATTGAGAGTTGGCGCAAACTTCGCTGGTGCATCCAAACTCCATGATACGATACGCTCTATCACACATAAACCTCCCGATATCTTCCTCAAAACAGCCACCATACCTACGTATTATGGCATTTCCATAGCCATTCCGAGATATATTGCCATGCAACTTTCCACCGTTCCGTTCATCATTATTATGACATACATTACTTTTGTCATATTGCCATTGCATGATCATGTAGTTGACATCGTATTTGTGGCAAAGCCATCATGCATTATTTTTCATACATGTCACTCTTGATTCATTGCACCATCCCGGTACACCGCCGGAGGCATTCATATAGAGTCATACCTTGTTCTAGTTTCGAGTTGTAATCCTCATGTTGTAATCAATAGAAGTGTGATGATCATCATTATTAGAGCATTGCCCAAAAAAAAGAGAAAGGCCAAAATAAAAAAAAGGCCCAAAAAAAGGGCAATGCTACTATCTCTTTTTCCACACTTGTGCTTCAAAGTAGCACCATGTTCTTCATGTAGTGAGTCTCATATTTTGTGCTTCAAAGTAGCACCTCGTTCTTCATGTAGTGAGTCTCATATTTTGTGCTTCAAAGTAGCACCTCGTTCTTCATGTAGTGAGTCTCATATATTGTGCTTCAAAGTAGCACCATGTTTTTCATATAGTGAGTCTCATAAGTTGTCTTTTTCATACTAGTGGGAATTTTTCATTATAGAACTTGGCTTGTATATTCGTACAATGGGCTTCCTCAAATGCCCTAGGTCTTCATGAGCAAGCAAGTTGGATGCACACCCACTAGGTTTCTTTTGTTGAGCATTCATAGCTCTAGTGCATCCGTTGCATGGCAATCCCTACTCCTCATGTTGACATCAATTGATGGGCATCTCCATAGCCCGTTGATTATCCTCATCAATGTGAGACTTTCTCCTTTTTTGTCTTCTCCACACAATCCCGATCATCATATTCTATTCCACCCATAGTGCTATATCCATGGCTCACGCTCATGTATTGCGTGAAGGTTGAAAAAGTTTGAGATTATTTAAGTATGAAACAATTGCTTGGCTTGTCATCGGGGGTATAGAAGTTGGGAACATCTTTGTGTGATGAAAATGAAGCATAGCCTAACTATATGATTTTGTAGGGATGAACTTCCTTTGGCCATGTTATTTTGAGATGACACAATTATTTTGATTAGTGTGCTTGAAGTATTATTATTTTTATGTCAATATGAACTTTTGTCTTGAATCTTTCGGATCTGAATATTCATATCACAATTAAGAAGATTTACATTGAAATAATGCCAAAGTATCACTCCGCATTAAAAATTCTCTTTTTATCATTTACCTACTCGAGGACGAGCAGGAATTAAGCTTGGGGATGCCTGATACGTCTCCAATGTATCTATAATTTTTTATTGCTCCATGCTACTTTATCTATTGTTTTGGACTATAACAGGCTTTATTTTCCACTTTTATATTATTTTTGGGACTAACCTATTAACAGGAGGCCCAGCCCAGAATTGTTGTTTTTTGCCTATTTCAGTGTTTCGAAGAAATGGAATATCAAACGGAGTCCAAACGGAATGAAACCTTCGGGAACGTGATCTTCTCACCGAACGTGATCCAGGAGACTTGGACCCTACTCCAAGAAGTGTCAGAGGCGGTCACGACGGTGGGGGGCGCGCCCTCCCCCCTGGGCGTGCCCCCCTACCTCGTGGGCCCCCTGACGCTCCACCGACGTACTCCTTCCTCCTATATATACCTACGTACCCCCAACAGATCGGAGACGGAGCCAAAAACCTAATTCCACCGCCGCAAACTTCTTTATCCACGAGATCCCATCTTGGGGCCTGTTCTGGAGCTCCGCCGGAGAGGGCATCCACCACGGAGGGCTTCTACATCATCACCATAGCCCCTCCGATGAAGTGTGAGTAGTTTACTTCAGACCTTCGGGTCCATAGTTAGTAGCTAGATGGCTTCTTCTCTCTTTTTGGATCTCAATACAATGTTCTCCCCCTCTCTCGTGGAGATCTATTCGATGTAATCTTCTTTTTACGGTGTTGTTGAGATCGATGAATTGTGGGTTTATGATGCAGCTTATCTATGGAAAATATTTGATTCTTCTCTAAATTCTTTTATGTATGATTGAGTTATCTTTGCAAGTCTCTTCGAATTATCCGTTTGGTTTGGCCAACTAGATTGGTAGTTCTTGCAATGGGAGAAGTGTTTAGCTTTGGGTTCAATCTTGTGGTGACCTTACCCAGTGATAGAAAGGGTTGCAAGGCACGTATTGTATTGGTGCCATCGAGGATAACAAGATGGGGTATTTATCATATTGCATGAATTTATTCCTCTACATCATGTCATCTTGCTTAAGGCGTTACTCTGTTTTTAACTTAATACTCTAGATGCATGCTGGATAGCGGTCGATGAGTGGAGTAATAGTAGTAGATGCAGAATCGTTTCGGTCTACTTGTCACGGACGTGATGCCTATATACATGATCATTGCCTGGATAACCTCATAACTATGCTCAATTCTGTCAATTGCTCAACAATAATTTGTTCACCCACCATAGAATACTTATGCTCTTGAGAGAAGCCACTAGTGAAACCTATGGCCCCCGGGTCTATTCTCATCATATCAATCTCCATCACTTTATTTACTTGCTTTTGCTTTTACTTTTACTTTGCATCTTTATACCAAAAATACCAAAAATATTATCTCTATCAGATCTCATCCTCGTAAGTGACCGTGAAGGGATTGACAACCCCTAAGCGTTGGTTGCGAGTAGCTATCGTTTTGTGCAGGTACGAGGGACTTGCGCGTGGTCTCCTACTGGATTATTACCTTGGTTCTCAAAAATTGAGGGAAATACTTACGCTACTGTGCTGCATCACCCTCTCCTCTTCGGGGAAATCCAACGCAAGCTCCAGACGTAGCATCCCCCCCTCCTTTGGCCCATTAGGCCCATACACTTTCCGGGGGTGCTGAAACCCCTTCCGGTGACCCGATGACTACCCGGTGCACTCCGCAACTCTTCTGGTGTCCGAATACCATCGTGCTATATATCAGTCTTTACCTATAGACCATTCCGCTACTCCTCGTCATGTCCGTGATCTCATTCGGGACTCCGAACAACATTTGGTCACCAAATCATATAACTCATATAACACTATATCATCAACGAACGTTAAGCATGCGAACCCTACAGGTTTGAGAACAATGTAGACATGCGATACACCTCTCCAGTCAATAACCAATAGCGGAACCTGGATTCCCATATTGGCTCCTACATATTCTACAAAGATCTTTATCGGTCGAACCTTATGACAACATGCGTAATTCCCTTTGTCCATCGATATGTTACTTGCCCGAGATTCGATCATCGGTATCTATATACCTAGTTCAATCTAGTTATCGGCTAGTCTCTTTACTCGTTCCGTAATACATCACCTCATGACTAACTCCTTAGTCATTTGCTTGCAAGCTTATGATGTGTATTACCGAGAGAGCCCAGAGATACCTCTCCGACACTCGGAGTGACAAATCCTAATCTTGATCTATGCCAACTCAACAAACACCTTCGGCGATACCTGTAGAGCATCTTTATGATCACCCAGTTACGTTGTGATGCTTGATAGCACACAAGGTATTCCTCCGGTATCCAGGAGTTTCATAATCTCATGGTTGAAGGAATATGTATTTGACATGAAGAAAGCAATAGCAATAAAACTGAATGATCATTATGCTAAGCTAATGGATGGGTCTTGTCCATCACATCATTCTCCTAATGATGTGATCTCGTTATCAACTGACAACACATGTCTATGGTTAGGAAACCTTAACCATCTTTGATCAACGAGCTAGTCTAGTAGAGGCTTACTAGGGACACGGTATTTGTTTATGTATTCACACATGTATTTAGGTTTCCGATCAATACAATTCTAGCATGAACAATAAACTTTTATCATGAATAAGGAAATATAAAGTAACAACTTTATTATTGCCTCTAGGGCATATTTCCTTCACATTGAGCATTTCAGATAATCTATCATTTGGCACAAGACGATTCTAGCCCTCAAAGTATAGAGTGAAGACGGATTATTTTCCTTCATTTCATTTTTGGTGGACCTGAGTCATAGGAAAAAACATACTATAAAGGGGGGGGGTCCGCTTTGAAAATGTTTTGGTGGAATCAACACGTACACGTATTCATTTGCACCCTCCACATCTTTCCACTTCTTTGGAGTTCCTCCCTTTGTTGCTTAGAAGGGATATGAAGAGCTGTCAGCGGTAGTACCGTGGCTGGCAGCGGTTGTACCGCCTATAGGCGGCAGTTCCGCTCCCAGTACTACTCGTACTACCGCCTCGATTCGGGTCTCGACCTTTTCATGTTGGGTTCAGCGGTAGTCTAGAAGAGGTCTGTATGGCTAGTACCGCTGACCCCTTTTTGACCCTACGAGGCAAGCGACAGTAGGAGCAGTAGTACCTCTTGTAAGAGGTAGTATTGTGCCCACTACCGCTGCCACTTCCCCTCGCAGCTTTGCTCTCCATTCCCTTCTTAGTCTCTCCATTCCCTCCTCTAGTCAACCATATTGATCCTTTCACCAATAAGAGCACTTGGATTACAATGAATAAACAGCACCTACACACAATTACAACCTTCTTCCTGGTCCCCAACCAAACTAGTGAGATTGTTGGTCTCACTAGCCTTGCTAGTTACAAGCATTAACAAGTAGTATGGTAGGAATTGAAGATTGTAGACAAATAAAAGAAAAGGTTTAAATTGTAAAGAGCAATAAAAAAAAGGTCGACCGAGGTTGTGATTATGAGGATAAAAGACCGAGATACATAACTTCACTGGTGGCATCTCTCCAAAAAACGTAGCATAGGCGTGGTGAAGAAATGAAGTTGTGTATCGATTAAATTGCACTCCCTCTTTAAAAATATAAGAGCATTTAGATCACTACTTGATCTAAACACTCTTATATTTCTTTACAGAGGGAGTCGTTTTTATTATTGATCATACATGTCATGCTTGCATGTAGGCATTATATCCTTTTATCCATAGACTTTTACACAACTACAACTAATACTCCACTAAAGATTATTATCCAGCATGCATCTTTAAGTATTAAGTGAAAACAGAGCATTGCATTAAGCAAAGTGACATAATGTTGATAGCATATCGTCTTTACCTCTAGCTCATCACAAAGACAAGTACACGATTACTTTTTATCCTATATGGCAATAACACAATAGATGTCTTTTTTCTCTTGATTTCATTCGGGATAGATTACCTGCAAGATTTAACCCAACTAACATACACAACTCCCTCTTGTAGATGGTTCATCTAAATAGAGTGAATAGCAAAAAAAACTACCACATTACGGGCTACCATTGCAAAAAAAAACTACTAGAAAAGTGGTTGGTTGTTCCAAAAAAAACTAGTGGCTGAATCATTATAGTTTAAGCGCAGTTATGACACATGGGGCCTGTCGGATTTCGGGTTTCGGCAGACCCTTGAGGTTCGAACTCTGGGTTGTGCACGAAGATATTTCCCCTACCAGCTCGCGTTTTGAAGCCTCGCAAGGAATCTAGGCCGGAAAGAAGAACACACAAGGGACACGAGATTTATACTGGTTCAGGCCACCATTGTGGTGTAATACCCTACTCAAGTGTGTGGTGTGGTGGATTGCCTCAGGGGCTGATGATGAACAATACAAAGGGAGAACAGCCTCGCGAGGGGCTGTTCTTGAGCTGGTGCGATGAACTACTTGGGTGAGTTCAGTCGCCTCTCTCTCTCTAGTCTATGCGCAATCTGGATCTCCCCCTCTCTACGGTGGTGGCTAGTCCTATTTATAGAGGGAGGCCCTGGGCGTCTTCCCAAATAATGAGCGGGAAGGGCGCCAACAATTGGCCATTTTGAAGGGGAACATCTAGTACACTTATTCTGACTAAAGTTGGTCTTCGACTGCCAAAGACTCTGGCGGTGACGCCGTCCTGGGCTCCACGATGACTTCCATCCTGCCGCTCTGCTGGTATTGGTCTTGTTGCACCGAAACGGTAACCTTTGCCTGATGCCTTGGCATGTGCTTGCCCCCTTTGCACCAAAGGGGAAACAAGGACACTGCGTAGGCCGGCGCCCTCCTGGCGCCCGCCTGGTCTCGATCATCATGGCTTGCGTCACGGGCTCCTCGCGAGGTGCCCTGCCTTGATCTCTCCACCTCCTCGCGAGCCTGCCTGATGAGGCTGCTCCTGAGGAAGCTTCCTGTCGTCCGCCCCGTGATGCTTGGCCCCTCGCGAGGGTATTGAGCTTGAACTGATGAAGCTGGGCTGCTTTGGGCCTTCGCTTGAGCCACGCCGCAGGCCGCAGACAGGCAAGTCTGGGGACCCCTGTTCCCAGAACGCCGACAGTAGCCCCCATGCCCAAGGCGCGCCCGGACTTGGCTTAGCAGAGAAGCGAAGGGGCAAGTGTGAAGCACCGCGGGCCCCAATAGCCTGTGGCCTTGGGTGCCGCATGGCGATTGATTGGACGTGGGCGTCCCCGCTTCCCCACGACGCCTCGGCAACCGTCCATCTGACAAAAAGAGGTGCCTGGGCCAGACTTACTTGCTTTGTTCTCGTTCGCCTTGCTCCAGTTCCCCTTTCTCGCTCTTCTCCTTCTTGCTCCCGAAATCCTCCAGATCTGTCTCAATCCCTCCCATCCTACAAGCCATGGCGCCTCGCAAGACCACGACCGAGGCCTGGTACTTGCCGGCTCTGGATCCCCCGAACATGTCGGAGAATAATCTCGCCCTCACGCGCCTGATGACGGTGGCGTAGGGCAACGATGGGGCGACTATGCTCAAGGCCGGCTCCGCCCAGCCTGAAGGCAAGGGGAGCACCTTCTACCCGCTCTTTGTGAGCGCCATCATCGCCGGTCTGGTGCCTCCTTTTTCTGAGTTCTTCCTCGCTGTTCTTTGCCAATACAACTTGCAAGCTCTGCACCTCCACCCCAACTATGTTCTCCTTCTGGCGATTTTCGCCTACTACTGTGAGGCTCATGTTGGAGTGATGCCCTCAGTGGCTCTGCTGCACCATTACTTCTCCCTCCGAGTTTTTGGTGGCCACATCACCGCATGTGCGAGCTTTATCGCATACTCCAACTCCAATGCCATCTTGAAGCCTGGGAAGAGGATCGACGGCTTTCGGAGCAAGTGGGTCATGGTGGATGTTGGGCGCATCCACTCTCGACTGGTGCTGCCTACAGGACATCCCAAGGCCATTGACGCGTGGTCTCGCGCGGAGCTTGTCGACCCCCATGCGAAGGTGGTGCTGAAGAGGATGAACGCGGACCTGAGGCCAGGAAACTTGGGGGGCGGAAAAGCTAACCGGGGCTACGCTCCTGAGGGAGTTCCTAGAGCACCAGGTGGCTCCACTCCGGGAACACTCGCTCCCATTGTGGAGGCTTGGGGAAGCAGATGTCTCCCTTCACCTAAGCTCCGAGACCCTGGCCGACGAAGATCTGGCCGCGGCTCTCCACTCCTTGGTTGGGGAGACGTGGCGAGCCCGGAGGGCGCTCCTGTCCCCCTGTTCCTTCATGATGACTAGGAGCAGGTGGTGAGCGCCATGCCCACCTTCAATGGTGAGGGGCTGGTGCCTGAAGAAGCTCCCGTGGATCTGGCGGCGTTGGCGATGGTGAACTTGTCCTCCAACGACTCCAGCGGGAGTGAGGAGGAAGAAGAGGAGGAGGGAGAAGAGCCTGACTCTGAGGCGACCGGCGAGGAGTCAGGGGAGTCCTTTCTTCAGCGCAGGTCCCGCGCCCTCCGCTCCATGCCGGACGACGATGAGGCCGGTGCCGGGCGAAGCGGGGAGAACTCTCCCTTGATCCCGAGGAAGGGCAGGTCGGCGCTGGTTCCCCCCGGGTCTGCTCTGGTCCTGGGGCGGTCTGAGGCCAGCTCCGGCCCTCCTATCGCGCCTTTTGATTCCGGGCCTCCCAAGGCTGACCCCAGCTATAGGGTCTCGGGCTTCAAGTTTGGTCGCAGGCTGCTTGAGTCCTCGAACGATGACCAATAAGTGCTCGATTCATGTTTTGCTTTGTTTCTGTCACCATGGCTTGACGTCTGCATCCTTTTGGCCAGGCCGGCGCCTGCAGCAAAAAGGTTGAAAGGGTCCTCGGCGATCCTGCTTGGGGCGAATTCATCTGCCGGGGCAGCACCTTCATCCGCGGGGAAAGGAGGCAGCGAGGCTCGCGCCTCTCCTGCCCAATCGTCTTCGCAAGGCCAGCAGGGACGCTCCGGCGAGGAGTCAGCCCTCATGGCCCCGCTGACTCTGGAGGTGCCTGCGCTTGATGCTATCGCCGGGGTGGCCAAGGCCCAGGGGGTTCCTTCCTCCCAAGCCGTGATCACATTGCCTTCCTCTCCGCCTATTCCACCGGCTCCCATCTCTACCGACTCCTACGTCGTCCTGGACCGGGCTGCCAACGAACTGAGCCGGTTGCGGGAGGATCTTCGGAGCGCGGACCCCCGCCTGATGGTCGGGTGCTTGGAGCTAGCCTCTGGCTGGGCCCGCTCCGCTGCCTCCGTCCGAGCGGCGCTGAGCCAGGCCGTGTCTGCCTCCGATGAGGAGAAGCAAGCCGCCTCCCAGGCCAAGGCCACTCGCGATGCTGCCTTGGGTGACGCTGTGGATGCCCTGGGCCGCTGCAAGGTGCTGGAGGATGAGCTTCAAGGCCTGCATGACGAGCTCGCAAAGGAGGTCCGCAGCCGCCAGGAGGAGGAGGAGATGAAGGCTCGGAAAGCTGCCTTTAGGGACCGGGACACCGAGCTTGACGACCGTCACGGCTGGTTGGAGATGCTGGAGCAGGCCCTGAAGGTGGAGAGGGCCGAGCTAGACGGCAAGGCAAAGGTCCTGGCCGAGGATCGAGTGGCCTTCGCCAAGCTGTAGGAGAAAGCTCACACCATGCTGAAGACGCTTTATGAGGGCGGCTTAGAGAAGTTGTTGGCTGGCGCAGAGGACGGCCCTGCCGAGCTGCTTCCCTTCCTGGTTCGTGCACTCAAAGATGTCGTGGACGGCCTTGGTCCTACGACCGAGGCCGAGGCGTGTGCCCTGTCTTCTATAGCGTTGACGCGTGTCCTTAGCCACGTCTACCTTCGCGACCCCAACGTCGACCTCGACAGCCTGCTGGAACCTGTGAGCGGCGACCTAGCCACTGCTGCTGCTGAGGCCGTGAAAGGCCGAGCCGAGGCTTTGCTGGGGAGGTTCCGCGCCTTCAGCACCTTGCCCGGGCGCGATGCCGCCAGCTCTGCGGCCTCAGGAGGTGGAGCCGCCCAACGTGACTCCACCACAGGTGGCGGCGCCACTGGAAAGTGATCCCTTCACGGCTTCTGTCCTGTTTTAATTCCTGCAACATGCACCATGCCTCGTGGAGGCGTTTAAACTTGTGTTTGGCGTTATGAAACAACCTATGGCTTGTAATATTTGCTTTTGAATTCCCTAGAATTTGCATTTTTCCCTCCTATTTGCTTGTGTTCTACGTTGGCAGGGCCCGACCCCGCGCATACCTCAGCCGCCGTTAGCCCCGACCGGAAACCAGGATGGGACTAAGGAGTGAGGGGCTACGTGACCAGTTAGGCTCCTGAGTCGCGATGCTTAGGAGTCCCCCTTGACGCGCAAACAACAAGTAGGGAAGGGAGTCATAGGAGTGGATTTGTCGTTCTACGTCGGCAGGGCCCGGCCCCGCGCATACCTCAGCCGCCGTTAGCCCCGACCGAAAACCAGGATGGGACTAAGGAGTGAGGGGCTACATGACCAGTTAGGCTCCTGAGTCGTGATGCTCAGGAGTCCCCCTTGACGTGCAAATGAGCTTTCATACCTTGGCTTCGCTCGGGGAGGGGCGCGCGATGACCAGGTCTGAGGGGCCTGGGTGGGTGGCGTGCACTCGGGAGCAGCCCCCGTGTCCAGCCCCCTCGCGCGGCACTCTCGAGGGGAGGCTTTGCGACGGTGCCGGACACTGAGCTCCGGGCTCCCTGAGGTTGATACGACCGTGGGCTGCCCTCAGTTGTTTATCATCAGCACGGAGCATAGTGCTTTCGTATGTGTACGGGCATAGCCGCTCCTCGGTAGTGTCGTCAGCCAGCACGGAGCATGGTGCTTCCACTGGTGTGTGGGAGGGGGCTGCCCTTCGGGAGGAGCCCCCGAGGCGTGTACAGCCCGCCCTGACACGTGGCTGGCACGGTAGGGCTAGAACAGGTGTATCTGGGCACCCATGAGCCAGCGCGGGACTCACGATGCCCTACCTCGAGGCGGGTTGCGCCTGGCTCTGGGCCTTTATCGATGGCATGTTCCTGCAAGGTGGTTAGAATGCAAATGCTCTACGTCCTCAGGTCCGGGCCCTCGAGCAAGCTCAGCCACCGCTGGTATGACAGGTCATGATGCCTTGGGTCAAAGCCAGTGGGTGAGGGCTGGAGAGCCAGTAAGAGCCCATGAGTCGCGATGCTCTGGTACCCCACTTTCAATGTGCAAGCACTTTGCATGAGAGTGGAGAGGTCCATGATAGGCAGCAGAAGATAATCGCGGGAATCAGGTTCAGCATGGAGGGGCAAATCCATTTCTATAGATGCAGAAAAAGCAACCGCCACTGGGTCAGGCCCGAGCGGCTCGGGGATAATGCAGCCCGAGGGGCACCCCCAACAAGGTAAGAAAAGAACATGGGCAAAACGGATGCATGCCACAGGGACGGACCCACGCGACCTGGGAATGATGCAGCCCTGTGGGCGCTCCCAGCTGATAGTGGAACTTTGAAAGATGACACCTAATACGGTTGAAGATGAAGGGATGCTGAAGTAGCGGACGACGCGTGGTGAGGAAGCCGACCCTCACGAGCTCTGGGACCTGGAGCCTCGGGAGGCTCCGGGGGCTCAGGTGGATCTTCGAGGACCATCTCCATCTCTGCCAGGACCGCGCGATGCCTGACCTCCTGAGCCTCCAGAATGCTCCTCAACAGGCGCTGATGAGCGGTGACCGCGTTCGGCAGGCTGAAAGGCATGCGAACGTAGCTGTGAGGTGGACCCTTGCAACACCCCACATGCGAAGGACAAAGGCGCTCATGAGACGTGGCTTGGTTGAGCCCTGGCGCATCGATGCAGACATGCAGCCTGCCGTCCTCGCCTGGATGGGGGGCTGCGGCGAGTAGGCGGCGGTTGTCGCGCATGACTCTTGACTCCTGTAGCTCCTGAGTGTTTCTCGCGATGAACTCCTAAGGGTTTGGCCCTCCTTGCCTCATACCTTCTTGAGGGAAACACGCCTTGAAGCACGCCTCCAAGTGGTGCCCGAGCACCTCCCTTGTGACCTTGCCAAAGTCAGTGGCTCTCCAAGAAAGAGCCCCCAAGCCCTACCCGAGGAGGGTGCCGGGCACGCCTTCCTATGCGACAGAGGGTGGCGCCCCCTGAACGGGCGCGGATCCTGACGCAACGCCTCCGGAGGTACCCGCCACCTGATGGCTTGGGCCAGGCGAAGCCTTCTTCTTCTTAGGGACCGCCTCGGGAAGTCTCCTGCTTCTGTGATCTGGGTCTTCGATTGCCGCGGCTTGGAAGGCACGCTCAAGAGAACACACTGCATCCCTTTTCTCACAGGGTACTGTGATGACTCCACCGCTTCCTAGCATCTTGAGGACATTGTAGCCATGGTGAGTCATTGCCATGAACTTGGCCAGGGCTGGGTACTCGAGGATGGCATTGTATGGCAGGCGAATGTGGGCGACGTCGAAGTCAATGAGCTCGGTGCGGTAGTTGTTGCGCTGCCCAAAGGTGACTAGAAGGCGAACCTGCCCTATCGGAACAGTGGAACCATCGGTGACTCCTGAGAAAGGCTTGGTCGGCTGAAGCTGATCATATGGCACTTGGAGATTGTTGAATGTCTCGACAGACATGACGTTGAGTCCTGCTCCGCCATCGATGAGGGTCCTGGTGACTTGCACATTGCTGATGACTGGGGAACAAAGCATTGGGAGGACTCCGGCCGTTGCTGCGCACTTGAGCTGATCCGCTGAGCTGAACATGATAGCGCATGCAGACCATCTGAGAGGGCGTGTGGCCTCAAGCTTGGGGAGGACTGCATTCACCTGGCGAGCAAACTGCTTGAAGATGTGCTGTGAGGCTGGGGCCTGGGCACCGCCCAGGATGCAAGCGATTGCGCGCGGCTCCTGGAAGCCCCCAGCCCCCTCGTCCTGATGTTGGTCTTCATTCCTCCTTGGCGGTGGTGGCAGAGGTGGGAGGCCTGCGTTGCCTTGCGGGCGATCCTCACGGGGCTGATCCCTCCAACCTCCCTCGCGAGGCTGGTCCTGCCAGCAGTTCTCGCGAGGTCGGTCACGCCACCCTTGGCGAGGTCCACGGTCTTCCCATCGTCCTCCACCTCTTCCTCCTCCTCGGCCATAGCCCCGATCGTTGCGCTTGGGGCGTCGGCCGATACGCCCATCTCGTACGGCCCTGAGCTCCTGGCATTCATTGGTGTTGTGGGTGTGGAGGTCTTGGTACACGCAGTACCGGCTACCCTTGGATGACTCAGGCTGATCCCTTCCTCGCTTGGTGTCTGGCTCTGCTGCAAGCACAAAAGCTCCCTTACGCTTCATGTCCTTGACCTTGGGCTTCTTCTCTTCTGGATCGGCAGCCGGAAGCTCGAGGAGGGAGAGGCGCCCTCCCTCAACCCTGGCACACTTGGTCGCCAAGTTGAACAGCTCCAGGGATGTGCACAGGTCTTCATGGATTGCTAGCTCCTCTTTCATCTTGATGTCACGCACGCCATCGGAGAAGGCTGAGATGATGGCTTCCTCAGTCACCCTGGGGATCTTGAGGCGAGCGTTGTTGAAGCGCTGGATGTACTTCTACAGGGTCTCTCCTGGCTGTTGCTTAATGCGGCGCAGGTCACTCATGGCCGGGGGCCGGTCGCGAGTGCGTTGGAAGTTGGTGATGAAGCGAGTGTGCATCTCATCCTAGGAGGAGATCATGCCAGGAGCCAGGTTCAGGATCCAGGTGCGGGCACCGTCCTTGAGCGCCATGGGAAACCAATTCGCCATGACCTTTTCGTCCCCGTTGGCAGCTTCGATGCCCAGCTCGTAGAGCTGTAGGAACTCCGCGGGGTCTGAAGTGCCGTCGTAGCGAGGGGCAGGTCAGGCTTGAACTTTCCTGGCCATGCAACACTGCGTAGCTCGGGGGTGAAGGCGCGGCAGCCTGCGGTGGCCACCGGAGCCCTTTGCTGGTGCTGGGCTTGCTCCTGGAAATTCCCACACGCCACTGCTTGGAGCAGCGCGAGGTCTTGACGTGGTGGTTCAGGGATGCGGTCATGGGCATCGGTGCTGGGAGCACACGGTCACCTTCTTGGGGGCGAGGGATTTCTTGCCAACTCCTTTCTTGTCGTGCAGGCACCGGACGCGGTGGGTCTCGTCCTGGGGCCGTGTGCCTTGGAGCAAAGGCGCCTTCTTAGGGAGGAGGTGGCGGAGGCACCTCTTGATCCACGCCTCCTACGCAGGATGGAGGGCGAGGCAGCGAGAGAGATGGCATAGGAGAGCCCCCTGCAGTGCTGACGAGCTCGGTGATGCGGGCGAGCCAGTCCTCGTAGAGGTTGTCAACAGGACGGTAGTGCAGGAGCTCATGCGCCAGGAGCAGCGTAGCGTGCGCGTCCGTGGGGGCGCGACGGGCGTGGGACGACAAACCAGCTGGAGTCAGCGACGGGGTGGCGGTGCGGCCTTCCCGCCGCACCGAAGGATGCAGGGACGAGGCCTGCTGCTCGTTCCCCGCCGGGCCGGTGGCAGCGTTGGCGGCAGGCAACGGGGAACGACGGGGGCGTCCGCCGACGGGCGCCATTTGGGCGACGCGGGTGGCGAGAGCAGCCCGACACTCGGCGCGATCCCGACGAGCGTTAGCCATGGATACGACGGAAGATCACACGCGATCAGTGGAAGAAAGATTCCGGCGCACCCCTACCTGGCGCGCCAAATGTCTGATTTCGGGTTCCGGCAGACCCTTGAGGTTCGAACTCTAGGGTGCGCACGAAGATCTTTCCCCTACCAACTCGCGTTTCGAAGCCTCGCAAGGAATCTAGGCCAGAAAGAAGAACACACAAGGGACACGAGATTTATACTGGTTCAGGCCACCATTGTGGTATAATACCCTACTCTAGTGTGTGATGTGGTGGATTGTCTCATGGGCTGATGATGAACAATACAAAGGGAGAACAGCCTCGCGAGGGGCTGTTCTTGAGCTGGTGCGATGAACTGCTTGGGTGAGTTTAGTCGCCTCTCTCTCTCTCTAGTCTATGCGCAATCTAGATCTCCCCCTCTCTGCGGTGGTAGCTAGTCCTATTTATAGAGGTTGGCCCTGGGCCTCTTCCCAAATAATGAGCGGGAAGGGCGCCAACAATTGGCCATTTTGAAGGGGAACATCTAGTACACTTATCCTGACTAAAGTTGGTCTTCGACTGCCAAAGACTCTGGCGGTGACGCCATCCTGGGCTCCACGATGACTTCCATCATGCCGCTCTGCTGGTATTAGTCTTGTTGCACCGAAACGGTAACCTTTGCCTGATGCCTTGGCATGTGCTTGCCCCCTTTGCACCAAAGGGGAAACAAGGACACTGCACAGGCCGGCGCCCGCCTGGTCTCGATCGTCTAGGCTTGCGTCACGCGCTCCTTGCGAGGTGCCCTGCCTTGATCTCTCCGCCTCCTTGTGAGCCTGCCTGATGAGGCTGCTCCTGAGGAAGCTTCCTGTCGTTCGCCCCGCAAGGCTTGGCCCCTCGCGAGGGTCTTGAGCTTGAACTGATGAAGCTGGGCTACACTGGGCCTTCACTTGAGCCACGCCGCAGGCCACAGGCACGCAAGTCTAGGGACCCCCGTTCCCTGAACGCCGACAGGGCCCGCTCGTTATGGTTCTGTCGTCCAGAGGCTGACGACGCGCGCGATGGCGGCAGTTAGAGAGCGCCTCCCGACCAGGTGCTTAGTCACCCACTCGCAGTCTCGCTCACCCACTCCCACTCTCTCCCCCCTCGCTCTATTCTCCCCTTCCCGAGAGCTCGCCATCATCGCCGATCACCTCCCTTCCTCTTCGCCGGCCCGAATGCCTTCTTGGAATGATGGAGATGAGAGCTACAATGACGATAATGTCTACTACGCCACCTTCTTCTTGTAGGCTCGTGTTAGGCCTCCAAGCGCAGAGTTTTGTAGGACAGTAGCAAATTTCCCTCAAGTGGATGACCTAAGGTTTATCAATCCATGGGAGGCATAGGATGAAGATGGTCTCTCTCAAACAACCCTACAACCAAATAACAAAGAGTCTCTTGTGTCCCCAACACACCAATACAATGGTAAATTGTATAGGTGCACTAGTTTGGCAGAGAGATGGTGATACAAGTGTAATATGGATGGTAGATATAGGTTTTTGTAATCTGAAAATATAAAAACAGCAAGGTAGCAGGTGATAAAAGTGAGCACAAGCGGTATTGCAATGCTTGAAAACAAGGCCTAGGGTTCATACTTTCACTAGTGCAAGTTCTCTCAACAATGATAACATAATTAAATCATATGGCAATCCCTCAACGTGCAACAAAGAATCACTCCAAAGTTTCTATCAGAGAATGTATGACGAAAACATGCATCAACCCCTATGCATAGATTACCCCAATGTCACCTCGGGAATCCGCGAGTGGAGTGCCAAAACATACATCAAGTGAATAAATAGAACATCCCATTGTCACCACAGATATCCCATCGCAAGACATACATCAAGTGTTCTCAAATCCAATACTCAATCCAACATAACGAAACCTCAAATTGCAAGACTCAACTCATCACAACAAGAGATAGAGAGGGAAGAAACACCATATGATCCAACTATAGTAACAAAGCTCGCGGTACATCAAGATCGTGCCAAATCAAGAACACGAGAGAGAGAGAGAGATCAAAACACATAGCTACTCGTGCATACCCTCAGCCCCGAGGGTGAACTACTCCCTCCTTGTCATGGAGACCGCCGGGATGATCAAGGTGGCCTCAGGTGATGATTTGCCCCTCCGGCAGGGTGCCGGAATGGGCTCCCGATTGCTTTTTCATGGCTATAGAGGATTACGGCGGCGGAACTTCCGATCTAGGTTTGTTTCTGGAGGTTTCTCTATTTATAGGAATTTGGCGTTGGTTTCACGTCAGGGGAGTTCCCGAGGGACACACTAGCCAAGGGGGCGTGCCCCCTACCCGTGTGGTTGCCCCGTGACTCTTCTGGCCCAACTCTGATGCTCCATGGGTCACTTCTGGTCCATAAAAAATCACCTTAAATTTTCAGTTTGTTTGGACTCCATTTGATATTCCTTTTCTGTATAACTCAAAAACAAAGAAAGACAGAAACTGGAACTGGGCTCTAGGTTAATAGGTTAGTCCCAAAAACAATATAAAATAGCATATTAATGCACATAAAACATCCAAAATAGCCAATATAATAGCATGGAACAATAAAAAATTATAGATATGTTGGAGACGTATCAAGCATCCCCAAGCTTAATTCCTGCTCATCCTCGAGTAGGTAAATGATAAAAACAGAATTTTTGATGTGGAATGATACCTAACATATTTATCAATGCAATCATCTTTATTGTGGCATGAATATTCAGATCCATAAGATTCAAAACAAAAGTTTCATATTGACATAAAAACAATAATACTTCAAGCATACTAATAAAGCAATCATGTCTCCTCAAAATATCATGGCCAAAGAAAGTTATCCCTACAAAATCATATAGTCTGGCTATGCTTCATCTTCATCACACAAAGTATTTCATCATGCACAACCCCGATGACAAGCCAAGCAATTGTTTCATACTTTTAATGTTCTCAAGCTTTTTCAACTTTCATGCAATACATGAGCATGATCCATAGATATAGCACTATAGGTGGAATAGAATATGGTGGTTGTGGAGAAGACAAAAGGAAGGAGATAGTCTCACATCAACTAGGCGTATCAACGGGCTATGGAGATGTCCATCAATAGATATCAATGTGAGTGAGTAGGGATTGCCATGCAACGGACGCATAGAGCTATAAGTGTATGAAAGGTCAAAAAGAAACTAAGTGGGTGTGCATCCAACTCGCTTGCTCACGAAGACCTAGGGCAATTTGAGGAAGCCCGTCATTGGAATATACAAGCCAAGTTCTATAATGAAAATTTCCCACTAGTATATGAAAGTGACAACATAGGAGACTCTCTATCATGAAGATCATGGTGCTACTTTGAAGCACAAGTGTGGAAAAAGGATAGTACCATTGCCCCTTCTCTCTTTTCTTTCATTTTTTAATTTTTATTTTGGGCTCTTTGGCCTCTTTCTTTCCTTTTTTCTCTTTTTTCCTTTTTTTATTTTTCATCCGGAGTCTCATCCCGACTTGTGGGGGAATCATAGTCTCCTTCATCCTTTCCTCACATGGGAAAATGCTCTAATAATGATGATCATCATACTTTTATTTACTTTACATCTCAAGAATTACAGCTCGATACTAGAACAAATATATGACTTTATATGAATGTCTTCGGCGGTGTACTGGGATGTGCAATGACTCAAGCGTGACATGTATAAAAATATGAATGGTGGCTTTGCCACAAATACGATGTCAACTACATGATCATGCAAAGCAATATGACAATGATGAAGAGTGTCATAATAGACGGAACGGTGGAAGTTGCATGGCACTATATCTCGGAATGGCTATGGAAATGCCATAGTAGGTAGGTATGTTGGCTATTATGAGGAAGGTGTGTGGTGGGTGTAATGCACCGGCGAAAGTTGTGCGGTACTAGAGAGGCTAGCAATTGTGGAAGTGTGACAGTGCGTATAATCCATGGATTCAACATTAGTCATAAAGAACTCACATACTTATTACAAAAGTCTATTAGCTATCGAAACAAAGTACTACACGCATGCTCCTAAGGGGATAGATTGGTAGGAAAAGACCATCGCTCGTCCCTGACTGCCACTCATAAGGAAGACAATCAATAAATAAATCATAATCCGACTTTATCACATAACGGTTCACCATACGTGCATGCTACGGGAATCACAAACTTTAACACAAGTATTTATACCAATCCACAATTACTCACTAGCATGACTCTAATATCACCATCTTTGTATCGCAAAACAATATTCAAGGAATCAAACTTCTCATGGTATTCAATGCTCTTTATGGAAGTTTTTTATTATATCCCTCTTGGATGCCCGTCATATTAGGACTAAATTCATAACCTAAGAAAATTACCATGTTGTTTAAGACTCTCAAAATAATATAAGTGAAGCATGAGAGTTCAACAATTTCTATAAAATAGAACCACCGCCGTGCTCTAAAAAGATATAAGTGAAGTACTAGAACAACTAACATACTACTCCAAAAAGATATAAGTGAAGATAAATGAGTAGTCAAATAATTAATTAGCTATGTGAAGACTCTCTCTCATTTAAGAATTTCATATCTAAGTACTTTATTCAAACATCAAGCAAAACAAAATAAAATGACATTCCAAGGATAGCACACATCATGTGAAGAAGCAAAAACTTAGGCTCAACAGAGGCTAACCGATAATTGTTGATCAAGAAAGGTGGGATGCCTACCGGGGCATCCCCAAGCTTAGATGCTTGAGACTTCTTGAAATATTAACTTGGGATGCCTTGGGCATCCCCAAGCTTGAGCTTTTGTGTCTCCTTAATTCCTCTCATACCACGGTTTCCCTAATTCTTAAAAACTTCATCCACACAAAACTCAACAAGAACTTGTGAGATAAGTTAGTATAAATCAATGCAAAACCTTATCATTCCCTGCTATAGAGAATCACTAAAATTATAATTTGACATTGCATACTAAATGCCTCTGCATATTTAATACTCCCATCCTCAAATAGAATCATTAAATAAGCAAAGATATGCAAACAATGCAAATATAACAGCAATCTGTCTAAACAAAACAGTCTATAAAGAATGCAAGAACATTCATACTTCTCTAACTCCAAACATTTTGAAAAATTACCACACTATAGAAAATTTGTTTTAACTTACTGTGTAAAAATTTCAAGATTCTATCATGTTCTCACTATTCACCAATATTCAAAACATAATAGCAACATATAGACTTGCAAAATAAGCATGTTAAAGGCTATACTTGACATTTTTATTGAAATAAAAGATGCAAAACATTACTATAAATAGCAGCAAGCAAATCAAATAAAATAAAATGACGCTCCAAGCAAAACTCATATTATGTGAGGTTATCGATAATGTTGAAGACGAAAGAGGGGATGCCTTCCGGGGCATCCCCAAGCTTAGTTGCTTGGACATTCCTGGAATTACCATGGGGTGCCTTGGGCATCCCCAAGCTTAGCGTCTTGTCACTCCTTATTCTCCTCATATCGATATATCACTCAAAACTTGAAAACTTCAATCACACAAAACTTAACAGAACTTCGTGAGATAGGTTAGTATGATAAAGACATATCATTCACTTTGGTACTTCCAAGACAAGATTCATAATTGTTCTCACACAATTCCTATTGTACCTTATCATTTCCACAATTTATATCACTTAACATAAGCTATGGAAACACAAAAACAAGCAAACTATGCATTGAAAACAGAATCTGTCAAAAACAGGATAGTTTGTAATGATCTAGACAACCACCATACTTCTGTAAATCTAAAAATTATGAAACATTAGGATAGTCTAGGAAATTTGTATATCAATCATGTGTAAAAAATTCAGAATTTTATCACATTCTAGTGAATTATCAAAATTCTGCAACTGGACGCAAAAGTTTCTGTTTTTCAGCAAGACCAAATCAACTATCACCATAGACCATCCCAAAGGTCTTACTTGGCACTTTATTGAAACAAAAGCTATAAAACATGATTAATACATTAGCTTAATCACGTGAGCACACAAAAATAGTAGGGGTAAATGTTGGGTTGTCTCCCAACAAGCGCTTTTCTTTAATGCCTTTCTAGCTAGGCATGATGATTTCAATGATGCTTACATAAAAGATAAAAATTGGAACATAACGGGAGCATCATGAAGCATATGACTAGCACATTTAAGCCTAACCCACTTCCTATGCATAGGGATTTTGTAAGCAAACAATTTATGGGAACAAGAATCAACTAGCGTAGGAAGGCAAAACAAGCATAACTTCAAGATTTTCAACACATAGAGAGGAAACTTGATATTATTGAGATGCATATAAGCATATATTCCTCTCTCATAATAATTTTTAGTAGCATCATGAATGAATTCAACAATACATCTATCACATAAAGCATTCTTTTCATGATTCACATGCACAAAAAATTATTACTCTCCACATAAGCAAATTCCTTCTCATTCATAATAGTGGGAGCAAACTCAACAAAATAACTATCATGGGATTGCAAATTAAAATCAAGACAACAAGTTTCCTGGTTATCATTATTCTTTATAGCATACATGTCATCACATTAATCATCATAGGTAGCAACTTTGTTCTCATAATCAATTGGAACCTCTTCCGAAATAGTGGAATCATCATTAAATAAAGTCACGACCTTCCAAATCCACTTTTATCAATATTGTAATAAGATTCAACACCCTCCAAAATAGTGGGATCATTACCTAGAGTTGACACTCTTCCAAACCCACTTTCATCAATATAATCATCATAAATAGGAGGCATGCTATCATCATAATAAATTTTCTCACCAAAACTTGGGGGACTGAAAATGTCATCTTGATCAAACATAGCATCACCAAGCTTGTGGCTTTGCACATCATTAGCATCATGGATATTCAAGGAATCCATACAAACAACATTGCAATCATGCTCATTATACAAAGATTTTATGCCAAACATTTTATTAACTTCTTCTTCTAACACTTGAGCATAATTTTCCTTTCCATCATTTTCATGAAAAACATTATAAAGATGAATAATATGTGGCAACCTCAATTCCATTTTTTTGTAGTTTTCTTTTATAGACTAAACTAGTGATAAAACAAGAAATTAAAAGATTAAATTGCAAGATCTAAATATATACCTTCAAGCACTCACCTCCCCGACAACGGCACCAAAAAAGAGCTTGATGTCTACTACGCAACCTTCTTCATGTAGACTCGTGTTGGGCCTCCAAGCACAGAGTTTTGTAGGACAGTAGCAAATTTCCCTCAAGTGGATGACCTAAGGTTTATCAATCTGTGGGAGGCATAGGATGAAGATGGTCTCTCTCAAACAACCCTGCAACCAAATAAAAAAGAGTCTCTTGTGTCCCCAACACACCCAATACAACGATAAATTGTATAGGTGCACTAGTTCGGCAAAGAGATGGTGATACAAGTGTAATATGGATGGTAGATATAGGTTTTTGTAATCTAAAAATATAAAAAGTAAGGTAGCAAGCAATAAAAGTGAGCACAAGCGGTATTGCAATGCTTGAAAACAAGGCCTAGGGTTCATACTTTCATTAGTGCAAGTTCTCTCAACAATGATAACATAATTAAATCATATGGCAATCCCTCAACGTGCAACAAAGAATCACTCCAAAGTTTCTATCGGAGAACGTAGGACGAAAACATGCATCAACCTCTATGCATATATTACCCCAATGTCACCTCGGGAATCCGCGAGTTGAGTGCCAAAACATACATCAAGTGAATCAATAGAACATCCCATTGTCACCACAGATATCCCATCGCAAGACATACCTCAAGTGTTCTCAAATCCAATACTCAATCCAACATAAAAAAAACCTCAGAGAGCAAGACTCAATTCATCACAACAAGAGATAGAGAGGGAAGAAACACCATATTATCCAACTATAGTAACAAAGCTCGTGGTACATCAAGATCGTGCCAAATCAAGAACACGAGAGAGATCAAAACACATAGCTACTGGTACATACCCTCAACCATGAGGGTGAACTACTCCCTCCTCATCATGGAGACTGCTGGGATGATGAAGATGGCCTCAGGTGATGATTTCCCCCTCCGGCAGGGTGCCGGAACGGGCTTCTGATTGGTTTTTCATGGCTACAGAGGCTTACAGCAGCGAAACTTCCAATCTAGGTTTCTTTCTGGAGGTTTATCTATTTATAGGAATTTTTGGCGTCGGTTTCATGTCAAGGGAGTTCCCAAGGGACCCACAAGCCAGGGGCGCGCCCTAGGGGAGCGCCCCCTACCCTTGTGGTTGCCTCGGGACTCTTCTGGCCCAACTCCAATGCTCTATGGGTCTCTTCCGGTCCATAAAAAATGACCGTAATTTTTTAGTTCGTTTGGACTCCGTTTGATATTCCTTTTCTATAAAACTCAAAAACAAGGAAAAAACAGAAACCGGCACTGGGTTGTAGGTTAATAGGTTAGTCCGAAAAATAATATAAAATAGCATATAAAACATCCAAAACAGATAATATAATAGCATGGAACAATCAAAAATTATAGATATGTTGGAGACGTATCAGACGATGGCATGGGGGGCAACCTGATGGACATGGGGTACTTAGTAAGTCTCCCCCTCCTCCCTCTGCCATTATTTAGGATTAGGGTTCAATCGATTTGGGAATTAGGGTTGATGATATGCATATTTGTGTGGATGGATTCCTTTGGTTAAGGGTTTGGTTTAGCCAGTGCTTGATGGATCTGCAACTATATTGCATGTAGGACACACCTGACACCATCCCTGAGCCACTATGGTGTGGTGCTCCCATGGAGGAAGTTGCCAAGTGCACTCTGCACCAGATAATGCCAAGGAAGTGTGTTGCTTTTGAAGGTGCTAACACTGGGAGGAGGTTCTATGGATGCCCTGTTCACATGAGTAATGTAGTAAATTAGTAGCTCATTATTATCTGAAGTGAGTGTTCTTATTTGTAGATAGTGGTTTTGTACTTGATATATGAAGTCAATGATTCATTTATGCTTTGTGGTTATTAGTTATGATTAGTGGATTCAGTTATGTTGGATGGATTCAGTTATTTTGTAGTGGTTTAAAGATTGCAGAAAGTTAGTGATTCAATTATGCTAAGTGTTGGTTACTATTTGCATTAATTAGAGTGCAGAAATGTTCTTTCTTTGTAGCTAGAGTGCAAAAATGCTATCTATCTCTGTTTCAAAATAGTTGGCACTGGATTGAGTTATGAATGTGTATATATCCCCTCTATCTTAACTCTTTATATATCCTTTGTATATTAACTGTATTGAATTGCATAGATTTCTGAATTAGTACATCTCCTCCTTGTATATTAACTATGTGTTAACTGAATTTAGTACTGAATTTATGCATATTCTTAATTATGTGTTGTCTGATCAAACTTAATTTATTCTGAATTTAATATTGTTGTTTGACTTAGCAATGAGGTGTGAAATGTGGTGTAGTTAAGTGGGTTGATCCAGTCCACCCTGATATACTGAAGAACTGCCTCATCAAGCTATGGGGATTGTTCCATGAGCAAAACCTTGGCAGGATTCAAGACAAGAATGCATATGATGCTGAGTTAACCAAGTTGATGAAGGAGAAGGATCATCTATGTGAGGAGTATCACAAAATGGTTGATGATGTTTCCAAGATGTTTGACTGGCGGGATGGTGTTGGCAAGGTGACTACCACAAAGGAATGGAAGCTGAGAAATTTGAGAAGCAGAAGGAAGAGCTAGAGATGGAGATAAAGATGGAGAAGCATAGGCTAGCAAAGGAGCAGAGGTGAAGATGAAGATGGAGAATCTTATGCTAGCAAAGGAGCAGAGGTGTATCCTTCAGGCCTAGGATGACATAATTCACAATACTAGGAAGGCTATGAAAGAGATCTAGGTGGACAGGGATCTTCTTGCACAAGAGAAGAAAGAGATGCAGAAAGTTGTAGCTGATCTGCTCAATGTTGGCCATGGGAGCAAGGAAAAACTTGAGAAAATCAAGGCCATAGTAGAGTCATGAAGATCAGACTATGGTTGATAAGTAAGTAAGTTGGCCTACTATATATAACAGGCCTTGCAAGTTGATGGTGGTAGTTGTATATTTTGTGCAGCACTATATGAACTGCTTAAGTTATGGTAACTGGAGTGAAGGGAGGTGCCAATGTTTAAGTTATGGTTATGTTAAATGATGCAGTGTTTAAAACCTATCTTAAGTACTGTAAAGAATTGTTTTAGTTCTAGTTGTTTTAATGCAGTGAATAAGTGTTTTAGTGCTCTGGTATTTTATTTTAAAGTTGGGCTTAATGTCTCACTTATCCAATGTGGGCTTGGAACTAGGCCGTTATCCTAACTTGCCACCTGCCTACCAGCACCCAGTGTCCATCTATAAATCCCACCCTAAGCCAAAAACACTATTGTAACCCAAACCCCTACCTTCTCCTCCCCACAGCCGCCAGAGAAATCCCTAGATCCGTAGCTCAGTGGGCATGGACCCTGGAGAGGTTGTAGATGCAGAAGAGGAGGTGGCCATGGCATACCTGCAGAGAGAGGGAAGAAGAGCAGTAGAGCGTAGGGGGGAGAAGGCCAGCGGCGGCAACAAGATACAAGCATGAGTATCGACGTCGTCTGGCTGAGAACATCTTGGCAGCTCGCAACCGCAAGGACAAGGAGCCATTCCTGGAGGCCTTCCCCAATGGCTCTAACCCTAGTGATGATGATATCATCTATTGGGCAAGGAGGAGGGCCAACTTTCATACATTTCAAGTAACTAGGCAGAGGTAGACTAGGATTCTGTACCCATGAGGAGTGATCTGGTTATGTTTTATTAATCATTGATCTACGTATGAATGATTCCCTGATGTGTTGAAGGATCTATCTATATGTACTGATATGTATTGAAGGATCTATCTATATGTACTGATCTATGTATGAATGATCTATCTAGTATTATGTGTTTGAACGAAAGGATGGCTTGTTTCTATGTCTGAATGAACTCATGAATGATCTATATAGTTTTATGAATGAAAGCATTTTTATGTGGATGGAGGATTTAGATGTGGTTGAGAAGTTGCACCCCAAGATGGCCTAATTAGGCCATTTTAGGGTTGGTCGACAACTTGCCCTCCTAGATGGCCTAATTAGGCTATTTTAGGGTTGGTCGACAAGTTTCCCCCAAGATGGCCTAATTAGGCCATTTTAGGGTTGGTCGACAACTTGCCCCCCAAGATGGCCTAATTAGGCCATTTTAGGGTTGGTCGACAACTTGCCTCCCTAGATGGCCTATTTAGGCCATTTTAGGATTGGTCGACAAGCTCCCCCCCCCCCCCAAAGATGGCCTAATTAGGCCATTTTAGGGTTGGTCGACAACTTGCCCCCCAAGATGGCCTAATTAGGCCATTTTAGGGTTGGTCGACAACTTGCCCCCCAAGATGGCCTAATTAGGCCATTTTAGGGTTGGTCGACAACTTGCCACCTAGATGGCGTAATTAGGCCATTTTAGGGTTGGTTGACAAGTCCCCCCCCCTTGATGGCCTAATTAGTCCATTTTAGGGTTGGTCGACAAGTCCCCTCCTCCCCTCCCCCGCAGGATGGCCTAATTAGGACATTTTAGGGTTGGTCGAAAACTTGCCGCCCAAGATGGCCTATAGGCCATCTTAGGGTTAGTCGACTACTTGCCCCCCTAGATGGCCTAATTAGGCCATTTTAGGGTTGGTCGACAAGTCCCCCCTCCCCCCTCTAGGATGGCCTAATTAGGCCATTTTAAGGTTGGTTGACAACTTGCCCCCCTAGATAGCCTACTTAGGCCATTTTAGGGTTGGTCAACAAGTTTCCCCCCAACATAGCCTAATTAGGCCATTTTAGGGTTGGTCGACAAGTTTCCCCCCAAGTTGGCCCAAGAATGATCAACATATCAAATCAATTCATATCAAACAATGATCGACATATCAAACAATGACCAAAATCTAACATAGTCAGGCTCATATCAAATTGAAATAGTTCAGAGAACGGCATGATACCACATTACTTAATTGTTCCAAGAAGTTCAAACAACCTTGTTCAGGGCAACCAATAGAGTTCAAGGTAACAAAAAAATATAGCAAACTAATTGTCCCAAGCATGCCTAACAAGCATAGTTCAGGGCATGACAAATATATGTTTCATAGCCATATTACAACATATTCAATGGTCGCCACTAGATGTGAAATACAAATTAAATTTTCTTGGAGCCTTCCTCTTCCTCTTTGAACCAACACCTGCTTCACCTGAGGTTGATGCTACCCTTGGAGCATTCAAACCAATTGCAACTCTTGATCTGGTGTTCTTTGCTGGAGATGATGCACTTGACCTGGTGTTGTTGGCTGGTGTTGAAGCTGTTGGGATCTTTCTCTTTCTTGATATTGATGTTGAGACTACAGTAGCAGCAATGGTTGGTCTTGTTGCAGTTATGGGCGTGGCAATAGATTGGGTGGCCCTAACTGAAGCTGCAACTGGTTTCCTGGCCCTAACTGCATTTGCTGAAGCTGAAGCAGGACCAGAAGCCTGGGTGGCAACAGATTGGGTGGACCTAACTCAAGTGGCGGCTGGTTTTCTGCCCCTAACTGCATTTGCTGAAGCAATAGCAGGACCAAAAGCCTGGGTAGCAACATATTGGGTGGCCCTAACTGGAGGTGCACTTGCTGTAGGTGGCCAGGGTGGTGCTGAAGCTGCTGGGTAGGATGCTCTGTTTTCCTACAATTAAAACAAGTAGCAGGTGAAAATATTGATGCACTGATATTTGCTGCAAAATTTTAAGAAATATTGTGCATTGGCCTTAAGCCTGTCTTAGTTACCTGGTGCATGTTTTTCCTTGTCATAAACTTGGCCTTAAGCCTATCTTCACAGAGTGTCCACCTGTGGCCTTGCTTGCCATAGTTACTACATGTTATTGTGCCCATCCTTGATGTATCCTTTGGAGCTAGCACTTCAAATTCACCCTTTCTCCTAGATGTCTGCTTCTTCCCTTTCTTCTCCCGAAATACTGGTGGTTCAATGCCTGATGTGTTGGTGTTGAGCCAGAATTCAGGCCCAGGAACAAGGTAGATGATGTGCTAGTATGCAGTCTTATACATTTCCTTCTTAAAGAATGGATGCACATAATCTTCTGGGTGAACTTTTATCTTCTGCACTACAGCTATTGCATGGTGGCAAGGTGATCCAGTCATGTCCCATCTCCTACAAGAGCAGCTCCCTTCATTCAGCTTCACACAGACATGATGGTGTAGTTCCCAAATTGGTTATTGGTGCCAATGTAGACTCTAAGTTGGTTTAGAAACCAGGTCCAGCTGGGACTATCCTCTTTGTCAACCACCCCCAAAGCAATTGGGAAGACATTGTTGTTCCCATCTCTCGCTATTGCTGCCAATATCTATTGACCTGTGAATAACTTGATGAAGCAACCATCCAGTCATGCATAACCAGTGGTATTTAGGGTCAAATTAAATAAGTATGTCCAATAGTTACACTTCAAAAAGGATTACATCACTGAAATTTACCTATGAAAGGCCTACAACCAGCAAGGAATCAATCCTTTGATGTCTGGAGGCAGTAGAACATATACTTGAACCTTGGTGTGGGGGCTGGGTTCAAAGGATCCTCAAAAGTTGTCACTATGCACCTGCTTCCAGGATTTGTGTCAAGCACACATTATAGGTAGTCCCTCAACCTGAGATACTGATTTCTATTATCACCTTGCACAACATTAACAGCCATCAGTCTTGCCCTATATGCCAAACTCCTAGGTACATGCACCCCAAACTTCTTCTTAGTATATTTCAGAATTGTATCTACATCAGCCTTTACATTTGATCTAACTATGTCTTCCACAGCTTCTGCAACCCACTCTGCAGTCACCTTGGTACTCTTTCCACTAGCTCCACAACTATGATCCAAGTGGCACTTCTTGATTGTGAATGTACATGGGCTACTTTGGAAGCAGCCATGAAAAATTCACAACCATTCTTCCTCTCTAGGCACTAAACAATAATCCTTGTTGGTTCATTCCTATGGTACTGAAAGTTTCTCAAAGTTCTAACATGAAAATTTCTCAATGCCTTTCTAAACCCATACACATTGGTGAAGCAAAGGTCCTTGCACAACTGCTCATGTGCATCAGGTAGATTTGGGTCATACCATTTCCTTTCTTTCTTCTTCTTCATTCTTCTCTTCCTCCAGAAGGTAGTCTTGGAACCTCTCCATCCGAGTTAGAAATGCTCACATCACCAGGGAAGCAACATTCATCAGGTTCAGGTACAAAACTTGAAACTTGGGGATCTCTGGCTGATTGTCAGCTCTGGAACTAGGACCTGTATTTACTGCTGCTCTTCTAACAGGCTTGAATTTCTCAAGCCTGCCTTTTGCCACAACTCTCTCCTCTCCACTATCAGCCTCTTTCTCCTCCTGCCAAAACTCTGAAACATCACAGACACCTTCAAAATGTGGTATGTCTTCTGCAGCATCTATTTCTTCTTCATTTACAATATTTTCTTCACCTCTCTTCCAAGTCTTGTAAGACATCTTTATCCCTCTATAGTCACCCCTATCAATCTCAAAGTCTGAGGATGATTTGTCAATATCATCATCTGGTACACCATCAGATCCATCCTCACCACCAGCATGTCCATCATCACCACCAGGAGCTTCTCTAATGTTCAAGTTGCAGCTCTATTGTGTGTTCATGTTAACTTCAAGAGGGTGAACCACTCCATCTTGTGACAGACTTAACACAAAACCAAGCCCCCCACTGGACTGCCTATTGGAACTTGTTCTTCACAAACATTGTGATCCCTGTTAAATTCAATATCTCTATCTTCATTTGCCTTGGCCACAATGATATTCAGCACTCTGAAATCAGAGTGGTCTACCATTTCTTCAACTCATCTTGACTGTCCAGAAGCAATAAACCTTCCTGTCCAATTCCTTTTTCTTTTACCCAGTACATGTAGTCGTCTGGCCCATAGCCTTCAGTTTCAGTAAGTGCTATCAAGTTGAGGAAAGTTATGTCTGAAACAGAAAACCTTCTTTCCATGTTATCTCTGCCCTAGAAATGCAGCCTCACCTCCCAAATGTCATCATCCAGCCTGCATTACATAATATGTTATTTCAAAAGCCTAAATACGTGTTTTTGCTACAAAGTTCAGTTCACATTAACTAAGTACAATAAGGAACCTGAATCCAACAAATGCTTCTCTGAATCCACCGTGCATTTCTACTGAATCCAACTAATCCTTCAGTGCAAAATGCAATTGTTGCATTCAACTAACTACTCTGAACCAGTGCATGTTCTAAGATGAATCACAGCTGCATTTACTAGGGTTTGATCAAATACCTAACTAAAGATTGTTGAACTTTGAAATAAACTAGCACTGATGAATTCAACTAGGGTATGTTGAAGGAGCTGATGAAGAGAAGAAGAAAATCTTACTCCACCCCTCCAAATGCAGAGGCCAAGTGGTGAGAGTTGGTCGGATCCGTGTGGACAGCGCCAGCAAGAGGCCTCGCTGCTCTGTACTCAAGTGAGAACTAGCAATTCTCAGGCGATAGCGATGCAGCCTGTGGCCTCGTCGTAGGTGTCCGCTGTGGCGGCGGCGGCGCCGCCGGCTGGGTTGCGAAGCTACCACTCCCAAGCCAGTTATCAACCTCCGAGTACTCTCCACCGCCATCCCCCATTCCACCTCCACCCGTCGAGTGGCCGTCGTCATCTGGTTTCGCCGCCACCGACGCCATCACCTAGGTCGGAGAGGGAGACAAAGTGAGAGAGGGGGGGACAGAGTACATGACTCAGTCGTCTTGACCTGGTTGGGACGGCGCGCTCTAACAGCCGTCATCATGGGCACCGTCAGCCTCTGGCCGACAGAACCCTGATGGGCGGGGCCCACGTGCCATAACCATGCTTAAACTGTAATGATTCAGCCACTAGGGTTTTTTGGAACATCCGGCCACTTCGTTGGTAGTTTTTTGAAAAATCAAAAAAGTGGTAGTTTTTTGCAATGATAGCCCGTAATGTGGTAGTTTTTTGCTGTTCATGAACCATCTACAAGACGGAGTTGTGTATGTTAGTTGGGTTAAATCTTGCAGGTAATCTATCTCAATGACATCAAGGGAAAAAAGACATCTATTGTGTTATTGCCATATAGGATAAAAAGTAATCGTGTACTTGTCTTTGTGATGAGCTAGAGGTAAAGACGATATGCTATCAACATTATGTCACTTTGCTTATAAGGCAATGCTCTATTTTCACTTAATACTTCAAGATGCATGCTGGAGAACAATCATTAGTGGAGTATTAGTTGTAGTTGTATAAAGGTCTATTGATAAAAGGATATAATGCCTACATGCAATCATGACATTATGATCAATAATAAAAACTACTCCCTCTGTAAAGAAATATAAGAGTGTTTACATGAAGTAGTGATAT
This sequence comes from Triticum aestivum, assembly GCF_018294505.1. Lineage (NCBI taxonomy): Eukaryota > Viridiplantae > Streptophyta > Magnoliopsida > Poales > Poaceae > Triticum > Triticum aestivum. The sequence continues at coordinate 610,996,992 of NC_057810.1, read as the reverse complement.
AAACGCTCTTATATTTTTTTAAGTAGGGAGTGCAATTTAATCGATACACAACTTAATTTCTTCACCACGCCTATGCTTGTTTTTTGGAGAGATGCCACTAGTGAAGTTATGTATATCAGTCTTTTATCCTCATGATCACAACCTCGGTCGACCTCTTTTATTGCTCTTTACAATCTAAACCTTTTCTTTTATTTGTCTACAATCTTCAGTTCCTACCATACTAGTTAATGCTTATAACTAGCAAGGCTAGTGAGACCGACAATCTCACTAGTTTGGTTGGGGACCAAGAAGAAGTTTGTAATTGTGTGTAGGTGTTGATTATTGATTGTAATCCAAGTGCTCTTACTGGTGAAAGGATCGATATGGTCGACTAGAGGGGGGATGAATAGGCAACTACCATATTTTAGCTCTTCTTAACAAATTAGATTAAGCGACAAATAGGTTGTCTAGATATGCAACTAGGTGAGCAGCATATATGATGCTAGGAACGACAACAACACAAGCAAGCAAATGATACAACACAAAGTAAAGGTACGAAGTAACCACAAGTGGAGCCGGTGAAGACGGGGATGTGTTACCGAAGTTCCTTCCCTTTGAGCGGAAGTACATCTCCGCTGGAGAGGCGTGGAGGCACAATGCTCCCCAAGAAGCCACTAGGGCCATCTAAACATGGCTAGTGCAAGACTATCAATGTTGTTCCCGCGAAAATTAGAGCATCTCAAGTCGGGCCTCCCGTCAGACCGACTAGAAGAGCTACTCGCTCTGTAGTGTTGTCACACAAGATAAGCACGCCGCCCGCCTGCTTCGGGCGAATCGAAGCCGCTCGTAACCTTTTTTTTCTCCCATCTATCGAATCGAAGAGGTCAAATTATGTTTAGTAGAAAGGAAGGAAGACGGCATGGGTCTCGTCGGCCTTGATGACGGAATATTCAGTTTGTAGGTCTTTAGAGAGAACAGACTATTGTACCTGATAGCATGTTTTATGATCTCATCTTCAACAACCGAGCATCACACAATACTAGGTCATCTATGTTTAGTGGCTATGTGCTCCATGTCCGCCCAAGGACCATAAACAAATGCAAATGAACACGTTAACCCTTTCATCGATTTTGTCCCTTTTTAGCAAAAACAAGACAGTTTGTGTTGACATTGAATCTTGCTTTCATTCCTAATGAAAAGTAGTGCTCCTGTCACTTTGTCAAAACTTTTTTTTGAAAAATGGCCATAATTCTTGCTAAATAAAGTGGGTTCTCGCGGTAGTTCTTTCTCCTTTTAGTTTCATTAGAACCTCGAGTTTGACATCGAATGGGTTGACCTACATAAAAGAACCCTACGTTGGTTGAACTAATTCAGGTGCCATTTCCTTTTCCATATTCTTAGCTGATTTCTTAGATTAAAAAACTTAAGAACGTGTCAACAGAACGATAATCAATCAGTTAAAGCCAGCGGCAGATACTATTGGCATTTTGCAGGTGAGAGTCGTCCCTACAATTAGACCATAGTTGAACTAGTATGTTCTGCATACTACGTGTGTTCTGCATTTTCATATTGTTTTGCCAAGAAAAGTTTCAGACCATCGTACATTTTACTGTCCTGACTAGATGTTTCTTCTTCCCAACTTATGAGGCCACATAAATGCACATTCATGGGAATGTTGCCTTTTTCCAGATAGTGACAGAATACCAAACTGATCTCACCAAGAACTGTGCACTCAAACAACTTGAACTTATTATACCGCAGCTATTCATTCCCATAAACAGTACTGGTCGCAACTCGAACGCAAAATATTTTGGTTCATACCTAACATCCTCCAAAAACAGTGCTGCAACTGCCATTTTGCCTTTGCCTTTTGTTGACCTGGACAAAGTATCAGGAAGAAAAGGGGTGGAGCAAAGCACATGTGCAAGGAGACCATGTCTGCACTGCGTCACCCAACAAGGGATATATTATTCCTGTCAATTTCTTCATTGTTATTTTTTGCTTTTCTGTTCGGTCATTTTGTGACCAGTTCAATTAGTGGGTGACCGATGGACTGGTCTTTGAATGCTTAATTGTGTTTGCTTATACAGTTGATTAAGATAATTTCGACCAAATGGCTTTGTATTTTATTTTATTGCCATTAGATTGGTTGTTTTGTATAGTTTGCAGGAAAAACGTTACAGGTCGTGTGGTATATGACACAAGATAAAAGCAATGCAGCAATCTTGCTAGGAGTTGCTGGATTATAATTTATTTGCCAAAACATTGCAGTAATTTTCGTGTAACTAAGTTCATAAAAAAATACATATTAAGTTCAATAAGGCGGGTTCAGCGACCGCACATGGTCGTCATGTCAGAATAGCAGTGGAATTGCAGAAACATCGGGGATCATGTGTGTAGCAACCTTTTTTTTCAGCTCCAGTAGTACAAATTATAAAAAGGTTTCCCGAAAAAAAACAAATTATAAAAGGTAAATTGAAAGCTTGTTTTCATGCATAGGCACGATATTTGTCAAAAAGAAGGATGATCCCTGGAAACTTTGGTTAACTATTACTATATCATAGAACCATTGGAAGCTCAAGTTGCAGTCGCCCGGACAAAGTTAGGAGGAAAAGTGCTGTCAAAATCGAAGTGGCGTCTTTTCCCCCTTTGTGAACTTTAGATAAAACGAACTGAATGAAAATGTAGAAGAGACGGGAGACAATTGAAGTGGGAACTGACCATATCAGGCTGTACATGTGCCCTAGGGCTTAGCTTCTTTTTCCTTTATTGAGGGAAGCCCCGACAGTTTGACACAAGGTGCGTCCTATAGGATTTCCCGTTTGTATCTTGCTTAGTGATCTATAGCAGAGCATCGCCCACCTCCGGCCGGCCCATAGAAACTACGCTTGCTCTGGGTACGTTGAAATACCATTGAACTGTTTTTCTTTTACATGTCGAATAGCGATAGCTAGTTTAGAAGAAAGAAAAGTCATATGTGTACTTGACCTTCTGTTAGAAATATATAATTTAGATAAAATCATAACTTCCACACCTAGAGTCAAAAATAACACAAAAATGATGGCAAAAAATGTTTTCAGAACTGTTTTGAGGGCACAGTTCTTTTTTGTATATGCAACATGCTACATAAACAATGTTCATGTAACATAAAAAAAGTTCACATGAATCAATAAAAAAGTTCCCTGGAGAGTAAAAATGTTACAAGGAAAACATTTGCCGCACACTAAAAATGTTTATCGGGTACTTCAAAATGTTCATCGGGTAGTATTAAAACAACTTATCAGGTACTTCAAAATGATCATCATCATGTTTTTAAAGATTAATTCATGTGTTTAAAAAAGTTTCAATGTGTTTTACAAAAGTCCATCAAAAAGTTACAAAATGACATAGTTATTTTCTAAGCAAATGCAATGTACTTCAAATATGCTCACAGTATAATTTAAAATGTATATCATATATGAAAAATTATTCGTAGTGTATTTGAAACAAATTTGGAAATGTAATTAAAACTTATCATAATTAAAAATTGTTACCATATATTCAACAAATGTTCATATAACTAAAAAGTGCTTACGCATTAGTAATCTTTTGTACATAAATTTAAAAATATTCACATGGAACTAAATAGTTGTTTGTGTGTTCTGAAATAAAGCTCACATATGTTTTATAAAAAAACTTCTATTTCCTTAAAATTTAAATTAGAGAAAACAATGTAATAATAAAATATAAATAAAAATGAAAAATAAAGATACCAAAAAAATACATTATGAACATTTTTTTAATATGGCATGAACAGTTTTAGTAAATTTTATTTACTTTTAATACAAAAATAATAATACGTCATGGCTATTAGTTAATACTTGATGACAATTTTCCAAAAACAAAATAAACAATACTTAATACAGAATAAATATTTTTGATACAGAATGGACATTTCAATAAATTGTAAACATTTTCAGTTATACAACAAATAGTATTCAATAGATGATATCTGTTTTTCTATACCTGATGGTTTTTACACAAATAATATTTTTAAATACATGGTGACCGTTTTTATAATACAAAATATAAATTTCTAAAATACATGATGAATATTTTTAATACATCATACAAATTTTTAATATATGACAACCATATTTTAATACACGGTGATCATTTTTTAGTACATGATTTTACAAATGGGATGAAAAAACGGAAAAGGTAAATATAAAAAAGGGTAAAAGGAGTAATAAATGTGAAAGGAAAAATAAAACCGAATGAAACTGGGCAGATATACCCATCTGAGAGTACCCCTGAAAAAAAAACCATAGGCAGAACCAGGAAGATAAACCATAGTACTGCCCATAAACTACCTGCGCTTAACATGCCCTGGCCCATATCAGGATCACCTCTTAAATGGGCAAGCCCAGGCGCTCGGGAGCCAACATACTAAGTTATTTTTCACGTATTTTTATTTTTCACTTTTTTTACTTTCGTTTATAAATCCAAGAATATGTTAAACAAATTACATAACACATTCAAAATATATGTTAACAAAGCATTTAAAAAATATTAAATGTATATAATAAAATGTTTCTCATGTATATGAAAAATATATACAAAAAATATACAATGTGTGCGAGAAAGTTGATCATGTATTGATAAAAATTTAGTCAAGCATTTAAAAAAATGTTAAACAAGTATTTGAAAAATGTTAATCAAGCATTTGAAAAATGTTGACCATGTATTCATAAATATAAAATTTACATTTTAAAAAATGTTAATCAAGCATTTGAAAATGTTAAAACATGTACAGAAATAAAATGTTTACCATGTATTCAAAATATTTAAATCTCGTATTTGAAAAATATTAATCAAGCATTTCAAAAATGTTTTAAATGTGTATATTGTTGACCATGTATTCAAAAAATGTTACACCTATATTTGAAAAATGTTAAATGTGTATAAAAATGTTTCTCATGTATACAAAATATTTATATAGAAAATATACAATGTGTCTGAAAAATATTGATCACGTATTAGTAACATTTAGTGAAGCATTTTCAAAAATGTTAAATGTGCATCGAAAAATAATGACCATGGATTAAAAAATGTCAATATTATAATTAAAATAGTTAATAAAAAGTTTCGAAAGGATAAAATGTGTATCTAAGAAAATGTTGATCATGTATTAAAAAAATGGTGAACTGATATTTGAAAAATGTCAAGCATGTATTAGAAATATGCTCCTTACGTATACAAGAAAGTAGAATAAAAACCCAAAGAAACAAAGACAAACAAGAAAAACAATGAAAACAAAATAATAATAATAAAATAAGCCAAAGAAAAAAGAAAAGAAAAAAAACAAGTGCAAAAGGAATGGAAAATAGTGAAAACCAAATAAAAAACATTGAAAAGCAAAAAATAAACAAACAACCAAAGAAAAATGTAAACCGGCGAAACAAATATAAAAGAATGAAAACTGTGAGTTCGGAGGACGGAACATGGAAAAACAAAGAAAAATAAAGAATGACAAAACTGTGAAAGAAACAAAGAAAACTGGTGAAAAAACCCAAAGAAAAACCAGTGGAGAAACAAAAAAGGGAAACAAAAATAAATAAAATTAAGCAATCCTACCAGAGCTACATACACTATAAGCAAGATATAGCTCTTATGCACACTAATATCTCGGTGTAAGCGAGATATAGCCTTTCAGTATTGCTCAGCCACCTACATGTCTTGCTCTGTTCCATGGTGAACAGTCTTGGTATCGTCATATCCTCATAGCAATCACAACTGGATTCCTCTATGAGTTACAGAGCCAGTCCAAACTAGAGCAACTGGTCATTTATTTTCTTTTTCCCGTTAGGTTGTTATCGTTTGTTTGTTTCTTGTTTTTTTAAACTTTCCCCACTTTTTTATTTTTATTTTGTGTTTCTATATCTTTTTTGCATTTCCACTTTTGGATGTTTTCCACCTATTTTTTATGAATTCATTTTTTTTCATTTCCATTTTTTCGTTTTCTCACTTTTATTATTTTTCTGTAATCTTATTTTCCTCCTTTTGTTTTTAAAAAGCATGTTCAGTAGATACATGAAAATTTATATAAAAATGAGTGAACTCTTATAGGTACACATGAAGATGTTTTAATACATGGTGGACTTTTTTAAAACAATGAACATTTTCCTAAACATGGGACAAACAGTTTTAAACATCCGAACACTTTCTCAAATGAAACAAACATTTCATAAATATGACTATATATTTAAATGTGTGAACACTTTCTTGAATTAAACAAACATTTCCTAAATGTGACTACATATTGAAATGTGTGAACACTTATTCCAATTACATGAATATATTTTTTAAATATGTGAGCACCTTTTAGTTACATTCAAATTTTTAAAATGTGTGAAGGCTTAAGAAGGCACAAGCAATGTTTTGAGTACATGATTTTTTTAATACACAACACTTTCTTAAACTACAAGAACAATTTTTAAAAATACAGAATAGTTTTGTAGTTGCATTAACATTTTCCAAAAATATTTGAAAACTAAATAAAAATAATTCTACAAACTTTTAATAGTTGCATGGAATTTTTTATTGGGACTCAACCTTTTTTGTTCTTTGCAATACGTGGCTGGTTTCTCATTTTTACCAAATTGAATATATAATACTAGCAAAAAACAAAAGAATAAAAGGTGAGTCTTTTTCTTTCGCAAAAAGCATTTTTGTTGACTTGTGCATGCCTTTATTTTAGAACTACAATGTGCAGTGCTAGTACTGGCTTGCTCAAGCAGGTGATCGGCCTTTGTGAATAACGTCCGCAAGCAATCGACCAGTGACCCTTGTTACTGTTGTATCAACTAGATGATTGTGGCCACCAGTATGCGTAAGTTATATCACGTCTACTTATTTTTAGTGATCTCTCTCTCTCACTCTCTGGATGGAAGTGTGTTATATATCTCGCCAAGTCTGAGTGCGCAAGGCAGTACTCTGTATTGCAATAGGTAAGTCAGATGGTCTGGTCCAATAAGGGTCCTGGGGAAACAGGTTGTGATGTGACGGCGGCCCGATCTTTCGATGAGAGTGGGGATAATAATCAATTTGGTGGATTTTGACCTTGACGATCCGGCTATACCATACCGGACGATACGCCTCGACAATCGCTAAACCAATCTCCGATGATTATTGACCTTGCCGTAGGCACGATCAACCTGAACAACGAGGTTCGAGTTTCTACAAGCAACCGAAGAACCAGCAAGAACAACGATGAATTGCAACTGAAATTGCGGATGATAAATTAAGTACATGAACTAGATGAGAAGTTGGGGTTCCAGTATGGATCTGACAAGACGGTAGTTCTACACGTCTCGTAGATGGAAATTGTAGCGATGGCTGGACAATATAATAAAACCCGAGTCTAAACCCTAATAGATACTAGCTATTTATTTAGGACGGAAAGTAGCAGCCGCCAGCTTGTTTCTGGTGTTCATGGGTGATTGCCCAACATCGTCTGTCAACTGGGCCGTAGCCACGTGAAGACCTAACCCAATACGCTCCCTCGGCCCTCCTGCATGGTGCATGAAATACGCTTTGCCACGCACGATGGAGAGGTCCTATTGGGGAGTTCCTATTGGTCGTTCTTTGCGTCCAACAGCACCCAGACGCACATAGGACTAGCGACTGGAACGCACAGAGGACCAGCGACTGGGCCGACCCACTAGCAGCGTCAAAATGGCAGAAAGAAAAAAGGGAGAGGATGCCAGTAATCGAACACGAGACTTACCGGTCAAGAACCTATGCCACTAGCCACTACAGCCGTACACTACTTCTGCCTTATGGGAAACGTTAACTAAGTGGTTACATTTTAAAATAATCAGCACACATTATCGAATGTTTCTCAAAACTTTTGCATATAAAACTTAAATGCCGAATATTGTTCCAGGAACGAAAATAATTTTTGGACTTTCAAACATTTTTTATTCCGCATTTTAATGAAATTTGAATAAATTTCCAAATCACATTTTTTTTAATATGTGAACAAATTCTGAAAATGGAAACATCTTTCGAAATTCCAAACGAACAATTTTTTAACTCCAAACTTTTGAAAACATGAACAACATGAAAAAAAGAGAACAAAAATTAACATTCCGAACAAATTTTCAGAACAAAAAAAATGAGATTCCGAACAAAATTTGAAAACATGAACAATTTTCTAAACACAAACAAAATTTAGAAATTAGAATTTTTCTAAAATTTCTAAAATATTTTTGAATTTTGGAACAAATTATGAAAATGCGATTTTTTTTTCGAAATTCTAATGTTTTCTGATTTTTTTACATATTTAACGAAATTTGGAAATATGAACATTTTTTGAAATCAGCAAAAAAAATATAAGCAAGCATCTTTTGAATCTGTAAACATTTCTTAAAAATCATAATTTTTTTGCAAAGATAAACAATCTTTGAATTATTGGAACACATTCTGAAGTTCTAAACAAATTTCAAGACAATGAGAACAAAAATTAACATTCCGAACAACTTTTGAACTCCAAACTTCTGAAAACACGAACGACGTGAACAAAATGTGAAAAAATGAGAACAAAAGTTAATATTCCGAACAAATCTTGAAAACACGAACAAACTTTTGAAATTAGAACATTTTTTGAAATTTACGAACAAATTTTGAATATGCGAACAATTTTTGGAATTATATTTTTTTGAATTTTGTATATTTTTAACTAAACAGGAACATTTTCATACATGCTGAACAATTTTTTGGAAAATGCAATCAGTTTGCAATTTCTGGACACTTTTTGAAAAATGAAAATAAAATTGAAAAAAGAGAAAAAGAAAAGAAACAGAAAAAGAAAAGAAACAGAAAAAGAAAAAAAGAAAAATGGAAAAATAAATAAAGAAAAAATAATAGAAAGCCGGAAAAACCAGAAAAGCAACGAAACAGGGAAAAACTTGGTTCAGGGAAACTTCCGCAAAAACGCGAAGAATTTTTAAAAACATGAACAAATTTGGAAACTTTGGAATATAGTTTTCAAATTTTGAACAATTATTTAATATTTTGAACATTTTAGAAAATAATAGAAAAAAGAAATAGTAAAGAAAAATGAAAAAGAGGAAATTAAAGGAAAAGAGTAAATAGATAAAAACGAAAAAATAACAAGAAATAGAAAATAACCGAGAAAACACAAAAAGAAAGAAAAAATCGGTTTTACGAACCTTACAGAAAGTTCACAAAACCGGTCAGGAACCTTCCAGAAAGTTCACAAAACTCGATATGTTCGCACCCTCAGCTGGGCCGGCCCATTCTATCGATCAGGTGTACCGGTCAGGTGTGCGATTGATGGACTGTTTGCCGCAAAATGCGGTAAATAGGAAATTCCGTCCTATTGGACGCTCCCGAGCGGCAAACAGCAGAGCATTCGCTGAAGAGCACGCCAAACGGGGGTGCTGAATGTAAAAATTCAGAAAAATTAAAGGAGGATCCTGGACTCGAACTCCCTCCCGCACGATAAAAATACGGTTGCTAACCAGCCGAGGTAGCCATCTCTACTCGGAAACGATGCAGCGCAAACTATTAACTAATAGCTATAGAGGCAGACCCGTTTTTAAAAGTTCCACTTGGAAAAATGTGAACAAATTTCCTTCAATAAAGCCAATAACTTTTTACATGTGAAAAAAACCAAAACTCGAACAACTTCTAAAACACGAATTTTGAAAAAAGTGAACACAAATTGAAAACATGAACAAATTTTTTATATAGGCTGAACAGTTTTTAAATATACTTTTAACGTTTTTGTAATATACGCTGAACAATTTGTAAAAACGCATTGAACATTTCTGTGATATATGCTGAGCAAGTTTTCCAAATACACAATAAACATTTCGTAGTATGTGTTGAACAAATTCTTGATATACGATGAACAAGTTTAAAATACAAGGTGAACAATTCCTTAATATATGATGAACATTTTTTAATAATATAAGGTGAATACTTTTTAATATACGATGAACATCTTTTAATACATGGTGGACCTTTTATATACTAAAAAATGTAAACAGAGAAAAGAAACCGTAAAAAAAGAAAAAACAAAAGAAAAGAAAGGAATAAGCAGAGAAAAAGAAAAAGAAGAAAAAAAATCGAAAATAGAATAAAACCTAGTAAAAAAACAAAAAAAGCCTGTCTAGGAAACCTTCTAGAAAATTCCCAAAACCGGCCAGGAACCTTCACGAAGGTCCCAAGATCCCGCAATGAAGAAAGGAACGATCGCAACGAAGAAACAGGTGCGAAGCTGAATCGTGGGCCGGCCCAAGTGGAAGCGACAAGTCCCGCTCTTCAGCGAAGCTACGAAGATTTGACTCTAACGAGCGTCATATAGGAATCACCTGCACGATGGACATCATGCAATGTATGAAGTGCTTTGCATGCCCATGGCCCACTTGGATGCATGGGTTGATCCGTCCATAGGAATACATATCAGTACATGTATACAATGCATGTCTTCGTGAAATATATTGATCGACGAATAATACTCATTCATTTCTAGCATTGAACCTATGAAGTTTGAAGATGCTCTTGAAGATCCGGCTTGGATAAATGCCATGCACGAAGAGCTACACAACTTTGAGAGGAATCAAGTGTGGACGTTGGTTGAAAAGCCCGATGAGAAGCACAATGTCATTGGAACCAAATGAGTGTTTCGGAACAAGCAAGATGAAGATGGACAAGTTGTATGCAACAAGGCTCGCCTCGTTGCTCAAGGCTACACTCAAGTCAAAGGTATGGACTATGGTGAGACATATGCCCCCGTTGCCAGACTTGAGTCCATTCGCATCTTACTTGCTTATGCCAATCATCATGACATCACCTTATATCAAATGGACATCAAAAGTGCTTTTCTTAATGGTGAAATTGAGGAGGAAGTTTATGTTAAACAACCTCTCGTCTTTGTTAATCCTAAGAAACCTGACCATGTTTACAAACTTCACAAAGCTCTTTATGGTCTTAAACAAGCTCCTAGAGTGTGGTATAAATGTTTGACTAAGTTCCTTATTGATAAAGGCATTGAAATTGGTAAAATTGATTCTACACTTTTTACTAAAAGGGTTAATGGCGAATTATTTGTGTGCCAAATTTATGTTGATGATATCATATTTGGTTCAACTATCCCTCATTTTAGTGAAAAGTTTGAAAAGCTAATGTCAGAGAAGTTTGAGATGTCTATGATGAGTGAACTCAAATTCTTTCTTGGTTTGCAAATCAAGCAAACTAAGGATGGTACCTTTGTTTCCCAAACAAAGTATACCTAGGACTTATTCAAGAAGTTCAACATGCAAGAATGCAAAGGTATGAATACACCCATGCCGACTAGTGGACATCTCGACTTGACTAAGGATGGGGAACCGGTTTACCAAAAGGTTTACCGCTCTATGATTGGTTCATTGTTATATCTATGTGCCTCCCATCCCGATATTATGCTAAGTGTGTGCATGTGTGTACGATATCAAGCGTCCCCCAAAGAATATCATCTTAAGGTTGTGAAAAGGATAGTGAGATACTTAATTCATACACCAAATTTTGGCATTTGGTATCCTAAGAGGTCTTCTTTTGATCTTGTTGGCTACTCCAATTTGGACTATGCCGGTGATAAGGTTGATAGAAAGTCCACTCCGGGTATTGTCAATTTCTTGGTAGATCTCTTGTGTCTTGGTCCTCCAAGAAACAAAACTCGGTATCCTTATCCACCGCCGAAGCCGAATACATTGCCGCCAGTTCACGTTGTGCTCAACTACTTTGGATGACCCAAACTCTTAAATATTATGGGATATATGTGAAACATGTTCCATTGCTTTGTGACAATGAAAGTGCTATTAATATTGATCACAATCCCGTGCAACATTCTCGAACTAAGCATATTGAAGTTCGTCACCATTTCACTCGAGATCATGTTGCTAAAGGGGATATTGATCTTAAACATGTTCGTACCGATAAGCAATTGGCGGATATATTCACCAAACCACTTGATGAGAAAGTGTTTTGCCGTTTGAGAGGTGAATTGAACATTATTGATGCCTCAAACTTGGAGTAGTAACTCCATTTGGATGCATGCAAGGCATGAGCCTTTCTATGACTAATCATTGATATTTCTCTTATGATGATGATCATATGTCTTGGATATTCTTGTACTCTTGCATGTCATCTAACCCTTGTAGGTACTTGGATAAGCCCAACTCTATGAGATTGCAACTCAATCACATCCTAAGCAATCTCTACATCTCCAAGTCTCTACAAAATGGTGGTTGAAGACAAGGAAGCACGAATCCTTTCAATATATCCTTTGATAATTTCTTTACATCAAATTTCATGATTGTCATTTTGGATACACAAGTGCTCTTCCTTGCAAGACTAACCCATGTAGGTAGATGAACTCAAATTACAAGTGGTGCTCCCAACTCTTGATGAGCTACATCAACCTTGAGCATCCCACACAAGTTTAACTACATGATCAAGATCAACACCACCACCCAAGGTATGTTATTCCATCTTAGAGAAGATTTACCCCAACTCATGGGTCAAAGCAGCTCAACAAGATGTGAATACATCAAAATGCTTAAACGAAAAATGGCAACCCCATTTTGAGCTTAAACGATGAGTATGACCTATGATCAAGTGCCTTCACTTGACTCCTAAGTCAATAAACTCTAACATAGGTGACCTTGTCGCCGACCAATTCTAGATGAAATTCTCTATTGTTTCTCTATGTTCTTGCATTTTTCTCTTGCATGCATGTTCCCCTTTCAAAAAAAAACTTCATCTAGATTTATTTTCTTTTCTCTGTTATGTTCTGCATTTCCTGCATCCAATTCATTGCAAATTCTTCAGTTAATTCCTTGCAAATCTTTGTGAGATCTTATTTGCCTAAGTGAGATGAGATGGCAATTGTTTTCTCTCTATGTTAAACTCGGACTCACCGGTTTCTTTCTTTCGGCTAAACCAAACCACCTCGGTGCCACTAAAGATAACAACTCGGTGTTACTGATTTCAATGTTGAGAAAACACTTTGCCATTTGCATCCTGCATATTTGTTCCAGCTCCACTAAATGATTCTTGTCCTCTACCAGCATCCTATATTACATGTTGCTTTGTAATGTGACTCAAGGACCAAACCTACTTGACTCATGCTCCAGAAGATCCCTTCTTGGAAATTGATGTCAAAGGGGGAGAGAGAGCACATCAAAGCTTATCAATAAGAGAGAATGCACACCTAAAATCTTCTCCTGATTTTTCTTATCCATAAGAGGAGAGATGTCTCATGTCTTCAAGAGGGGAAAGACATGTTAGTATGTGTTATAATTGTTATGACTGTTTTGCTCTGATTTTCTTGTTTGCTCTGATTTTCTTTTCCCTATCTTCTCGCATTACCCAATATCATATTTAGGGGAGAGAGCTTAGTTCCAAGGGAAGAAAATTTCCTCGAATTCATTGCATATCTTTAATCTTTCGGGACATGTCTATATCCAAATAGAGTACCTAGTACTCACTCTCTACATGTCATCCCAATCCTGGTACTCCTGTGATTTCTTGCTCTTGCTTTGTCTAGTGGGTGTTCGTGTGTTATCTAACCTTGTTTACTCGGGTTCATCTCTTCCACAGCTAGTTCAAGACCACAAGGTAAGTATATGTATCACACTCATGTGCATGAAGATCTCTTGTTGAGGTATATATTGTTTGCAAGAAGGAATCACTAACATGAAGGTATATTTCCGGTATCTACACCATTTGCTCTGATGCATATAGCCGAGATACATGTAACTCATTGCTTGCTCTATCATGCTTATGCATTCTTATGTTCTCATATTTCATAATCACATGATTGCATACATGTAGGGGGAGCATATGAATGTTACATGTCCTTCCAAAGCTTTACTTGCTATTTCCGTATATCCTTATCTAAAGCTTTGATGTATGTTGTCAACAATTACCAAAAAGGAGGAGATTGAAAGCACAAGTGCTCCCTAGGTGATTTTGGTAATTAATGTCAACATATCTTTTATTGGACTAATATTTTCATCTAGTATATTTCAGATAAGTTCAACATTGGAGTGGCATGGACAAGAGGATGTGGAACCCCTTCTAGATGCTAAGGACAAACATTGGCAAAAGCTCAAGACTCTACATTTTCATTTTAGTGGTCCAAGATCACATTGAGTCCATAGGAAAAGCCAATACTATTAAAAGGGGATGAGATGTTGCTTAATGGCTTGCTTGCTCAAAGTGCTTAGTGATATGCTCCAAAGCCCCCAACCACTTTCTCATTTCCACATATGTCCTAAACCTAAAGTCAAACTCGGCCCCACCGATTTGATCTATCCGACGCCACCGAGTTCATTTGGCATAGCCACTGCCAGAAACCCTAATTAGTTCGGTCTCAGCGATGGGATCTCGGTCTCACCGAGATGGGCTTGCAAACTCTCTGTTGCGTGTTGCAATAATTTCGGACCCACCAAGATATGCAATCGGTCCCACCGAGTTTGCTTGACCAACTCTCTGTTTGCTTATTACCAAAATCGTTTTCACTGAGTTTGTGTAATCGGTCAAACCGAGTTGAGGTTTTACCCTAACCCTAGCACATCAGTCCCACCGAGTTGATGTTGTCGGTCCCACCGAAAACTCTAACGTTCATATTTTGAACCATATCGGTCTGACCGAGTTTCACTATTCGGTCTCACCGAGTTTGGTGAATTGTGTGTAACGGCTAGATTTTGTGTGGAGGCTATATATACCCCTCCACCCATTCTCCATTCATGGGGAGAGCCATCACAACGTTCCTACACTTCCACTACTCATTTTATGAGACAGAACCACCTACTCATGTGTTGAGACCAAGACATTCCAATCCAACCACAAGAATCTTGACCTCTAGCCTTTCCCAAGTTGCTTTCCACTCAAATATCTTTCCACCATAGCCAAATCTGTGAGAGAGAGTTGAGTGTTGGGGAGACTATCATTTAAAGCACAAGAGCAAGGAGTTCATCATCAACACACCATCTATTAGCTTTTGGAGAGTGGTGTCTCATAAATTGGTTAGGTGTCACTTGGGCCTCCGTCAAGATTGTGGAGTTGAACCAAGGAGTTTGTAAGGGCAAGGAGATCGCCTACTTCATGAAGATCTACCTAAGTGAGGCAAGTCCTTTGTGGGTGATGGCCATGGTGGGATAGACAAGGTTGCTTCTTCGTGGACCCTTCGTGGGTGGAGCCCTCCGTGGACTCGCGCAACCATTACCCTTCGTGGGTTGAAGTCTCCACCAACATGGATGTATGATAGCACCACCTATCAGAACCACGCCAAAAATCTCCGTGTCTCCAATTGCGTTTGCACACTCCAAACCCATCCCTTTACTTTCTTGCAAGTTGCATGCTTTACTTTCCGCTGCTCATATAGTCTTGTCATGCTTGCTTGAATTGTATTTTGAATGTTTGAAATTGTGCTAATTTCCAACCTCAACTTGAAAAACTTAAAAATTGCTATCTTTACTTGTCAAGGGTCTAATCAACCCCCCCCTCTAGATGCCTCTTATCGATTCTTTCAAATCCCCTCAATAATCTATTCATGGTAGCTTCTTCACATTCTTCTATGCCACAACGAAATAAAGCAACACATAAATTATGATAATATTCTTCAACGGTGGCATTGCCTTGTGCTAAACGTTGCAATTTTCTAAGCAAATCACTAGCATGGTATGAAGGAACAAATCGATTTCGCATAACGAGTTTTAAAGCTTTCCAAGTAGTAGGTATATTATAAATATATTCTTTGCAATAATTTCTCCACCAAACTGAAGCAAAACCGAAAAAACTTTGAGTGACATCATTTATTTTCTTATGCTCAGAAAAATCATGGCTACCAAATATTTCTTCTACCTCAATTTCCCAGTCAATATATGAACCGAGGTCATATTTACCCTCAAAATTTGGCAAAGAGGTAACCTGATGATATGTGCTTCGACCATAATGTACATCTTGTGACGGTCGTCGTACCGTCTGCTGCGGGAAAGAATGATTTGTATCAACATATGGCAAGTCATCTCCCGCAATAGACACAGCCCAACTATTGATAACTCTAAAATCTGCCATGGTCAGTAACAAACAAGAACAAAATCACAAGTATAATGTTCCTATAATACTACTCGGAAGTTGTGAAAATGTCGCTCAACTCTCTAGCAATGACCAAGCTCTTACCGGTTCTTACCATGCTGCAGTGGTTGTCAGCCATTGGCGATGTCAATAGTTATCAAAAGATTGATATAGCGATTACCAAGTGACCAAACAGGGTACAATATAGGAAGTGGAGCTTGGTAATGGTTTTCTCAACTCACAATATGTGGCACAGTTAAGCAAAAAGTAATGCAAATTGAATAATTGCTCAAACTCCTAACTAGTGTTGTGATGTCTACTACACAACCTTCTCCTTGTAGACGTTGTTGGGCCTCCAAGTGCAGAGGTTTGTAGGACAGTAGCAAATTTCCCTCAAGTGGATGACCTAAGGTTTATCAATCTATGGGAGGTGTAGGATGAAGAGGGTCTCTCTCAAACAACCCTGTAACCAAATAACAAAGAGTCTCTTGTGTCCCCAACACACCCAATACAATGGTAAATTGTATAGGTGCACTAGTTCGGCGAAGAGATGGTGATACAAGTGCAATATGGATGGTAGATATAGGTTTGTGTAATCTGAAAATATAAAAAAAACAAGGTAACTAATGATAAAAGTGAGCGTAAACGGTATTGCAATGCTAGGAAACAAGGCCTAAGGTTCATACTTTCACTAGTGCAAGTTCTCTCAACAATAATAACATAACTGGATCATATAACTATCCCTCAACATGCAACAAAGAGTCACTCCAAATTCACTAATATCGGAGAACAAACGAAGAGATTATTGTAGGGTATGAAACCACCTCAAAGTTATCCTTTCTGATCGATCTATTCAAGAGTCCATAATAAAATAACACAAAGCTATTCTTTCCATTCGATCTATCATAGAGTTCGTACTAGAATAACACCTTAAGACACAAATCAACAAAACCCTAATGTCACCTAGATACTCCAATATCACCTCAAGTATCCATGGGCATGATTATATGATATGCATCACACAATCTCAGATTCATCTATTCAACCAACACAAAGTACTTCAAAGAGTGCCCCAAAGTTTCTACCGAAGAGTCAAGACGAAAACGTGTGCCAACCCCTATGCATAAGTTCACGAGGTCACGGAACCCGCAAGTTGATCACCAAAACATACATCAAGTAGATCACGTGAATATCCCATTGTCACCACAAATAAGCACATGCAAGACATACATCAAGTGTTCTCAAATCCTTAAAGACTCAATCTGATAAGATAACTTCAAAGGGAAAACTTAATTCATTACAAGAGAGTAGAGGGGGAGAAACATCATAAGATCTAACTATAATAGCAAAGCTCGCGATATATCAAGATCGTGCCAAATCAAGAACACAAGAGAGAGAGAGAGAGATCAAACACATAGCTACTGGTACATACCCTCAGCCCCAAGGGTGAACTACTCCCTCCTCGTCATGGAGAGCGCCGGGATGATGAATATGGCCACCGGTGATGGATCCCCCCTTCGACAGGGTGCCAGAACAGGGTCCCGATTGGTTTTTGGTGGGTATAGAGGCTTGCGGCGGCGGAACTCCCGATCTATGGTGCTCCTGGATGTTTTCGGGGTATATGAGTATATATAGGCGAAAGAAGTTGGCCAGGGGAGCCACGAGGGGCCCACGAGGGTGGGGGCACGCCCTGGACCCTCGTGGCCACCTCGTTGCTTCCCTGACGTCTACTCCAAGTCTCTTGGATTGCGTTTGTTCCAAAAATGATTCTCCTGAAGGTTTCATTCCATTTGGACTCTGTTTGATATTCCTTTCCTGCGAAACACTGAAATAGGCAAAAAAATAACAATTTGGACTAGGCCTCCGATTAGTACTACCTCCGTCTAGGTGAATAAGACATTCACGTAATTCTAGGTCATGGATTTCAAGAATTAAATATGTGTTATATGTCATGAAAAGCATATCACTAGATTTTCACACAGATGTAGTTTCTAAATACATATTTTTTGTCACATATAATACATATTTAGATAGTTAAATCGTCAACCTAGAACTACGTGAATGACTTATTAACCTAGACGGAGGCAGTGGGTTAGTCCCAAAAATGATATAAAAGTGTATAGTAAAGCCCATTAAACATCCAAAACAGGTAATATAATAGCATGGAACAATAAAAAATTATAGGAGACGTATCAAGCATCCCCAAGCTTAATTACTGCTCGTCCTCGAGTAGGTAAATGATAAAAACAGAATTTTTGATGTGGAATGCTACCTAGCATAATTCTCAATGTAATTTTCCTTATTGTGGCATGAATGTTCAGATCCAAAAGATTCAAGATAAGAGTTTAATATTGACATAAAAATAGTAATACTTCAAGCATACTAACAAAGTAATCATTTCTTATCAAAATAACTTAGCCAAAGAAAGCTTATCCCTACAAAATCATATAGTTTGGCCATGCTTCATTTTCGTCACACAAAATGCTCCCATCATGCACAACCCCGGTTTCAGCCAAGCAATTGGTTCATACTTTTTAACGCGCTTCAGCCTTTTCAACCATCACGCAATACATGAGCGTGAGCCATGGATATAGCACTATGGGTGGAATAGAGTATGATGATGGAGGTTGTGTGGAGAAGACAAAAAGGAGAAAGTCTCATATTGACGAGGCTAATCAACGGGCTATGGAGATGCCCATCAATTGATGTCAACATGAGGAGTAGGGATTGCCATGCAACGGATGCACTAGAGCTATAAATGTATGAAAGCTCATCAAAAGAAACTAAGTGGATGTGCATCCAACTTGCTTGCTCACGAAGACCTAGGGCATTTTGAGGAAGCCCATCATTGGAATATACAAGCCAAGTTTTATAATGAAAAATTCCCACTAGTATATGAAAGTGACAACATAGGAGACTATCATGAATATCATGGTGCTACTTTGAAGCACAAGTGTGGGAAAAGGATAGTAACATTGTCCCTTCTCTCTTTTTCTCTCCCCTTTTTTCTCCTTTCTTTCTTCTCTTTTTTTATTTGGTGGGCTTCTTTGGCCTCTCTTTTTTTCTTTGGGCTTCTTTGGCCTCTTTTATTTTTCATAAAGTCCGGAGTTTCATCCTGACTTGTGGGGGAATCATAATCTGCATCATCCTTTGCTCACTTGGGACAATGCTCTAATAATGAAGATCATCACACTTTTATTTATTTACAACTCAACAATTACAAATCAATAGTTAGAACAAAAATGACTCTATGTGAATGCTTGTGGCGGTGTACCGGGATATGCAATGAATCAAGAGCGACATGTATGAAAGAATTATGAATGGTGGCTTTGCCACAAATACGATGTCAACTACATGATTATGCAAAAGCAATATGACAATGATGGAGCGTGTCATAATAAGCGGAATGGTGGAAAGTTGCATGGCAATATATCTCGGAATGGCTATGGAAATGCCATAATAGGTAGGTATGTGGCTGTTTTGAGGAAGATATAAGGAGGTTTATGTGTGATAGAGCGTATCGTATCACGGGGTTTGGATGCACCGGCGAAGTTTGCACCAACTCTCAAGGTGAGAAAGGGCAATGCACGGTACCGTAGAGGCTACCAAATTGCGGAAAGTAAGAGTGTGTATAATCCATGGACTCACATTAGTCATAAAGAACTCATATACTTATTGCAAAAGTTTATTAGCCCTCGAAGCAAAGTACTACTACGCATGCTCCTAGGGGGAGGGTTGGTAGGAGTTAACCATCGCGTGATCCCGACCTCCACTCATAAGGAAGGCAATCAAAGACACCCCATGCTTCAAATTTGTCACACAACGTTCACCATACGTGTATGCTACGGGACTTGCCAACTTTAACACAAGTATTTCTCAATTTCATAATTACCCAACTAGAATGACTCTAACATTACCACCTTTATATCTCAAAACAATTATCAAGTATCAATTTTATCATAGTATTCAATGCACTTTATATGATAGTTCTTATTATACCCAACTTGGATGCCCATCATATTAGGACTAATTTTATAACCAAAGCAAATACCAGGCTATTCTAAAAGACTCTCAAAATAATATAAGTGAAGCTTGAGAGATCAATATTTTCTACAAAATAAAACCACCGCCATGCTTTAAAAAGATATAAGTGAAGCACTAGAGCAAATGACAAACTACTCTGAAAGATATAAGTGAAGATCAATGAGTAGTTGAATAATTATGTAACTATGTGAAGACTCTCTAACATTTAAGAATTTCAGATATTGGTATTTTATTCAAACAACAAGCAAAACAAAACAAAAGGAAATGACACTCCAAGCAAAACACATATCATGTGGTGAATAAAAATATAGCTCCAATTAAAGTTACCGATGAACGGAGACGAAAGAGGGGATGCCTTCCGGGCATCCCCAAGCTTAGGATCTTGGTTGTCCTTGAATATTACCTTGGGCTGCCTTGGGCATCCCCAAGCTTAGGCTCTTGCCACTCCTTATTCAGTAGTCCATCGAAACTTCACCCAAAACTTGAAAACTTCACAACACAAAACTCAACAGAAAATCTCATAAGCTTCGTTAGTATAAGAAAATAAAACCACCACTTAGGTACTGTTGTGAACTCATTCTAAATTCATATTGGTGTAATATCTACTGTATTCAAACTTCTCTATGGTTCATACCCTCCAATACTACTCATAGATTCATCAAAATAAGCAAACAACACATAGAAAACAGAATCTGTCAAAAACAAAACAGTCTGTAGTAATCTGTAACTCTCGAATACTTCTTTAACTCCAAAAATCTTACCAAATTAGGAAAACCTGAGCAATTTTTGTAACAATCCAGAGCAAAAATAATCAGATCAAAAGAACATTTCTGTG
Organism: Triticum aestivum; assembly: GCF_018294505.1. NCBI lineage: Eukaryota > Viridiplantae > Streptophyta > Magnoliopsida > Poales > Poaceae > Triticum > Triticum aestivum. The sequence goes on along the minus strand of NC_057810.1, from coordinate 610,976,003 downwards.
AATTATCAAAACTAATTTACTGGGCGCAAAAGTTTCTGATTTTCAACAGGATCAACACAACTATCACCGTAAGCTATCCTAAAGGTCTTACTTGGCACTTTATTGAAACAAAAGCTATAAAAAATGATAACTACAGTAGCATAATCATGTGTACACACAAAAACAGTAAGGGTAAATATTGGGTTGTCTCCCAACAAGAGCTTTTCTTTAATGCCTTTCTTGCTAGGCATGATGATGACAATGATGCTCACACAAAAGATAAGAATTGAAACATAAACAGAGCATCATGAAGAATATGACTAGCACATTTAATCCTAACCCACTTCCTATGCATAGGGATTTTGTGAGCAAAAAACTTATGAGAACATGAAACAACTAGCATAGGAAGGTAAAACAAGCAAATCTTCAAGATTTTCAACACATAGAGAGGAAAGTTGATATTATTGCAATTCCTACAAGCATATATTCCTCCCTCATAATAATTTTCAGTAGCATCATGATGCACAAGCATATAAATTTTACTACTCTCCACATAAGAAAACTTCTTCTCATGAATAGTAGTGGGAGCAAACTCAACAAAATAACTATCATGTGAGGCATAATCCAATTGAAAATTAAAATCATGATGACAAGTTTCATGGCTATGTTTATTCTTTATGGCATACGTATCATCACAATAATCATCATAAATAGGAGGCATGCTTTCATCATAATAAATTTCCTCACCAAAACTTGGGGGACAAAAAATATCATATTCATCAAACATAGCATCCCCAAGCTTGTGGCTTTGCATATCATTAGCATCATGGGTATTCAAAGAATCCATACTAACAACATTGCAATCATGCTTCTCATTCAAAGATTTAGTGCCAAACATTTTATAGACTTCTTCTTCTAGCACTTGAGCACAATTTTCCTTACCATCTTCTCACGAAAGATATTAAAAAGATGAAGCGTACGAGGCAAACTCAATTCCATTTTTTGTAATTTTCTTTTATAGACTAAACTAGTGATAAAACAAGAAACTAAAAGATTCGATTGCAAGATCTAAAGATATACCTTCAAGCACTCACCTCCCCGGCAACGGCGCCAGAAAAGAGCTTGATGTCAACTACGCAACCTTCTCCCTGTAGACATTGTTGGGCCTCCAAGTGCATAGGTTTGTAGGACAGTAGCAAATTTCCCTCAAGTGGATGATCTAAGGTTTATCAATCCGTGGGAGGTGTAGGATGAAGATGGTCTCTCTCAAACAACCCTGCAACCAAATAACAAAGAGTCTCTTGTGTCCCCAACACACCCAATACAATGGTAAATTGTATATGTGCACTAGTTCCGCGAAGAGATGGTGCTACAAGTGCAATATGGATGGTAGATATAGGTTTTTTTTAATATGAAAATATAAAAACAGCAAGGTAACTAATGATAAAAGTGAGCGTAAACGGTATTGCAATGCTAGGAAACAAGGCCTAAGGTTCATACTTTCACTAGTGCAAGTTCTCTCAACAATAATAACATAACTGGATCATATAAGTATCCCTCAACATGCAACAAAGAGTCACTCCAAAGTCACTAATAGCGGAGAACAAACGAAGAGATTATTGTAGGGTACGAAACCACCTCAAAATTATCCTTTCTGATCGATCAATTCAAGAGTCCGTAGTAAAATAACACGAAGCTATTCTTTCCATTTGATCTATCATAGAGTTCATACTAGAATAACACCTTAAGACACAAGTCAAACAAAACCCTAATGTCACCTAGATACTCCAATGTCACCTCAAGTATCCGTGGGCATGATTATACAATATGCATCACACAATCTCAGATTCATCTATTAAACCAACACAAAGTAGTTCAAAGAGTGCCCCAAAGTTTCTACCGAAGAGTCAAGACGAAAACGTGTGCCAACCCCTATGCGTAAGTTCACGAGGTCACGGAACCCGCAAGTTGATCACCAAAACATACATCAAGTAGATCACGTGAATATTCCATTGTCACCACAGATAAGCACATGCAATACATACATCAAGTGTTCTCAAATCCTTAAAGACTCAATCCGATAAGATAACTTCAAAGGGAAAACTCAATCCATTACAAGAGAGTAGAGGGGGAGAAATATCATAAGATCCAACTATAATAGCAAAGCTCGCGATATATCAAGATCGTGCCAAATCAAGAACACGAGAGAGAGAGATCAAACACATAGCTACTGGTACATACCCTCAGCCTCGAGGGTGAACTACTCCCTCCTCGTCATGGAGAGCGTCGGGATGATGAATATGGCCACCGGTGATGGATCCCCCCTCCGGCAGGGTGCTGGAACAGGGTCTCGATTGGTTTTTGGTGGCTACAGAGGCTTGCGGCGGCGGAACTCCCGATCTATGGTGCTCCTGGATGTTTTCGGGGTATATGAGTATATATAGGCAAAAGAAGTCGGTTAGGGGAGCCACGAGGGGCCCACGAGGGTGGGGTCGTGCCCAGGGGGTAGGGCGCGCCCTGGACCCTCGTGGCCACCTCGTTGCTTCCCTGACGTCTACTCCAAGTCTCCTGGATTGTGTTTGTTCCAAAAATGATTCTCCCGAAGGTTTCATTCCGTTTGGACTATGTTTGATATTCCTTTTCTACGAAGCACTGAAATAGGCAAAAAAAAAACAATTTGGACTGGGCCTCCGGTTAGTAGGTTAGTCCCAAAAATGATATAAAAGTGTATAGTAAAGCCCATTAAACATCCTAAATAGGTAATATAATAGCATGTAACAATCAAAAATTATAGATACGTTGGAGACGTATCATGCTAACAGTCGACTAGCAAGAGATAAACAATCTAAGCCCAGATACTGAATCAAGTGAGGGAAACCGACAAATGATATGATAGCTCTAAGTAGCTAGATAGAAGTGAGATTCAAATGACTGTATAACAAAGCTCTAAAGCAGATGGTATATGACACGGCGATCAACATTGTAGCAGCAAAAGAATGTCAGGAAAAGAAAATATCAGCCCAAAACAGATACTAGCCGGCCTGACTTTTTTTTACTTTCTTTTATTTTATTTTCTCTTTTTTTCTTTCTTTTTGTTACCAGACCGGTTACCAACAAGTATACATACAAACGAAGATGTGAATTGGCGATAAAAGATGCCACAGAATCAATTGCCACGAGAAGCTCAGAGTCATGTACTACCTCCATCTAGGTGAATAAGTCATTCACATAGTTCTAGGTCATCGATTTAAGGAATTAAATATGTGCTATATGTCATAAAAAGTATATCACTAGATTTCTACACGAATGCAGTTTCTAAATATACATATATTGTCACATATAATACATATTTAGAAAGTTAAAATTGTCGACCTAGAACTACGTGAATGACTTACTCACCGAGATAGAGGTAGTGCTAATTTGGCACTAGAAGGAATCAATCAATGGCATGCGTGTGACTACAGAGCTCCAAAGTTACAATAATTAGCAGCATGTAAGCGGTGCTGGATGGCACAGGAACAGCGGCTGGCGATCCCAGACACAGCTAGAATTGTGTCTGGGTTGAAGTGTAGGTAGGCGGTGTAGAAAACGAGCACGTGGAAAGGCCTAGGCGCACGTGGCAAAAATTGTATTTGTAGTAGTAAAGAGTGTTTTCTTCCTTTGGTGTGTGGACACTTTTTTTTAGAGTACGCAATCGCGTACCTTAGCTTTATAAAAGGCAGAAATATGTACAAGAGTTGAAGAATACAACAAGGTCGTAGTAACCCACAAGTGGTCACCACTCGGCCCTCGGAACTCCACTCCTACAACTATACTCTACTCCTCACAGAATGTGGTAACTCCACGACCTCCTACCATAGCCCAAGCACGCAGATCGTCAAAGATCTGATAGGTAAAGCTTGCGATAGAAGAGACTTCCCTGATAGGACCAAAAACTAGTCCGTTGCGATGCTTCCAAAGGCTCCAATAGATGAGCACGACAACCGAGTCGAAGCCTTTCCGAGTCTTCTTTCGGGATCTGTTTGCGAGCATACAACCACCATTCTGCAATCTTGCCCTCCGTGGTAGGGACTAGGGTGATCATGATCCTAGCTATGAGGAAGCAACAATGCCAGACTTGCCGTGTGAAAACGCAGCAGAGTAAGATATGATCGACCGTGTCCTCCTCTTGGTCACAGACGTAGCAGGCAGATGCTTGGTCTAGCAATCCATGTCGTAGTCGTTGATCGGATTTCCAAAGCCGGTATTGCATAGCAAGCCACATGAACAACTTACACGATAAAGGCGCCCAGCATTTCCAGATTGCCACGGCTGGGGCAGAGCGGACACTGCCTTCCCACAACATGGCATAAGCTAATCGCGAGGTGTAAACACCGCTGCTGTTCCATCTCCATACGGGGGCATCGCTTTCCGTTGTATCAAGCACCATGTTGATCATCATATCCTAGAGCTGGATAAGCTAGATCAGCCCATCAACTAAGAGCTCACCCGTGATGTCATTTGTCCATCGATGAAAGTGCAGGGCCTCTTTGACGGTGCGCCTGTTCACCACTTGCGTGCGTACGCGTTGACGTACCAATGGTGCAATCTCTTCCATGCTCGAGCCATCGATCCACCGATCCTTCCAGAAAAGGACCCTCTCTCCATTGCCCACTTTCCAATGAACAAGACTATTGAAAGACGCATGTACCTTAGCATCCATAGCTAGCGCCAAACCCTGCCAGGGCCTCGAATCATCTATGTGTTTGAGCCATTCCCACCTTAATCGCAATGCCAGCCCATGCTTGTTTAGATCCAATACACCTAGGCCACCAAGTTGCTTAGGCCGGCACACCTTTTGCCACGAGACCAAACACTTGCCTCCGTGGATTTGATCTGAGCCCGCCCAGAAGAAAGCGCGACAGCTCTTGTCAACGCGATCCAGCGCCCACTTTGGCGCGTCTGCCACTAGCAGATGGTGTGTGGGTCTTGCTCTGATCACCGTGTTAACCAGAATCAGTCTACCAGGTCTCGTAACCATTCCGCGCTGCCATCCTGGCAGGAAGTTTAGCACATCGTCAACCACTGGCCGCCAATCCGAGCGAGTGAGCTGTTTGATGGAGAGCTGCATACCAAGATATTTGCATGGGAATGTCTCCATACGCCAAGGTAAAGCAGCAGTGACTCTCTCCGTGTCTGTCTCATCAGAGCATATCATGGTGGCAAAGGACTTGGTGAAGTTAACATGCAGGCCGGACGCAGTTCCAAACATATGTAGCGCAGAGCTGGTAAAACTAAGATCAGCGATGGTCGGCTTGATAAAAAGAATGACGTCGTCCGCGTAGATCGACAATCTTTGAAAAGGAGAGCACCCTGGAATGGCAGTAATCACTCCCCAATCCCGTGAGGTCGTCCATTGCAATGATGAAGAGCAAGGGGGAAATTGGGTCCCCTTGTCGCAGCCCTTTGGCATGCTTGAACTTCCTTCCCGGGCATCCATTAACAAGAACTCGCGAGCTGGCCGTAGATAGTAGAATGGCAAGTTGAGAACACCAATGCTCGAAGAACCCTTTGGCTCTCAGCACCTCGTGCAAGAACGACCAAGAGAGAGAGTCGAAAGCACGGGAAATATCAAGCTTGACCAAAACACCTTTAGCCTTTCTCTGGTGCAGACTCCTGGCCACTTGGCGGATAAGCATGAAGTTTTCATGTATGTTCCCGCCTCTAATATATGCCGATTGGTTGATGCTGACCAGCTCATGCATCCGTAGACATAGCCTTGAAGCCATCAACTTCGCCTTGATCTTCGGGATACTATGCAATAGGCTGATCGGTCTAAAGTCACCAATTCTGCAAGCATCAGGTCTCTTGGGAATGAGGGTAATGATCGCCTGATTTAATCTTCCAAAAGCCCTTCCATTGACAAGCTGGAGTTTGTGAATTGCTGCCATGATGTCTCCTTTGATGATGTTCCACGCTCTATGGAAGAACAAGCCGATAAAGCCGTCTGGCCCAAGCGCTCGCTCGGCCGGCATGCTTTTGATAACCAAGTAGACCTCCTCCTCCGTATAGATGGCATCCAGCTCTTGAAGATCTAGCAGCGTTATGCCCAGGAAGTCAAGATCAATCGAGTGCTCTCTAGCCTGATACGTGCCCAATAGATCTTTGTACGTATTATAGAAAGCCTCTTCCTTGCTGCTTTGGTCTGTAATGACTGTGCCATCATGGTGCAATGCCGGTATGAAATTCCTCAGCCTTTTGCCATTAGCCACCAGGTGGAACAACTTGGTGTTCACATCTCCTTTTGCCAACCATCGAATGCACGATCGTTGCCTAGCAATCATGCGCTCAAGCGAAGCCAAGCCCAAAGAAGTGAGCTTGAGGGTGTTCCGTAGCCATCTTTCTCCCTCTGAGAGTGTACGGTGATCCATCGCCCGATCGAGCTGCAGAATAATCCAGTTTGACATCGCAATTTGGAGCTTGACATTACCAACCTTCCTTTGACCCAAGCCGTAAGGTCGTGCGCTGTTTTACGAAGAAGCAAGTCTAGTCTGAGTAAGGGGTCCATAATGCTGGGGTCACAAGTCCAAGGCTCTTCCACTGCCTCGTCAAAAATCGTCAAGTTTGATCCAGAAAGATTCGAAGTGAAACCACCTGTGCGGTTGTATGTGGTTGTCCATGGTCAGGTGAAGTGGACAATGGTCCGAGATGGCCGTGGAAAGGGCTTGCAGCATACCATCAGGGTGGTCGAGTTCCCAGTCAACTGAGACGAAAGCCCTATCAATCTTAGTGAGGGTGGGACTTTCCCACTCATTGCTCCATGTGAAAGTGCGATCATGCAAAAGGAGCTCCTTGAGACTGTTGGAGTCCACAAACCGTCTAAACCTTCCCATCATCCTCGTGTCAAGATTGGTATTGCTTTTGTCTGTCGCGTTCAAGATGAGATTGAAGTCTCCAATCGCTAGCCAAGGCCCAGGGCAGAGCAAGCGCCTCGCGGTAAGCTCTTCCATGAATTGGATCTTCTCATGATCCTCTTGCGGCCCATAGACCACCAAATCCACCAAGGTGCACCCTCCCTCGGTGTCACATAAGCCGTAATGAAGTTAGTGTCATGCACACTGTTAGTGATGGTAGCGATCAAGGAATTCCACACCAAAATGATACCACCACGGATCCCAATGGCCGGTAGGTAAAAAAGCCATCGTACAATGGACCAAAGCATTGTAGAATGGTGAATTGGTCTACAACATTGAGTTTAGACTCCTGAATACAGCAAATCCATGGCCTCGCGGCATCGACGAACTCTCTCAATGCTTTTCTCCTAGCCGGACTATTCAACCCTCGAACATTCCAGCTCACCAGCTCCATTTTCACGCGTGACATTAAAACGATCACACACTTCGGGAGTGGCCACCTGCCTAGATGGCAGTGACCACATGGTTCTCCATGCCTAGCTCCATGGGAAACAATTTTCCGAAGATGGCAACGATGGTACGTAGGTGCTTGTCTTGGAGCGGCGAGTCAAACATCTCACAAAGCTGCGCCAATGCTCCTTCAGTGATCTCCAGATCGTCCAGTACAATTCCCAAGGCTTTGAGCAGAACAGTCTCGGCAGGCGAGGCTTTGGAGCTCCGAGAGGTGGAGCTAAGCGAGCGGGTGTTGCACCGTGGTGTGAAAGGGTCTTGCCCTGGTCTAACTCCATTAGCCACTTCGATTTCCTTAAGTAACGGAGGTGCCAATTTCTTCAACAGTCCCGCACAAAACGTTTTGATGTTACCCAGAGCCAGCGCCTCCTTGGAAGATAGCCGTGTTAACTCGACGGAAGGCTCAACGGCCGGAACCTGGACAGGGGCGTCAACTGCATGCAACGTGTGCTCGCAGTGCGCATGCGGCGTAGTCACATCCGGTGAGCCATGCAGAACTGGCCCTACCAGGGCGGTCTCCGAGGCTGGAATCACGGTCGGCTCCGCGGTAGTGGGGGCAAGCAGTTCTGCCGCTGGTGCCCAACCCGCTGCAAGAAGCGGGCCAGCTATTGGCCCCACCTACGCAGGGATTCCATGTGGCATCGCAGACGCCGCGCATTCCTCAGGGATCTTTTGCAGCACCGTAGTCTGGGCACATTCCTCCGAGAGCAAGCCACAAGGCGCGTTTGGCCTCACCGGATCCGAGGCAATCATTGCCAGCGGCGAGTCTTGTGTAGGTGAATCAGATGCCATTGGCCCATCCACATCTCCATGCAGCAGTGGCCCCTCCCTAGGATTGTCGATCAGCACCATGACCAAAGGCGACTCAGTCTGTCCAATCACCACGGTCTCTTTATCAGGGATGCTGTCTTCCTCTGCAATCTTGTCGGTTTGGGATGGTGTGTCTAGCACCCGATTGGTTTCTGTCTCCTGGGGATTGACCTTCTTGGCTGTATTGTTGGGCGGAGCAGGTGTGACCAGCTCACCAGCTGGCACCACCTGGCTCGGCCGCGGTACAATGGCACTCTGGATAGCGATTGTGCGAGGCCCCGTCGCGCTTTGCGGAATGTGGCGGGCCAGCCCAGTGACCTCCACTGCTGACACCGGATCAGTCTCCATTGGTGGAATGCGCCAGGCCGAGGGACCCACCCTACCTTCTAGGGCCCGCCGGTAGGAACGAACCTACCCTCCACCCCCGGCGTGGCCCGGCGAGCGCCGGCTAGTGCCGCGGTCATCGCGGACTCCTCTCGACCAAGGCAGCACCGTCCACTCGCCCATGAAGAAGCCATTGAAGCTCTCCGGCAGACCGCTCTGGCTGCCGCCTCCATCCGAGCTCGGGGATCTGCGCCAAAACTCCGGCGGCGAGTGATCACAGAGTCGCCCGATATGGATGAGCGTGGGATATTCCAGCAGCTGTCAGAATGAGGGGACACGAGCAGTCGGGCTCACCAAAACCTCATCTGGCTCCGGCAACCAGAGACGACGACACGCTGAAATATCATCCGGATCCACACACCACGCTCTGAGCTTGAAGAGCGAAAGATCTTCTCTGTTAACTGTCTCAGGCGCCAGGCTCTCAATTAGGCAGGACGAGCCCAACAGCTCCGACGCCGTCTCCCTGGACCAGGCGTGCGACGGCACTCCTTCAATCATGAGATCAACTTGAACACGCATCAACTTGGACTGCGCTTGGGCCTGCCTCAACCATGGCTTGGTGAAAAGCTTGAACCTTGGATGCTCGATGAATGGGACTTCCAGAGCTTTGTTGCGGAGATCGTGGGACGCGAAGACCACCAAGAAATCTTCAGGGTGGAACTTGGGCACAGAGAAGCGGTGCAGCGGGATCTCAAGTTGCTCGGAGATGGCAATCGCCGCGTCGACGCAGGAAACCGGTGGCCTGGCACCACCCACGTATGCCACCACTGCAAGTTGCAACCTGCGCTCCAGGTCTGCCATCCCCGTCGAGCGCGGCACAATGCAGATGTCAGCGCGCACCGGCGGGGGCAGCACGGCAGACACCATGGGAGGGAGGCCGGGTGCAACTGGCGAGGACAGCGCCGGAGGCGTGTCCTACCTAGGCTCCATCAGCCTACCCCCCATGGGTGGCGCCAGAGACGCCGTCGGCAAGGTCCGGCGATACTTGGACACTCTATCGATGACCACCTGACACATAGCTTCAGCCGAGATCGGGCTGCGCGGCACCTTGCATTGGGAGGAGACATGCCCGGAGAAGCCGCAACGGATACAACGCGGCTCATTGGTACCCTAATAGATGCTAGCTGTTTATTTAGGACGGAAAGCAGCATTTCTGGTGCTCGTGGATGATTGCCCAACATCGTCTGGCAACTGGGCCGTAGCCACGTGAAGACCTAACCCAATACGCTCCCTCGGCCCTCCTGGCTGAATTGCATGCGTGCATCAGGTGCATGAAATACGCATGGGTGCCGGACAAGCAAGGACCGAACAATCTACGGCGCAAGGATCTGCATACTATCTTCATTCTCACTATTTGGGAGTTGTGGAAGCATCGCAATGCTGCTGTGTTTGAAGGGGCATCCCCCTCCATGGATGTGCTTATAGCTAGGATCAAGTCCGAAGGGAAGATATGGTCGTTGGCCGGCAAGTTCAAAGGGGATGTTGAACCCTTCTTTGATAGTTTAGAAAGGTGGGCGCGTAGGGAAGGATAAGTGTAACGGGAACCTTGTAAAACATGGTGGAGACATTCTCTGCCTTTCTTCTTTAATATATAATATGCACGCTCGTGCATATTTGAGAAAAAAAACACTTCCTTGGAGTTAGCTTTGCCATGCACGATGGACATTATGCAATGTACTCCATGTGAAGACCTAACCCAATACGTGGCCCACTTGGATGCATGCACGGTTGATCCATCCATAGGAATACATATCAGTACATGTATACAATGCATGTCTTCATGAAATATATTGATCGACGAATAATACTCGTATCCTGACTAGTTGCTTGTAGAGATACTCCATAATTCTGCATATAATAAAAAAGGTGTTGCATCTTTGTTCTTTTACCATACAATAATTAATGAAATTATTGCTAAAAGAAATCACCTGTAAAATATACATTCGCATATTTTTGGTTCTATCCGAGGCTACAATGTTCACATCGGGTTGTAGGGAACCTTCTATGATTGGTTTTCGCATGTTTTTATTATGTTGTGCGTATCTTTTGTGGAGGCTTTCATTGATTTTTGTTGAAGTTTATGGTTTTCTGTTTATAAGTTGACTTTATTTCCTCTTTATTCTAGCGGATTTTTTTTTCTTTCTATCTTCTCTTTACTTATTTTCTTTGTTTTCACTTTTTTTATTTTTTATAATATAGACTGACTTTTTTCAATACATATTACACATTATTCTGATATGCGTTGAACATTTTTCAAAGAAATGCTTGAACCATTTTCTTTGAATAAATGTTAGCTATTTGTAAATACATGTTGAACTTTTTTTAATTGTAGGAAACTTGTTTTATATTAAGCAGGCATTTAAAAAAATGTACACCCCGTGTTCCCTAATGTAGAACCTTTTGCTGTTCAAATTGTACTACAAAGCCGTCCTGCATTGCTGAAAAGAGGGTAGTATTATGTTCTCAAAAATGTCACGAACATTTTTTTTGAAATGCGTGAACAATTTCTAAAATGTCATGATTATTTTTAAATGGCGTGAAATATATATTTCATATTATAGGAACATTAATTACACTGTATAAACATTGTTTTAGACACATTTTATAAATGTGACTTCCAGTTTTTGGATGGTACGAAATGTTTTTTGAAGTTACAGAAGCAATTTGTGTACATTGTGTATATGTTATTTCAAAATGACATGATTATCTGTTTAAACACATAAAGAATTCACAAATATTTCTTAATGTCACCGACATTTTTTTAAAGTTGAGCAAACTATTTTTTACATTGGGTAAATATTATTTTTAAAATCCCATGAACATTTTGTTGAAATGTGTGATCATTATTTAAATGTCACAATTATGGTCTTGGAATGCTATCAACATTTTCTAGAAGTTGCATGAATTATTTTTTAACAGTGTACGAACACTTTTATCAACACATGATGATTTTGTTAATTTCAATAGAATATTTTTTCCATTTTAGAAATGTAAATAACAGTAATAAAAAAATAAGAGGAAAAAACAGCTCTTCTACATATTGGGCCAATCCATTAAGGAAGCACTTGAGGCGAGAGGGTGTTCTGTCTAATACGAAGTGAGACAAAGCTCTACCCACTAGACAGCTCTGTACCGGTGATCGGGTGGTCCGGTTGAGACCGACAATGGACTAAGTTTCTTCTTACTCCTTTTGTCTTCTTTCCAGGTCAATCATGTCATAAAGAAGAGTCAAACAAGAGCAATAGCAGATTTTATGGAACATTTTATTCCTCACACATGGTAGGCGCACTATGGGCCAGGTCCAATAGGAAGACAAGAGCAGCACTTCTTTAGGTTTTTTGGCAGCTACTTTTTTACCCTCTTTTGGTGCTTTGCTTGCTTTTGTCTCGATTTCTTCTCTTCAGTTCATTGTTTTATTTTCCAAAAATTTGCTTTTCCATTTTCGTCATTTTAGTTCTTTCCTTTCCTTTCCTTTCTCTTTATCCTTTTAAATCCCTAAACATGTTTAAAATTATCTACTCCCTCTGACTGAAATTCATTGACGCAAACTTAACACAAAGTTGTACAAACTTGTACGGAGTCTGTGACAATAAACATGGATCGGAGGGAGTAACAATTTCTAAAATTTCAGACTATTTTCCTAGATTGTGATTCATTTTAAATATTTTGAATATTTTCTAAAAGTTGAAAACATTTTTACAATTTTTGAATCATTTTAAAACTCATGGAATTTTTCTAAAAAACTAAAAGTAAATAAAATATCATAAACATTTTAAATTTTAAGGCCATTTTTTTAAAGATTCATGAACACATGTTCGCATAATCAAAAAAATGTTCATGAATTTAAAATGCCATGTATTTAAAAAAATATTTAAAAATTCGGCAAAGATGTCCATGCATTTTATAATGTCTAGGAATTTTAAAACCAAGTGAAAACTGGTACAGAGAAAAGAAAGAAACATGCGATATAAGAAAAAAAATCCTGACAAAATTCACTGAAAACCAAGAATAGCCTGATGTAGAAAAATAAAACCAAAAATGAATAAACACGAAAAAGAGAAAGAGAAAAATGGAAAGAAAAAACACGTTGAAACCAAATAGTGGAAAATGAAGAAAAAATTGATGTTGGAGCACCATACATTGACTTGGTCCATAGCACGTGGGGGTGTGTGACTTACGATTTGATTACTATTTTTTGCTAGGAATCTGTCAGGTTTTTTTTTCCTTTCATGAGTAAATGTGTACGTGCAATGCAAGTTGATATCAGGTAGGGTATCAAATTGGAAGTTCAAAAAAGTCATGTATTAATTACTTGCGGATATTCGATAGGATATTTTTTAGGAAAGGTAGTATATTAGTTGCACACTAATTATGTGGTTAGCGCTAACGTTAATATTTGGTATGATATTGATTGCACATTGAACATGTTAAATGCTCGTCATGGAATCAATTCAGGTCATTGGATGCACATGATTTGATGGGCTAGATTAGTTGGACATGTCCCTTTGTTTTTTTAATATAGGTATAGATATAGATTTAGGGAACCAAGATTCAAATATTGGGCCTAAGTGAGTGAGCACCAACATGTGATTGGATGATTAGAGGGGTCAAGCTAGGGGTGTCCGGGTGGGTCATGGCCCACCCTCAGATTAGGCCTCCCTGGGTTGCAAGGCTTTAAAAATGAAATGAAACTATATAAAAGGATTCCACTGTTGGCCCATCCTAGGCCAGTGGGCTAGCTCCGCTACCGGATGGTTAGGAGGGCGATTTTACCCTAGTCCAACAGGGATCACCCCCTATGTTTGACACCCGCGTATCTTATAAAGGCAGAATATATTTTTAGTGGAGGTGACGTTCCTATGAATAGCAAGGTGCATGTGATGATTTCGTCAATCTCAAAATCTATCAGCTCGGTCCGTCAAAGGTGCTCATGGGATATGGTGTGTGCATGTGCTCATAGGGTGTGAGCGTGTGTGCGTACATGTGAGTGTATCTGTACTCTTTAAAAAAATTGATTGGTCCTTAGCACATGTCTCGGTATTCATGGTTTCCTCCTCCGACGTCTTGGTCGTGTGGGGGTGCCATATCTGGAGTTCGATGGTGTGTCCGCGGTGTTGCCCTGGTCTGATTCGTTCAACGATAATGGTTTCGTCTTTGGCGAGCCACCTTGAAGGTCCGGAAAGCTACATATCAGCGATGGAGCCGCGTCGAGCTTGGGTGTGGAGGTGATCCATCATTTTTTTTCTTTGGTGGCTGCTTTTGTGGTGCCAGAGGCAGGTGACGGGCGTTGGTGTCAAGCTTAGAGGTTTCTTCGGTCTTCTTTGTAATTTTACTTCTTGGCTGATGTTCCTTTGTGCAAAGGCTAGCGTTCTGCTATGTATTCAATTTTGCCAGATAGGTATGTACGTTACTTGTACTATGATTCTTATGATATAAATAAGACACATATTACCATGCAAAAAAAAGGTTATTTAGGCCAGGCGAATCAAGTGTTGTATTTGATCTCGAAGAGTTCTTTAACCATGGCCTGGCAATGGTTTCAAACAGTAATTTTCCACATTTTCTTGTTCAAATGATAAAAGAAAAAAGAAAAAGTATGTTGCTCCACTGTACACAACACTTCTTCCTTGGGCACCGCTCCGGCTTCCAGCAAGTAAGAGCATCTCCAGCCGCCCCCAACAGACCCCCAAGCCTCTTTTTTACCGTCGGCTCCAAAAAATTGGCCCTGTCGCGTTCCTAGGAGTTCAAATTTCGCCGGTTAGGGTCGAAATTGGCGCCGGCGGATCCAGGCCGAACCAAGCGCGCCGGGGGGGGGGGGGAATTTGGCGTGAAACCAAATTCCTCCCACGTGGACCCGCCGAGTCAGCGACAGGGCGACGCCGAGAACCTTCATCGTCCTCATCTCGTCGGCTCCCGCACCGGTTTCCAAGGTCTGGCGGCACAGTAATGGCGAGCCGCCGCGTGTGCCGCCCTTTCCCACTGCGTGGCAGCACCGCTCCCGCCCTAGGCTATAAAAGTTGTGCCTCACCACCGCTCGCCGCACAGTCGCATCGCCGGAACCCTCTATGTCTCGCTTCAATCCCCAACGCCGAAAATCTCCCTCCCTCTCTCTCTCTCTCTCGTCCCCACCACCCCGAGATGGCGGAACGATTCCCCGGTGACAGAGCGGCGGCCAACGGCTTCGGCCGCCGGTTGCTGCACGAGTGGGAGGCACGCGCCCTCCGCGAGGTGAACTACCCGGCGTCGCCTGACATGCACGTGCCGGGTGCATGAAGTCTTACCGCCGGTAGCATCCCCATGCCCCCGTCACTCGCCGCCATCAAGGCCGAGCCCCTGGAGACGCGGAGCGTCGGCGTAGCCGCGACGGCAACCTCGTCATAAACGAGGGCCGCCGCCAGCCTTCACCTCCTCCCCGTGGCCATCTTCGTTCGATCAGACTGAAGACGGAGACGGTGACGCCGTGGTTATCAAGCAGGAGCACGTCGACATGGCCGTCAACCTCGACACCGGCCTAAAGTGGTCGCGCGACGACTATGTCCGGGAGGAGATGGAGCGCCAGCGTTGCGCTCTGGAGGAGATCGTCGAGCGGCACCGCAGCCGCGAGGAGGGCAACATCATCCGTCCTCGACAACGACGAGGACGAGGCGCCAGAGACTACCAACCCCGTCCGCAACGGCGATCCAGGCAAGGTTGCAGTAAGGTCGACGGTGTGCAGGACAACAGCGACGACGACGATGGCGGCGAATACACCACCTTCTACAAGCTCCTCGGCATGGACTAGGCTCGGGGGATTTTTTGTCCAAAAGGACCCCCTGTCGAATGCTATTGACAAAAAGGACTACCTGCGGATAAAATTGTCAAAAAGGACCCCCTCACTAGTGGCGACAGGCGTGGCAGGCGACACGTGCCACCTGCCGCCACACCATGAGGCGGCGGGCCCTGCCGCCACGGCAGGAGGCAGCCACGCGGGGCAAAACGGATTCTCCATAGTGCAGCAGCCACGACATAACGAGCGAGGCCAGGTGGGCCACGCCGCCATTGGGTGAGGCGGCCTCTCATGCCCATGCCGCGCCCAGGCCGACAGGCCAGCTGCATGCGCGACGAGACAGCGGGCCCGACCGCCACCGGGTGAGGCGGCCGCGCTGCATGCGGCCCGACTCTGAATTTCGAATAGTACTCAAGATCCTCTGTTTTCGATTATCTAATAAATCTTTTAATGAAAGTAGATTATTTTGTAAGTTTACAACTTTTATGATCTCTTCCCGAACCAAACATGAATCTTTCGATTCATTTGGCTCTCACGCTCCTTATTTTTTTTCTATAGCTATTTCCATATCTTTTTTTAAGTAATGAGCCTATCCTCTATCTTCTTTTTATGTTTATATTTCAATATACCGAAACCTATATAAGACTAGATAAATATTAAGAGGACTCTTCCGCCTAGATAAAAATATATCATGGTCAGCAAAGTTGTTTCTTTATTTTTATTTGCCCTCTTTAATAATTTCAATTTCATTAAGAAAAACTAACTAAATAAATGGAAAATGAAAATTAATAGAATTCTTTTTTTCTCTTCAAATCCAAAAAAATTCTCTTTTTTAAAGCCGGTCCTATTGCAGACTGGTGGGATGATTCCCACGCGCGGAATGACGACGAATTTCACGGGCTTGCTGTTGCAAACTGGGCTGATTCCCACGCGCGGAGGACGACGAATTTCACGGGCGGGAATCACTCTGGCTTTTGCTTCTTCTGCCACAGTGGATGCGACGGCACTGTGAGAATCACTCACTCTTGCGGGAATCCGAGGCTGCGGGAACCTGTTGTGCCGACACTACAGGGATCCTCTTCCTTTTATATAGTATGCTTCTGCTCCGTGTGCAAGTACATTGGCATCCTCTTCTACCCTTTGAGTGTGTAAGAGCATAGAGAAAGGAAAACTCAGTAGGCACTTTCACTCGTGATTTAGGGCGATTTAGAGTTGGATTTTGAATATGTTGAAGTTGAAGAAAAGATAGACGAAGGTAAGATCTATCCATTTTTGTTGGTTTGGTTTGCATGCATGATGTTTTTACTCTTTTTGTTTAGTTCATAACTATGTTTTATCTATTTTGTTAGGCATTATTTCATCACTTTTTGGAGTCATTTAGAGCTTCAGGAGTACGATTTGCCTAGCGAAGTGAACTACAAAGTTGAAGATCAAGGTATGAGCTTTGCAATACATTGATTTTATTGTGCATGCAAGGTGGTAATTAGTTAGTCTTTTAGCTCGTTATTAGCTATGCAATGTTAGTGCTTAGAGGTTAGAAATAATTCCAGACCACAGATGTAACATTTATAACATTTTTTTAGAAGAGTCGGTTGGAGATGTTGTATCAATGTTAGGTGCGTCCATTAGTATTGACATCCAAGAAATCTTAATACGGTAATTAAGAAAAACTTGTACTGTAATTGTTCATTGCATGTGGTATATGTTATTTCATGTGGTATATTTATTAATAAGTCTATAGTTAGGAAACCGTAGGTCTACTTTGTTAGGTCGCAATTATCTAAATTTTATATGTTAAGATTAGGTGCTAATGTACTTGATGATGTTTGTAATTAGGTAAATAATTCATCTTAAGTAGCAAACAAGGAGGAGATGACGTGATTAAAGAAATTGTGTTTCCATCTTCGTTGTCCCTTTTGAGGTGATGACTACATGCATGCAAGTGCTATGTTCATACTTTTGATAGCACAAAGAAAAATCCGTGTGTAATATTGATGTTCATGTGATAATAGGTTGACTCCGTTCATATAGTACTGGTGACGGATATTTATTCGAACTATTTTGACGCTTAATTGCATTTGCAAGCACATCCATATTGGAGCTAAGGTATAAAATGACACCGCAATTTTGTTAATGTTTTTTATATTGATGTATTGTTGTGAATAATGTGCATGCCGATACAAATATGATTATTTGTAAATAAATGATTGCTATAGTATGATATGAAAAAATTATATAAAGCCGAAAGAAATTAAATGTTTTACTCATATAATATCAAAATGTATTATCGTGCTATTATGTTTAGTGGTTGTTTGGATAGCGAGTAATTACCATCGGTTTTGTCATAACCTATTGTAAGAAAATTAGTTTTTACTAATAGTCGTTTTTAGTAATAGTCGTTTTTCCAAAAGCTCAGTTTTTGCATGTTACGAGAACCAGTTTAGGAATTAATGGGGTAGTTAGAGAAAAGCAAACAGAGTTTTAGTTTGTTACGCTCGTAGACGAGTTTGAGAAAAAATAGATCTTTAAATACCCGTTAACCAAACAACCCCTTAAAGTCTAAGCAAATTATTTTAGTCGTATGATATGTAAATGTTGTCATCATATGATATTAAAATAAATGATTGTTATAGTATGTATTGTTGTGAATAATGTGCATGACACTGCAAATATTATTATTTGTAAATAAATGATTGTTATTGTATGATATGAAAAAATTATATAAAGCCAGAAGAAATTAAATGTTTTAATCATATGATATTAAAATGTTATTATCGTACTATTATGTTTAGTGGTTGTTTGGATAGCAAGTAATTACCGTCGGTTTTGTCATAACTTGTTGTAAGAAAATTAGATTTTACTAATAGTGGTTTTTCCAAAAGCTCGCTTTTTGCATGTTACGAGAATCAGTTTAGGATATTTTTGGGGTAGTTAGAGAAAAGCAAACAGAGTTTTAGTTTTGTTGGGGAACGTTGCAGAAAATAAAAAAATTCTACGCTTCACCAAGATCAATCTATGGAGTTATCTAGCAACGAGAGAGAGGAGTACATCTACATACCCTTGTAGATCGTGAGCGGAAGCGTTCAAGAGAACGGGTTTGAGGGAGTCGTACTCGTCGTGATCCAAATCACCGAAGATCCTAGTGCCGATCGGACGGCACCTCCGCGTTCAACACATGTACGGTTGGGGAAGACGTCTCCTCCTTCTTGATCCAGCAAGGGGGAAGGAGAGGTTGATGGAGATCCAGCAGCACGACGGTGTGGTGGTGGAAGTAGTGGCGATCTCGGCAGGGCTTCGCCAAGCTCAACGAGAGGGAGAGGTGTTACGGGGGGAGAAGGAGGCGCCAGGGACTAGGGTGCGCAGCCCTCCCTCCCCCCTATTTATATAGGGGCCCGGGGGGCTAGAGATCCAATCTCAAGGGGGACGGCGGCCAAAGGGGGGACTTGCCCCCCAAGTCAGGTGGGGCGCCCCCACCCCTAGGGTTTCCAACCCTAGGTGCAGGGGGAGGCCCTAGGGGGGCGCACCAGCCCACCAGGGGCTGGTTCCCATCCCACTTCAGCCCATGGGGCCCTCCGAGATAGGTGTCCCCACCCGATGGACCCCCGGGACCCTTCCGGTGGTCCCGGTACAATACCAGTGACCCCCGAAACTTTCCCGGTGGCCGAAACTGGACTTCCTATATATAATTCTTCACCTCCGAACCATTCCGGAACTCCTCGTGAGGTTCGTGATCTCATCCGGGACTCCGAACAACTTTCGGGTTACCGCATACTAATATCTCTACAACCCTAGCGTCACCGAACCTTAAGTGTGTAGACCCTACGGGTTCGGGAATCACGCAGACATGACCGAGACAGC
The DNA here is from genome assembly GCF_018294505.1 of Triticum aestivum. Classification (NCBI taxonomy): domain Eukaryota; kingdom Viridiplantae; phylum Streptophyta; class Magnoliopsida; order Poales; family Poaceae; genus Triticum; species Triticum aestivum. Next base: position 610,956,803 of record NC_057810.1, on the reverse strand, counting down.
TCTCCGGCCAATAACCAACAGCGGGGTCTGGATACCCATGTTGGCTCCCACATGTTCCACGATGATCTCATCGGATGAACCACGATGTCGAGGATTCAAGTAATCCCATATACAATTCCCTTTGTCAATCGGTACGTTACTTGCGCGAGATTCGATCATCGGTATCCCAATACCTCGTTCAATCTCTTTGCCGGCAAGTCACTTTACTCGTACCATAATGCATGATCCTGTGACCAACCACTTGGTCACTTTGAGCTCATTATGATGATGCATTACCGAGTGGGCCCAGAGATACCTCTCCGTCATACGGAGTGACAAATCCCAGTCTCAATCCGTGTCAACCCAACAGACACTTTCGGAGACACCTGTAGTATACCTTTATAGCCACCCAGTTACGTTGTGACGTTTGGTACATCCAAAGCACTCCTAGGGTATCCGGGAGTTACACGATCTCATGGTCTAAGGAAATGATACTTGACATTGGAAAAGCTCTAGCAAACGAACTACACGATCTTGTGCTATGCTTAGGATTGGGTCTTGTCCATCACATCATTCTCCTAATGATGTGATCCCGTTATCAATGACATCCAATGTCCATAGTCGGGAAACCATGACTATCTGTTGATCAATGAGCTAGTCAACTAGAGGCTCACTAGGGACATGTTGTGGTCTATGTATTCACACATGTATTACGATTTCCGGATAACACAATTATAGCATGAATAATAGACAATTATCATGAACAAGGAAATATATAATAATAATTATTTTATTATTGCCTCTAGGGCATATTTCCAACAGTCTCCCACTTGCACTAGAGTCAATAATCTAGTTACATTGTGATGAATCGAACACCCATAGAGTTCTGGTATTGATCATGTTTTGCTCGCGGAAGAGGTTTAGTCAACGGATCTGCGACATTCAGATCCGTATGCACTTTGCAAATATCTATGTCTCCATCTTGAACATTTTCACGAATAGAGTTGAAGCGACGCTTGATGTGCCTGGTCTTCTTGTGAAACCTGGGCTCCTTGGCAAGGGCAATAGCTCCAGTGTTGTCACAGAAGAGAGTGATCGGCCCCAACGCATTGGGTATGGCTCCTAGGTCAGTGATGAACTCCTTCATCCATATTGCTTCATGTGCTGCCTCCGAGGCTACCATGTACTCCGCTTCATATGTAGATCCCGCCATGACGCTTTGCTTGCAACTGCACCAGCTTACTGCCCCACCATTCAAAATATACACGTATCCGGTTTGTGACTTCGAGTCATCCAGATTTAACCCTTTACGATGAGCTCTTCGTCACCTCCATAAACGAGAAACATATCCTTAGTCCTTTTCAGGTACTTCAGGATATTCTTGACCACTGTCCAGTGTTCCATGCCGGGATTACTTTGGTACCTTCCTACCAAACTTACGGCAAGGTTTACATCAGGTCTGGTACACAGCATGGCATACATAATAGACCCTATAGCCGAGGCATAGGGGATGACACTCATCTTTTCTCTATCTTCTGTCGTGGTCGGGTATTGAGCCGAGCTCAATTTCACACTTTGCAACATAGGCAAGAACCCCTTCTTGGACTGATCCATATTGAACTTCTTTAATATCTTATCAAGGTATGTGCTTTGTGAAAGACCTATGAGGTGTCTCGATCTATCCCTATAGATCTTGATGCCTAATATGTAAGCAGCTTCTCCAAGGTCCTTCATTGAAAAACACTTATTCAAGTAGGCCTTAATGCTGTCCAAAAGTTCTATATCATTTCCCATCAAAAGCATGTCATCTACATATAATATGAGAAATGCTACAGAGCTCCCACTCACTTTCTTGTAAACGCAGGCTTCTCCATAAGTCTGCATAAACCCAAACGCTTTGACCATCTCATCAAAGCGAATGTTCCAACTCCGAGATGCTTGCACCAGCCCATAAATGGATCGCTGGAGCTTGCATACCTTGTTAGCATTCTTAGGATCGACAAAACCTTCCGGCTGCATCATATACAGATCTTCCTTAAGATAGCCGTTAAGGAATACCGTTTTGACGTCCATTTGCCATATCTCATAATCATAGTATGCGGCAATTGCTAACATGATTCAGACGGACTCCAACTTTGCTACGGGAGAGAAAGTCTCATCGTAGTCAACCCCTTGAACTTGCCGATAACCCTTAGCGACAAGTCGAGCTTTATAGATGGTCACATTACCATCCACGTCCGTCTTCTTCTTAAAGATCCATTTGTTTTCTATCGCTCGCCGATCATTGGGCAAGTCAGTCAAAGTCCACACTTTGTTTTCATCCATGGATCCTATCTCAGATTGCATGGCTTCAAGACATTTGTTGGAATCTGGGCCTGCCAGCGCTTCTTCATAGTTCGAAGGTTCACCGTTGTCTAACAACATGATTTCTAGGACAGGGTTGCCATACCATTCTAGTGTGGAACGTGTCCTTGTGGACCTACGAAGTTCAGTAGCAACTTGATCCGAAGTACCTTGATCATCATCATTAACTTCCTCTCTAGTCGGTGCAGGCACCACAGGAACATCTTCCCGAGCTGCGCTACTTTCCGGTTCAAGAGGTAGTACTTCATCGAGTTCTACTTTCCTCCCACTTATTTCTTTCGAGAGAAACTCTTTCTCTAGAAAGGACCCGTTCTTGGCAACAAAGATCTTGCCTTCGGATCTAAGGTAGAAGGTATACCCAATGGTTTCCTTAGGGTATCCTATGAAGACGCATTTTTCTGACTTGGATTCGAGCTTTTCAGGTTGAAGTTTCTTGACATAAGCATCGCATCCCCAAACTTTTAGAAATGGCAGCTTAGGTTTCTTCCCAAACCATAATTCATACGGTGTCGTCTCAACGGATTTAGATGATGCCCTATTTAAAGTGAATGTAGCTGTCTCTAGAGCGTATCCTCAAAATGATAGCGGTAAATCGGTGAGCGACACCATAGATCGCGCCATATCCAATAGAGTGCGATTACGATGTTCGGACACACCGTTATGCTGAGGTGTTCCAGGCGGCGTGAGTTGTGAAACGATTCCACATTTCCTTAAGTGCGTACCAAATTTGTGACTTAAATATTCTCCTCCACGATCTGATCGTAAGAACTTTATTTTTCGGTCATGTTGATTCTCTACCTCCTTCTGAAATTCCTTGAACTTTTCAAAGGTCTCAGACTTGTGTTTCATCAAGTAGACATACCCATATCTACTTAAGTCATCAGTGAGAGTGAGATAGCTACCGCTAGCTTCAACGCTCATTGGACTACACACATCAGTATGTATAATTTCCAATAAGTTGGTTGCTCGCTCCATTGTTCCGGAGAACGGAGTCTTGGTCATTTTGCCCATGAGGCACGGTTTGCACGTGTCAAATGATTCGAAATCAAGAGACTCCAAAAGTCCACCTGTATGGAGCTTCTTCATGCATTTGACACCAATGTGACCAAGACGGCAGTGCCACAGATATGTGGGACTATCATTATCAATCTTACATCTTTTGGTATTCACACTATGAATATGTGTAACATCACGTTTGAGATTCATTAAGAATAAACCATTGAGCAGCGGGGCATGACCATAAAACATATCTCTCATATAAATAGAACAACCATTATTCTTGGATTTAAATGAGTAGCCATCTCACATTAAATAAGATCTAGATACAATGTTCATGCTCAAAGCTGGCACTAAATAACAATTATTGAAGTTTAAAACTAATCCTGTAGGTAAATGTAGAGGTAGTGTGCCGACAGCGATCACATCGACCTTGGAACCATTCCCGACGCGCATCGTCACCTCGTCCTTCGCCAGTCTCCGTTTATTCCGCAGCTCCTGTTTTGAGTTACAAATATGAGCAACCGCACTGGTATCAAATACCCAGGAGCTACTACGAGTACTGGTAAGGTACACATCAATTACATGTATATCACATATACCTTTGGTGTTGCCAGCCTTCTTGTCCGCTAAGTACTTGGGGCAGTTCTGCTTCCAGTGACCGTTCCCTTTGCAATAAAAGCACTCAGTCTCAGGTTTGGGTCCGTGCTTTGGCTTCTTCCCAGCAACTGGCTTACCGGGCGCGGAAACTCCCTTGCCGTCCTTCTTGAAGTTCTTTTTACCCTCGCCTTTCTTGAAACTAGTGGTTTTATTGACCATCAACACTTGATGTTCCTTTTTGATTTCCACCTCCGCTGATTTCAGCATTGAAAATACTTCAGGAATAGTTTTCACCATCCCCTGCATATTGTAGTTCATCACAAAGCTCTTGTAGCTAGGTGGGAGCGACTAAAGGATTCTGTCAATGACCGCCTCATCCAGGAGGTTAATGTCCAGCTGGGACAAGCGGTTGTGCAACCCAGACATTTTGAGTATGTGCTCACTGACAGAACTATTTTCCTCCATCTTAACACTGTAAAACTTGTCGGAGACTTCATATCTCTCGACCCGGGCATGAGCTTGGAAAACCATTTTCAGCTCTTCGAACATCTCATATGCTCTTTGTTGCTCAAAACGCTTTTGGAGCCCCGGTTCTAAGCTGTAAAGCATGCCGCACTGAACGATGGAGTAATCATCAACACGCGACTACCAAGCATTCATAACGTCTTGGTTCGCTGGGACGGGTGCTTCACCTAGCGATGCTTCTAGGACATATGCTTTCTTGGCAGCTATGAGGATGATCCTCAAGTTCCGGACCCAGTCCGTATAGTTGCTACCGTCATCTTTCAGCTTGTTTTTCTCTAGGAACGCGTTGAAGTTGAGGTTGACATGAGTGTGGGCCATTTGATCTATAAGACATTTTGCAAAGGTTTTTAGACTAAGTTCATGATAATTAAGTTCATCTAATCAAATTATTTAATGAACTCCCACTCAGATTAGACATCCATCTAGTCATCTAAGTGATACATGATCCGAGTCAACTAGGTCATGTCCGATCATCACATGAGACGGACTAGTCATCATCGGTGAACATCTCCATGTTGATCGTATATTCTATACGACTCATGTTCGAACTTTCAGTCTCTTGTGTTCTGAGGCCATGTTTGTACATGCTAGGCTCGTGAAGTCAACCTAAGTGTTTTTGCATGTGTAAATCTGGCTTACACCCGTTGTATGTGAACGTTAGGATCTATCACACCCGATCATCACGTGGTGCTTCGAAACAACGAACTTTTGCAACAGCGCACAGTTAGGGGGAACACTTTCTTGAAATTGTTATGAGGGATCATCTTATTTACTACCGTCGTTCTAAGCAAATAAGATGCAAAAACATGATAAACATCACATGCAATCAAATAGTGGCATGATATGGCCAATATTATTTTGCTCCTTTTGATCTCCATTTTCGAGGCGCCATGATCATCATCGTCACCAGCATGACACCATGATCTCCATCATCATGATCTCCATCATTATGTCTCCATGAAGTTGTTCGCCAACTATTACTTCTACTACTATGGCTAACGGTTTAGCAAAGAAGTAAAGTAATTACATGGCGTTATTCAGTGACACGCAGGTCATACAATAAATAAAGACAACTCCTATGGCTCCTGCCGGTTGTCATACTCATCGACATGCAAGTCGTGATTCCTATTACAAGAACATGATCAATCTCATACATCACATATAATTCATTCATCACATCCTTTTGGCCATATCACATCACAAGGCATATGCTGCAAAGACAAGTTAGACGTCCTCTAATTATTGTTGCATGTTTTTACGTGGCTGCAATAGGGTTCTACAAGAACGTTTCTTACCTACGTCAAAACCACAACGTGATATGCCTATTTCTATTTACCCTTCATAAGGACCCTTTTCATCGAATCCGATCCGACTAAAGTGGGAGAGACAGACACCCGCTAGCCACCTTATGCAACTAGTGCATGTCAGTCGGTGGAACCTGTCTCACGTAAGCGTACATCTAAGGTCGGTCCGGGCCGCTTCATCCCACGATTCCGCCGAAACAAGATAAGACTAGTAGTGGCAAGTAAATTGACAAAATCTACACCCACAACAAATTTGTGTTTTACTCGTGCATAGAAACTACGCATAGACCTAGCTCATGATGCCATTGTTGGGGAACGTTGCAAAAAACAAAAAAATTCTACGCTTCACCAAGATCAATCTATGGAGTCATCTAGCAACGAGAGAGAGGAGTGCATCTACATACCCTTGTAGATCGCGAGCGGAAGTGTTCAAGAGAACGGGGTTGAGGGAGTCGTACTCGTTATGATCCAAATCACCGAAGATCCTAGTGCCGAACGGACGGCACCTCCGCGTTCAACACACGTACGGTTGGGAAAGACGTCTCCTCCTTCTTCATCTAGCAAGGGGGAAGGAGAGGTTGATGGAGATCCAGCAGCACGACGGCGTGGTGGTGGAAGTAGCGGCGATCTCGGCAAGGCTTCGCCAAGCTCAGCGAGAGGGAGAGGTGTTACGGGGGGAGAGGGAGGCGCCAGGGACTAGGGTGCGCAGCCCTCCCCCCCCCTCTTTATATAGGGGCCCTGGGGGCGCCGGCCCCCTAGAGATCCAATCTCAAGGGGGAGGCGGCGGCCAAAGGGGGAACTTGCCCCCCAAGTCAGGTGGGGCGCCCCCACCCCTAGGGTTTCCAACCCTAGGCGCAGGGGGAGGCCAAAGGGGGTGCACCAGCCCACCAGGGGCTGGTTCCCTTCCCACTTCAGCCCATGGGGCCCTCCGGGATAGGTGGTCCCACCCGGTGGACCCCCGGGACCCTTCCGGTGGTCCCGGTACAATACCGGTGACCCCCGAAACTTTCCCGGTAGCCGAAACTGGACTTCCTATATACAATTCTTCACCTACGGACCATTCCGGAACTCCTCATGACGTCCGGGATCTCATCCGGGACTCCGAACAACTTTCGGGTTACCACATACTAATATCTCTACAACCCTAGCATCACCGAACCTTAACTGTGTAGACCCTATGGGTTCGGGAATCACGCAGACATGACCGAGACAGCTCTCCGGCCAATAACCAACAGCAGGATCTGGATACCCATGTTGGATCCCGTATGTTCCACGATGATCTCATTGGATGAACCACGATGTCGAGGATTCAAGTAATCCCATATACAATTCCCTTTGTCAATCGGTACGTTACTTGCTCGAGATTCGATCGTCGGTATCCCAATACCTCGTTCAATCTCGTTACCGGCAAGTCACTTTACTCGTACCGTAATGCATGATACCGTGACCAACCACTTGGTCACATTGAGCTCATTATGATGATGCATTACCGAGTGGGCCCAGAGATACCTCTCCGTCATACGGAGTGATAAATCCCAGTCTTTATCCATGTCAACCCAACAGACACTTTCGGAGACACCTGTAGTATACGTTTATAGCCACCCAGTTACGTTGTGACGTTTGGTACACCCAAAGCACTCCTACGGTATCCGGGAGTTACACGATCTCATGGTCTAAGGAAATGATACTTGACATTGGAAAAGCTCTAGCAAACGAACTACACGATCTTGTGCTATGCTTAGGATTGGGTCTTGTCCATCACATCATTCTCCTAATGATGTGATCCCGTTATCAATGACATCCAATGTCCATAGTCAGGAAACCATGACTATCTGTTGATCAACGAGCTAGTCAACTAGAGGCTCACTAGGGACATGTTGTGGTCTATGTATTCACACATGTATTATGATTTCTGGATAACACAATTATAGCATGAATAATAGACAATTATCATGAACAAGGAAATATATAATAATAATCATTTTATTATTGCCTCTAGGGCATATTTCCAACAAGTTTGTGACGCTCGTAGACGAGTTTGAGAAAAAAAATATCTGTAACTACCGACAACCCCGGAAAGTCTAAGCAAATGATTCTAAAAATAAACCGAATATTTGTAACAAAAATACGATTATTATTTTAGTTGTATGATATGTAAATGTTGTCATCGTACTACTACTAAACGTTCAGTTACTAATTGTTTGAAATGTAAACATGTATGTTGGTTAGGTACTATGGAAAATTTGTAGTGTACTATGGGAACGTCTTACGCGACGGTCCTTTTCGGGTGGATCTATCCTTGTGCGAGTCGACTATAATTGTAGTTAGAGACATGGTCAACGTGGGTTACGCAGCTGTCAGAAGGTGCATCCGAGCGGTGTTTGGCCCAGGGATGCAAAGGAAAAAATGACAATGGAGGCCTTCGTCGCTGACGGAGCAAATGATGGTACATCTGCCCATTGGGGTTTGCGACCTGTCACAGGTGATCAGTCCTGGGGGTCATACATGAGGTTTGCAAGCAATCCCAATAACCCAGTCTTTGGTCAGTCGATGGTGTATGTGGAGTTTATTTCAGTCACTGATGTTGCCGGATGTAGTAGCAGGGGCGGTGAGGTCGAGTTGGACATCACATCAGCCCCTAGCATCGACCCATCGGAATCGACGGGCGACCAGCCTATGTATGACACAGGATATTGGTCTGCGGCCGTTGACATGAGTGAACATGTGGAGGGATTGCCGGAGGCGCTCGATGATGACGATCACTCTTCCGTGTCTTCCGAGTCAAACAAAGAAGAAGATGTTCCTCCCCAGAGGGCAGTCGCGGCGTCACTGCAACCTGGGTTTTTACTGGATATGAGCATCACAAATGAATTTCACTTTGTTTCTGGCCTAGAAGCGGGGAGCCTGGAGGTTGGGCAGGTTTTCCCAGACAAGAAGTCTACTTACCAGGCAATTAATAGGTATGCAATCGCCCTCCACCGCCAGCATAAAGTGAAGCAGTCTGATAAAAAAGAGTTGAAGGTCATATGCATCCACACCGCGGAAGGTTGCCGTGGAAGAGTTCTCGCTAGACTGAAGCCTGGGGTATGCCAGTCATGGCATATCACAAAAATAGTGCAGCATAGCTGTGAGCAAACCGGGACTCTTTCAAATCACCGCAATGTGACGGCAAGATATGTGGCACAGGTGATGGAAACGATTGTGCAGGGAAGTCTCAACATTAGTGTTAGGGCTTTGCAAAAAGATGCAGAAGATCAGATTGGCTTCCCTATCAGCTACAGCAAGGCTAGGTGTGCGAAGGAAAAAATATTCCAGAACTTGTATGGAACCTATGAGGAGGCCTATTCTTATGCCCCCAGAATGCTTCATCAGATAGCAAGTGCTAATAGGGGGACTCAAGTTTGGCGGAGAGAATGTCAGAACCCAAAGAACCCGGGTGAGCTAATCCTGGACCACTTATTCTGGGAATTCGCCCAGACTATACAAGCCTTCAGGCACTATGGCCCGGTATTATCAGTTGATGGTACCTTTCTCACTGGAGAGTACAAGGGCACACTATTGGTGGCGATTGCAGCAGATGCAAATAATCAGCTTCTTCCTATTACATACGCACTGGTCGAGAGCAAGAACAAAGATAGCTGGTTGTGGTTCCTGAGCTGCGTGAAGATGGGTGTCGTGAAAGAGAGTTTAGGTGTTTGCATCACTCTGATCGCAACACGGGATTATTAAGTGCTCTCGACATAATTAAGGAGTCGTCAGAAGAGTGGGGGTGGCCTGATCTAGAGGGAAGGTGGTGCATGCGGCATTTGGCAGCAAACTTTTACTCCAAATTCAAGAATAAGGATTAATTCAAGTTATTCAAGAGGATGTGCATGCAGAAAACTCAAGCCAAAATGAATGCCATCTGGGCAAGTATCAATGGTGAGATCGAGCGTGCGGCCTTGCCGCAGAGAGAAGACCGGAGGGGTCGAAGGACGGCCATAATTTTGAGCAGTGGATCGATGAGAATTGCCCTGATTTGTACAAGTGGGCGCAGGCTCACGACACCGGGGCTCGGTATGGAATAATGACCAGCAACATGTCAGAGGTGTACAATGGTGTTCTTAAAGGGGTGAGAGCCTTGCCTATCACAACCCTAATTGAAGAAACTTGGAACCGGACCCTGTCATACTTTGCAGACAGGGTTACCGTGGCTAAAGCACAAGTTGAATTGAACAAGCCATGGTCCGAGAAGATGCAAAGACATCCGGACGAGAAAGCAAAGAAGTCCCAAAGCCATGGCTGTAGGAAAGTGGACGCACTTAGGAATAAGTGGGAGGTCAATGTGCGAGCCAAGTACGTTAAGGGTCACCACAGAGGATCAAAAAAGCAAGCTGTCACCCTCGGCCCAACGTCATGTGAGTGCACATGTAACAAGCCCAAGCTTGAGGGCTACCCTTGTAGTCATGTGCTCCGGGCGGGTGCAGATCAAAAAATCAGTGTTGAGCCATACATATCACCGCACTTCAACATGTACAATCTGTACAACACTTGGAACGGTGAGTTCTGGGCCTGGGGCATTGATATGAACTATAAAATGTTGTGGCCAGATGGGCCGAAATGGGTTCTGAATGCCAACTTGATGAGAACCGCCAAGGGACGACGTCAGTCTAGGCATCATCGCAATGACATGGACCATAGCTAGATGGGAGAACCAAGGCGATGCCGCATTTCTAGGTGTCCTAGACATTCACGTAGGGAATGCCCGTATCGAGCGAACAACACCGCATGATATTGATTTATCTGTACTCGCTATGTCTACTTAAATTTATATTTATTTTAAATTGAATCTCTTTGTATTATTATACCCGTGATGTTAACTTCAGCAAAATTATTGTAAATTATATCTCTTTGTATTATTGAATCTCTTTGTGTTATTGTATTTAAATTATATCTCTTTGTACATTGAATCTCTTTTTATTTTTTTGTATGTTTGTGTGCAGTTTATGGCTGAAGTGTCGAGGCTTTTGGAGGGGCCCCATGACGCCGGCCACCGTTGCCACCTATTTTTGAACCCAAATAAAGAACATGATTATCGGAGTTTCAGACTTCGAACCATAAAGAAAACCTGGCCAATACACAATTATTTCATTCCTCACCTTGACGCTTATGGACTACATGCTTTTGCTAGGCTCACATCAAGCGAAGACCCATCCCAGTTACGTTCGGACCCATCCCTTTTGACATCCCTCGTTGACCGGTGGAGACCTGAAACCCACACCTTTCACTTTCATTTTGGGGAGCTTGCACCTACACTGAAAGATGTTTCTATGATCCTTGCTCTACCAATTAGAGGTGAGCCGTTAGTCTCTCGACGAGTGTCTAAAACTTGGGCACAAAATATACCAGATCGTCTTGGGATGACAATGCCAGAATCCCAACGTACTGGTGGCCCTCGTGGCATCCCACTCACCTGGCTTCATGATAACTTTTTTAATATTTCTAGCTTCGCTGATTCAGAGACGCAGTAGCAGATATAGTGTATCAACTTAGGTACATTTTATTTACATTATTTATTATGATGACCATACGATGCGTGAAGATGTTTTGCTTTCATCTAAACGGTTGATGTTATTATATAATTTTGCAGACCGTACGATGGAAGTATAGCTCAAGCGTACAAGCAGTGGTACTGCATCAGCATGCGTACAAGCCTGGTCGGTCAACCAGCTACGATACCAACAAATCTCACGCACGAGGAGCAGATGCAGAGACCTGTTGAGCTGCATGCAGCTTACTATCATGACTGGATGGTAATCACTAGTAATTTTTCAGGTCCATCATTTCATAATCATGTCAACCAAATAACAACCAAATATTTTTCCAGCTTCAAACTGCCCACGATATAGGGCAGATGGCAACGGAAAGCATGCCGCCCAGGGCTGTCAAGTCATTCAATAAACATTTTAAAGAATACATGCTAACAAAGTTGAGATGTGGTAGAGGCGACGACGTTGTCACTGGAGCGTACAACATGCCAGTACCGAGGTCTGCCAGACCGAGTGCGGCGCTGTTGTCCAGACTGAGTGAGGCGCGTACAAGCCATGGGTAGCGGGGAGAGGGTCCGAGTACTACAACGACATTGCCACGACATGACTCTTCTCTGCCACTACATCGCTCTTCTTCGGTGCTGCTTCGTCAGGGGCAGACATCGTAGGACCATGGCATGGGCTTGGATTCGATGCCCGAGCTGTATCTTTCCCCAAACCCATATGCATACACAGGATATGGCACATACACTCAAGGTGAGGGATCTTAGCTGTGTCTCTCCACGCGAGGGATCTCCATGCCCGAGGAGACTCGTGTCCCAGATTTAAACCAGTACCAGGTAGAATGTCCAGACAGTACAGGCGAGGGATCTGATCAGGTAGTCATGTTTACATTTTAATGCATTTACAGTGATATTACATATTATCCTCTAACAGTTTTTGTTTACAATATTTCTATGTGCAGGGCATACCTGGTGTAAATTGGAACGATGAGTACACCCAACCTGGCGACAATGTTAACGCAGTAGATACGGATTTCTTCAAAGAGGACGTTATTGGCCCATCTTTTATCCCCGAGGAGTCACAACAACCATACGCCTACAATTACGCATCAGGTTCGCAACAAGGATTACAGACTCCACCACCTATGCAAGAGTCACAGACACAGGAAGACCAACTGGAGTACGGTCGCGGTCTTTGTGTACCTCAACCACCTAATCGCTTGGAGCTTTCCGACCCGAAGGGAAGGCCAGGTGGCCGTCATCGACTACAATGATTCATCTATCCACGTGCGTGACCCATTGTATCTACATATGTCTGTATCAGACTTTTTGATTTGAACATCTATGTATGCTGAAATAAAAATGCACCAGCCAGGAACAATTTTTCCCGCCTATAACTCCCGCCATACTATCCCGCTCCACTCTTCGGCTTATGTTTTCGCGCAACCCTTTCCCCTCAATATTTTCCCGCCAACGCTTTCCCTCCATATGTTCCCGCCACCCGTTTCTCGCCAACGCTTTCCCTCCATATGTTCCCGCCACCCGTTTCCTGCCAACGCTTTCCCTCCATATGTTCCCGCCACTCGTTTCCTGCCATATGTTCCCGCCAACCCTTTCCCGCCATACTGCACTCGTTCTTTCCCGCCATTTTCTCCTCTCTACCTATAAAACCCCCTTCAGACGGAGGTGGATAAGCATTCGAGTGTAGTGTAGTCGAGATGTCCCATTATCCTTTCGATCGTAGTTTTCACCCTGGGATGAGCAGGACTCTTCTGAGGCTAGCTACCGATTTCAGGATGGACAATTGGATAGTTCCATGGGACGAACTCACCGGTAGTGACACCATAATGAATGAGTTGGTTCACCAATTACATAGGTCTGGGTGGCCTGAAAGGACCTATGAGGAGGTACGTAAAGAACTTCTTAGGTTGCATGCAAGGTGGAAGAATGTAGTGGAGCCGAAGAGTGAAACTATCAGAAGGACTGCAAAAAATCATCCATTTTTATGGACTTAGGAGAGCGAGGATGAAGATGATATCTTCATGTCGCCGCTTCTGGGTGCTGCATCGTCAAAGGGCAAGAGTTCTGCATCGTCTAAGGGCAAGAGTACTGCATCCTCGAAGAGCAAGAGTTCTGCATCGTCCTGTTGGGGAACGTTGCAGAAAATTAAAAAATTTCCTACGATTTCACCAAGATCCATCTATGAGTTCATCTAAGCAACGAGTCATGGGAGAGAGATTGCATCTACATACCACTTGTAGATCGCGTGCGGAAGCGTTCAAGGGAACGGGGATGATGGAGTCGTACTCGCCGTGATCCAAATCACCGATGACCAAGTGCTGAACGGACAGCACCTCCGCGTTCAACACACATACGGAACAGACGACGCCTCCTCCTTCTTGATCCAGCAAGGGGGAAGGAGAGGTTGAGGAAGAAGGCTCCAGCAGCAGCACGACGGCGTGGTGTTGGTGGAGAGGCAGTACTCCGACAGGGCTTCGCCAAGCGCTCAACGGAGGAGGAGAGGTGTTGGGGAGGGGAGGGGCTGCGCCTTGGATCAGGTGTTCAGCCCTCCCCTCGCCCCTCTATTTATAGGGGAAGGGGGAAGGGGGGCGGCCCCCTCTAGATGAGATCTAGAGGGGGGGGCGGCGGCCAGGGAGGGGGCTTGCCCCCCAAGCAAGGGGGGCGCCCCCACTAGGGTTCCCCCCCCCAACCCTAGGCGCATGGGCCCAAGGGGGGGGGCGCCCAGCCCACCAGGGGCTGGTTCCCTGCCCCTTGCGGCTCATGTGGCCCTCCGAGAGGGGTGGCCCCTCCCGGTGGACCCCCGGAACCCCTCCGGTGGCCCCGGTACAATACCGATTGTTGGAGATATGCCCTAGAGGCAATGATAAAAGTGTTATTATTATATTTCCTTGTTCATGATAATTGTATTTTATTCATGCTATAACTGTATTATCCGGAAATCGTAATACACGTGTGAATACATAGACCACAATATGTCCCTAGTGAGCCTCTAGTTGACTAGCTCGTTTTGATCAACAGATAGTCATGGTTTCCTGGCTATGGACATTGGATGTCGTTGATAACGGGATCACATCATTAGGAGAATGATGTGATGGACAAGACCCAATCCTAAGACTAGCACAAAGATCGTGTAGTTCGTTTGCTAGAGCTTTGCCAATGTCAAGTATCTCTTCCTTTGACCATGAGATCGTGTAACTCCTGGATACCGTAGGAGTGCTTTGGGTGTATCAAACGTCACAACGTAACTGGGTGACTATAAAGGTGCACTACAGGTATCTCCGAAAGTATCTATTGTTTTATGCGGATCGAGACTGGGATTTGTCACTCCGTGAAAACGGAGAGGTATCTCTGGGCCCACTCGGTAGGACATCATCATATGCGCAATGTGACCAAGGATTTGATCACGGGATGATGTGTTACGGAACGAGTAAAGTGACTTGCCGATAACGAGATTGAACAAGGTATTGGATACCGACGATCGAATCTCGGGCAAGTAAAATACCGCTAGACAAAGGGAATTGAATACGGGATTGATTAAGTCCTTGACATCGTGTTTTCATCCGATGAGATCATCGTGGAACATGTGGGAGCCATCATGGGTATCCAGATCCCGCTGTTGGTTATTGATCGGAGAACATCTCGGTCATGTCTGCATGTCTCCCGAACCCGTAGGGTCTACACACTTAAGGTTCGATGACGCTAGGGTTATAAAGGAAGCTTGTATGTGGTTACCGAATGTTGTTCGGAGTCCCGGATGAGATCTCGGACGTCACGAGGAGTTCCGGAATGGTCCGGAGGTAAAGATTTATATATAGGAAGTCCTGTTTCGGCCATCGGGACAAGTTTCGGGGTCATCGGTATTGTACCGGGACCACCGGAAGGGTCCCGGGGGCCCACCGGGTGGGGCCACCTGCCCCGGGGGGGCACATGGGCTGTAGGGGGTGCGCCTTGGCCTACATGGGCCAAGGGCACCAGCCCCAAGAGGCCCATGCGCCAAGAGAAGAAAAAAAAAGGGAGAGTCCTAAAGGGGGAAGGCACCTCCGAGGTGCCTTGGGGAGGATGGACTCCTCCCCACCCTTAGCCGCACCCTTCCTTGGAGGAGGGGGCAAGGCTGCGCCCTCCCCCTCTCCCTTGGCCCTATATATAGTGGGGAAAAGGAGGAGCAATCATACCTAAGGCCTTTGGTTGCCTCCCTCTCCCTCCCGTGACACATCTCCTCTCCCGTAGGTGCTCGGCGAAGCCCTGCAGGATTGTCACGCTCCTCCACCACCACCACGCCGTTGTGCTGCTGTTGGATGGAGTCTTCCTCAACCTCTCCCTCTCTCCTTGCTGGATCAAGGCGTGGGAGACGTCACCGGGCTGTACGTGTGTTGAACGCGGAGGTGCCGTCCGTTCGGCACTTGGTCATCGGTGATCTGAATCACGACGAGTACGACTCCATCAACCCCGTTCACTTGAACGCTTCCACTTAGCGATCTACAAGGGTATGTAGATGCACTCTCCTTCTACTCGTTGCTGGTCTCTCCATAGATAGATCTTGGTGTTACGTAGGAAATTTTTTGAATTTCTGCTACGTTCCCCAACAGTGGCATCATGAGCTAGGTCTATTGCGTAGATTCTTTGCACGAGTAGAACACAAAGTAGTTGTGGGCGTCGATATTGTTCAATATGCTTGCCGTTACTAGTCTTATCTTGATTCGGCGGCATCGTGGGATGAAGCGGCCCGGACCAACCTTACACGTACGCTTACGTGAGACCGGTTCCACCGACAAACATGCACTAGTTGCATAAGGTGGCTGGCGGGTGTCTGTCTCTCCCACTTTAGTCGGATCGGATTCGATGAAAAGGGTCCTTATGAAGGGTAAATAGCAATTGGCATATCACGTTGTGGTTCATGCGTAGGTAAGAAACGTTCTTGCTAGAAACCCATAGCAGCCACGTAAAACATGCAACAACAATTAGAGGACGTCTAACTTGTTTTTGCAGGGTATGCTATGTGATGTGATATGGCCAAAGGATGTGATGAATGATATATGTGATGTATGAGATTGATCATGTTCTTGTAATAGGATTCACGACTTGCATGTCGATGAGTATGACAACCGGCAGGAGCCATAGGAGTTGTCTTTATTTTTTTGTATGACCTGCGTGTCATTGAAGAACGCCATGTAAACTACTTTACTTTATTGCTAAACGCGTTAGTCATAGAAGTAGAAGTAGTCGTTGGCGTGACAACTTCATGAAGACACGATGATGGAGATCATGATGATGGAGATCATGGTGTCATGCCGGTGACAAGTTGATCATGGAGCCCCGAAGATGGAGATCAATGGAGCTATATGATATTGGCCATATCATGTCACAACTATATTTGATTGCATGTGATGTTTATCATGTTTATGCATCTTGTTTACTTAGAACGACGGTAGTAAATAAGATGATCCCTCATTAAAATTTCAAGAAGTGTTCTCCCCTAACTGTGCACCGTTGCTACAGTTCGTCGTTTCGAAGCACCACGTGATGATCGGGTGTGATAGATTCTTACGTTCACATACAACGGGTGTAAGACAGTTTTACACAGCGAAAACACTTAGGGTTAACTTGACGAGCCTAGCATGTACAGACATGGCCTCGGAACACAGAGACCGAAAGGTCGAGCATGAGTCGTATAGTAGATACGATCAACATGAAGATGTTCACCGATGATGACTAGTCCGTCTCACGTGATGATCGGACACGGCCTAGTTTGACTCGGATCATGTAATCACTTAGATGACTAGAGGGATGTCTATCTGAGTGGGAGTTCATAAGATGAACTTAATTATCTTGAACATAGTCAAAAAGACCCTTTGCAAATTATGTCGTAGCTCACGCTATAGTTCTACTGTTTAGATATGTTCCTAGAGAAAATATAGTTGAAGGTTGATAGTAGCAATTATGCGATCAGTAGAAAGCTCATGTCCTTAATGCACCGCTCAATGTGCTGAACCCCAAACGTCGTTTGTGGATGTTTCGAACATCGAACATACACATTTTGAAAACTACATGATAGTTCAGTTAAACGGTTTAGAATTGAGGCACCAAATATGTTTTTGAAACATCGCGAAACATATGTGATGTTTTGAGGGCTGAAATTGGGATTTCAGGCTTGTGCCCACGTCAAGAGGTATGAGACCTCCGACGATTTTCTTAGCCTGCAAACTAAGGGAGAAAAGCTCAATCGTTGAGCTTGTGCTCAGATTGTCTGAGTACAACAATCACTTGAATCAAGTGGGAGTTGATCTTCCAGATGAAATAGTGATAGTTTCTCCGAAGTCATTACCACCAAGCTGCTAGAGCTTCGTGATGAACTATAACATATCAAGGATAGAGATGATGATCCTTGAGGTATTCGCGTTGTTTGACATCGCGAAAGTAGAAATCAAGAAGGAGCATCAATTGTTGATGGTTGGTGAAACCACTAGTTTCAAGAAGGGCAAGGGAACAAAGGGATACTTCATGAAACGGCAAATCAGCTGCTGCACCAATGAAGAAACCCGAGGTTGAACCCAAACCCGAGACTAAGTGCTTCTGTAATAAGGGGAACAACCACTGGAGCAGGATTACCCTAGATACTTGGTAGATGAGAAGGCTGGCAAAGTCGATAGAAGTATATTGGATATACATTATGTTAATGTGTACTTTACTAGTACTCCTAGTAGCACCAGGGTATTGGATAGCGGTTCGGTTGCTAAGTGTTAGTAACTCGAAATAAAAGCTACGGAATAAACGAAGACTAGCTAAAGGTGAGCTGACGATATATGTTGGAAGTGTTTCCAAGGTTGATATGATCAAGCATCGCACGCTCCCTCTACCACCGAGATTGGTGTTTGCGTTGAGCATAGACATGATTGGATTATGTCTATCGCAATACGGTTATTCATTTAAGGAGAATAATGGTTACTCTATTTTTGAATAATACCTTCAATGGTCTTGCACCTAAATAAATGGTTTATTGAATCTCGGTCGTAGTGATACACATTTTCATGCCAAAAGATATAAGATAGTAATGATAGTACCACTTACTTGTGGCACTGCCATGTAAGTCATAATGGTATAAAATGCATGAAGAAGCTCCATGTTGATGGATCTTTGGACTCACTCGTTTTGAAAAGTTTGAGACATGCGAACCATGTCTATTGGTGTATATGCATGAAGAAACTCCATGCAGATGGATCGTTTAGACTCACTTGATTTTGAATCACTTGAGATATGCAAATCATACCACATAGGCAAGATGACTGAAAAGCCTCGGTTTCAGTAAGATGGAACAAGATAGCAACTCGTTGGAAGTAACATATTTTGATGTGTGCAGTCCAATGAGTGCTAAGGCATGCAGTGAATATCGTTATGTTCTTACTTCACAGATGATTTGAGTAGATGTTGAATATATTTACTTGATGAAACACAAGTCTGAATTATTGAATGGTTCAAGTAATTTCAGAGTGAAGTAGCAGATCATTGTGACAAGAGGATAAAATGTCTATGATATGATCATAGAGATGAATATCTGAGTTACGAGTTTTGGCACACAATTAAGACATTGTGGAAATTGTTTCGCAATTAATACCGCCCGGAACACCATAGTGTAATGGTGTGTCCGAACATCATAGTTGCACCCTATTGGATATGGTGCATGCCATGATGTCTCTTATCGAATTACCGCAATTGTCCATGGGTTAGGCATTAGAGACAACCACATTCACTTTAAATAGGGCACCACGTAATTCCGTTGAGATGACACCGTATGAATTATGGTTTAGAGAAACCTAAGTTGTCGTTTCTTAAAGGTTTGGGGCTGGGATGCTTATGTGAAAAAGTTTCAGGTTGATAAGCTCGAACCCAAAGCGGATACAATGCATCTTCATAGGACACCCAAAACAGTTGGGTATACCTCCTGTCTCAGATCCGAAAGCAATAAGGGATTGTTTCGAGAATCGGGTCCTTTCTCGAGGAAAAGTTTCTCTCGAAAGAATTGAGTGGGAGGATGGTGGAGACTTGATGAGGTTATTGAACCATCACTTCAACCAGTGTGTAGCAGGGCACAGGAAGTTGTTCCCGTGGCACCTACACCAATTGAAGTGGAAGCTTATGATATTGATCATGAAGTTTCGGATCAAATCACTGTCGTACCTCGTAGGGTGACAAGGATACGTACTACTTCAGAGTGGTACGGTAATCCTGTCTTGGAAGTCATGTTGCTAGACAACAATGAACCTACGAGCTATGGAGAAGCGATGGTGGGCCCGAATTCCGACAAATGGTTAGAAGCCATGAAATCCGAGATAGTATCCATATATCAGAACAAAGCATGGACTTTGGTGGACTTGCCCGATGATCGGCAAGCCATTGAGATAAATGGATCTTTTAAGAAGAAGACGGACGTGGATGGTAATGTCACCGTCCATGAAGCTCGACTTGTGGCGAAAAGTTTTTCACAAGTTCAAGGAGTTGACTACGATGAGTTTTTCTCATCCGTAGCGATGCTTAAAGTCCGTCGGAATCATGTTAGCATTAGCTGCATTTATGAAATCTGGCAGATGGATGTCAAGACAAGTTTCCTTACTAGTTTTCGTAAGGAAAGGTTGTATGCAATACAATCAGAAAAGTTTTGTCGATCCTAAGGATGCTAAAAGGTATGCTAGCTCCAGCGATCCTTTTTAAGGACTGGAGTGAGCATCTCGGAGTTGGAATGAATGCTTTGATGATGATCAAAGATTTTGGGTTTGTACATAGTTTATGAGAAACTTGTATTTCCAAAGAAGTGAGTGGGAGCACTATAGAATTTCTGATGAGTATATGTTATTGACATATTGTTGATCAGAAATGACGTAGAATTTCTAGAAAGCATATAGGGTTATTTGAAAGGTGTTTTTCAATAGAAAACCTGGATTAAGCTACTTGAACATTGAGCATCAAGATCTATAAGGATAGACCAAAATGCTTAATAATACTTTCAAATGAGCACATACCTTGACATGATCTTGAAGGTGTTCAAGATGGACCAGTCAAAGAAGGAGTTCTTGCCTGAGTTGTAAGGTACGAAGTTAAGACTTAAAGCTCGACCACGGCAGAATAGAGAGAAAGGACGAAGGTCGTCCCCTATGCTTAAGACATAGGCTCTTCAGTATGCTATGTTGTGTACCGCACCTGAAGTGTGCCTTGCCATGAGTCAGTCAAGGGGTACAAGAGTGATCCAAGAATGGCTCACAGGACAGCGGTCAAAGTTATCCTTAGTAACTAGTGGACTAAGGAATTTTCTCGATTATGGAGGTGGTAAAAGAGTTCGTCGTAAAGGTTACGACGATGCAAGCTTAAACACCTATCCGGATAGCTCTAAGTAGAGATACCGGATACGTACAATGGGGCAACAATTTAGAATAGTTGCAAGTAGAACAGTTGTTTGGAATAGCTCCAAATAGAGCGTGGTAGCTGCATCTAGGAGATGACATAAAGATTTGTAAAGCACACACGGATCTGAAAGGTTCAGACCCATTGACTAAAACCTCTCTCACAAGCAACATGATCAAACATAAAACTCATTGAGTGTTAATCACATAGTGATGTGAACTAGACTACTGACTCTAGTAAACTCTTGGGTATTAGTCACATGGCGATGTGACCTGTGAGTGTTAATCACATGGCGATGTGAACTAGATTATTGACTCTAGTGCAAGTGGGAGACTGTTGGAAATATGCCCTAGAGGCAATGATAAAAGTGTTATTATTATATTTCCTTGTTCATGATAACTGTCTTTTATTCATGCTATAACTGTATTATCCGGAAATCGTAATACACGTGTGAATACATAGACCACAATATGTCCCTAGTGAGCCTCTAGTTGACTAGCTCGTTTTGATCAACAGATAGTCATGGTTTCCTGGCTATGGACATTGGATGTCGTTGATAACGGGATCACATCATTAGGAGAATGATGTGATGGACAAGACCCAATCCTAAGACTAGCACAAAGATCGTGTAGTTCGTTTGCTAGAGCTTTGCCAATGTCAAGTATCTCTTCCTTTGACCATGAGATCGTGTAACTCCTGGATACCGTAGGAGTGCTTTGGGTGTATCAAACGTCACAACGTAACTGGGTGACTATAAAGGTGCACTACAGGTATCTCCGAAAGTATCTATTGTTTTATGCGGATCGAGACTGGGATTTGTCACTCCGTGAAAACGGAGAGGTATCTCTGGGCCCACTCGGTAGGACATCATCATATGCGCAATGTGACCAAGGATTTGATCACGGGATGATGTGTTACGGAACGAGTAAAGTGACTTGCCGATAACGAGATTGAACAAGGTATTGGATACCGACGATCGAATCTCGGGCAAGTAAAATACCGCTAGACAAAGGGAATTGAATACGGGATTGATTAAGTCCTTGACATCGTGTTTCATCCGATGAGATCATCGTGGAACATGTGGGAGCCATCATGGGTATCCAGATCCCGCTGTTGGTTATTGATCGGAGAACATCTCGGTCATGTCTGCATGTCTCCCGAACCCGTAGGGTCTACACACTTAAGGTTCGATGACGCTAGGGTTATAAAGGAAGCTTGTATGTGGTTACCGAATGTTGTTCGGAGTCCCGGATGAGATCTCGGACGTCACGAGGAGTTCCGGAATGGTCCGGAGGTAAAGATTTATATATAGGAAGTCCTGTTTCGGCCATCGGGACAAGTTTCGGGGTCATCGGTATTGTACCGGGACCACCGGAAGGGTCCCGGGGGCCCACCGGGTGGGGCCACCTGCCCCGGGGGGCACATGGGCTGTAGGGGGTGCGCCTTGGCCTACATGGGCCAAGGGCACCAGCCCCAAGAGGCCCATGCGCCAAGAGAAGAAAAAAAAAGGGAGAGTCCTAAAGGGGGAAGGCACCTCCGAGGTGCCTTGGGGAGGATGGACTCCTCCCCACCCTTAGTCGCACCCTTCCTTGGAGGAGGGGGCAAGGCTGCGCCCTCCCCCTCTCCCTTGGCCCTATATATAGTGGGGAAAAGGAGGAGCAATCATACCTAAGGCCTTTGGTTGCCTCCCTCTCCCTCCCGTGACACATCTCCTCTCCCGTAGGTGCTCGGCGAAGCCCTGCAGGATTGCCACGCTCCTCCACCACCACCACGCCGTTGTGCTGCTGTTGGATGGAGTCTTCCTCAACCTCTCCCTCTCTCCTTGCTGGATCAAGGCGTGGGAGACGTCACCGGGCTGTACGTGTGTTGAACGCGGAGGTGTCGTCCGTTCGGCACTTGGTCATCGGTGATCTGAATCACGACGAGTACGACTCCATCAACCCCGTTCACTTGAACGCTTCCGCTTAGCGATCTACAAGGGTATGTAGATGCACTCTCCTTCTACTCGTTGCTGGTCTCTCCATAGATAGATCTTGGTGTTACGTAGGAAAATTTTTGAATTTCTGCTACGTTCCCCAACACCGATATGCCCTCGAAACTTTTCAGTGTCCGTATGACAACTTCCCATATATAAATCTTCACCTCCGGACCATTCCGGGACTCCTCGTGACGTCCGAGATCTCATCCGGGACTCCGAACAACATTCGGTAAGCACATACAAGTCTTCCTAATAACCCTAGCGTCACCGAACCTTAAGTGTGTAGACCCTACGGGTTCGGGATACATGCATACATGACCGAGACGGCTCTCCGGTCAATAACCAATAGCGGGATATGGATACCCATGTTGGCTCCCACATGCTCCTCGATGATGTCATCGGATGAACCACGATGTCGAGGATTCAATCAACCCCGTATACTATTCCCTTTGTCAATCGCTACGTTACTTGCCCGAGACTCAATCGTCGGTATCCCAATACCTCGTTCAGTCTCGTTACCGGCAAGTCACTTTACTCGTACCGTAATGCATGATCTCGTGACCAGACACTTGGTCACTTTGAGCTCATAATGATGATGCACTACTGAGTGGGCCCAGTGATACCTCTCCGTCATACGGAGTGACAAATCCCAGTCTCGATCCATGTCAACCCAACAGACACTTTCGGAGATACCTGTAGTGCACCTTTATAGTCACCCAGTTACGTTGTGATGTTTGGTACACCCAAAGCACTCCTACTGTATCCGGGAGTTACACGATCTCATGGTCTAAGGAAAAGATACTTGACATTGGAAAAGCTCTAGCAAAACGAACTACACGATCTTATGCTATGCTTAGGATTGGGTCTTGTCCATCATGTCATTCTCCTAATGACGTGATCCCGTTGTCAATGACATCTAATGTCCATAGTCAGGAAACCATGACTATCTATTGACCAACGAGCTAGTCAACTAGAGGCTTACTAGGGACGTATTGTGGTCTATGTATTCACACGTGTATTATGATTTCCGGATAATACAATTATAGCATGAATAAAAGACAATTATCATGAACAAGGAAATATAATAATAATCCTTTTATTATTGCCTCTAGGGCATATTTCCAACAGTCTCCCAGTTGTACTAGAGTCAATAATCTAGTTACATTGTGATGAATCGAACACCCATAGAGTTCTGGTGTTGATCATGTTTTGCTCGCGAGAGAGGTTTAGTCAA
This sequence comes from Triticum aestivum, assembly GCF_018294505.1. Classification (NCBI taxonomy): domain Eukaryota; kingdom Viridiplantae; phylum Streptophyta; class Magnoliopsida; order Poales; family Poaceae; genus Triticum; species Triticum aestivum. Next base: position 610,932,882 of record NC_057810.1, on the reverse strand, counting down.
CGGATCTGCGACATTCAGATCCTATGTACTTTGCAAATATCTATGTCTCCATCTTGAACATTTTCACGGATGGAGTTGAAGCGACGCTTGATGTGCCTGGTCTTCTTGTGAAACCTGGGCTCCTTGGCAAGGGCAATAGCTCCAGTGTTGTCACAGAATAGTTTGATCGGCCCCAACGCATTGGGTATGACTCCTAGGTCGGTGATGAACTCCTTCACCCAAATTGCTTCATGCGCTGCCTCCGAGGCTGCCATGTACGCCGCTTCGCATGTAGATCCCGCCATGATGCTCTACTTGCAGCTGCACCAGCTTACTGCTCCACCATTCAACATATACATGTATCCGGTTTGTGACTTAGAGTCATCCAGATCTGTGTCGAAGCTAGCGTCGACGTAACCCTTTACGACGAGCTCTTCGTCACCTCCATAAACGAGAAACATGTCCTTTGTCCTTTTCAGGTACTTCAGGATATTCTTGACCGCTGTCCAGTGTTCCTTGCCGGGATTACTTTGGTACCTTCCTACCAAACTTACGGCAAGGTTTACATCAGGTCTGGTACACAGCATGGCATACATAATAGATCCTATGGCTGAGGCATAGGGGATGACGCTCATCTCTTCTTTATCTTTTGCCGTGGTCGGGCATTGAGCCGAGCTCAATCTCACACCTTGCAGTACAGGCAAGAACCCTTTCTTGGACTGATCCATTTTGAACTTCTTCAAAATCTTATCAAGGTATGTGCTTTGTGAAAGACCTATGAGGCGTCTCGATCTATCCCTATAGATCTTGATGCCTAATATGTAAGCAGCTTCTCCAAGGTCCTTCATTGAAAAACACTTATTCAAGTAGGCCTTAATGTTGTCCAAGAATTCTATATCATTTCCCATCAAAAGTATGTCATCTACATATAATATGAGAAATGCTACAGAGCTCCCACTCACTTTCTTGTAAACGCAGGCTTCTCCATAAGTCTGCATAAACCCAAATGCTTTGATCATCTCATCAAAGCGAATGTTCCAACTCCGAGATGCTTGCACCAGCCCATAAATGGATCGCTGGAGCCTGCATACTTTGTTAGCATTCTTAGGATCGACAAAACCCTCCGGCTGCATCATATACAGTTCTTCCTTAAGATGCCCGTTAAGGAATGCCGTTTTGACGTCCATCTGCCATATCTCATAATCATAGTATGCGGCAATTGCTAACATGATTCGGACGGACTTAAGCTTCGCTACGGGAGAGAAAGTCTCATCGTAGTCAATCCCTTGAACTTGTCGATAACCCTTAGCGACAAGTCGAGCTTTATAGATGGTGACATTACCATCTGCGTCCGTCTTCTTCTTAAAGATCCATTTATTTTCTATCGCTCGCCGATCATCGGGCAAGTCAGTCAAAGTCCATACTTTGTTTTCATACATGGATTCTATCTCGGATTTCATGGCTTCTAGCCATTTGTTGGAATCTGGGCCTGCCATCGCTTCTTCATAGTTCGAAGGTTCACCGTTGTCTAACAACATGATTTCCAGGACAGGGTTGCCATACCACTCTGGTGTGGAACGTGTCCTTGTGGACCTACGAAGTTCAGTAGCAACTTGATCAGAAGTACCTTGATCATCATTAATTTCCTCTCCATTCGGTGTAGGCACCACAGGAACGTTTTCCTGAGCTGCACTACTTTCCGGTTCAAGAGGTAGTACTTCATCGAGTTCTACTTTCCTCCCACTTACTCCTTTCGAGAGAAACTCTTTTTCCAGAAAGGATCCGTTCTTGGCAACAAAGATCTTGCCTTCGGATCTTAAGTAGAAGGTATACCCAATGGTTTCCTTAGGGTATCCTATGAAGACGCATTTTTCCGACTTGGGTTCGAGCTTTTCAGGTTGAAGTTTCTTGACATAAGCATCGCATCCCCAAACTTTTAGAAACGACACCTTAGGTTTCTTTCCAAACCATAATTCATACGGTGTCGTCTCAACGGATTTAGACGGTGCCCTATTTAAAGTGAATGTAGCTGTCTCTAGAGCGTATCCCCAAAATGATAGTGGTAAATCGGTAAGAGACATCATAGATCGCACCATATCCAATAGAGTGCGATTACGACGTTCAGACACACCGTTACATTGAGGTGTTCCAGGCAGCATGAGTTGTGAAACGATTCCACATTTTCTTAAGTGTGTACCAAATTCGTGACTTAAATATTCTCCTCCACGATCCGATCGTAAGAACTTTATCTTTCGGTCACGTTGATTCTCTACTTCACTCTGAAACTCCTTGAACTTTTCAAAGGTCTCAGACTTGTGTTTCATCAAGTAGACATACCCATATCTACTCAAGTCATCAGTGAGAGTGAGAATATAACGATATCCTCCGCGAGCCTCAACGCTCATTGGACCGCACACATCGGTATGTATGATTTCCATCAAGTTGGTTGCTCGCTCCATTGTTCCCGAGAACGGAGTCTTGGTCATTTTGCCCATGAGGCATGGTTCGCATGTGTCAAATGATTCATAATCGAGAGACTCTAAAAGTCCATCAGCATGGAGCTTCTTCATGCGCTTGACACCAATGTGACCAAGGCGGCAGTGCCACAAGTATGTGGGACTATCATTATCAACTTTACATCTTTTGGTATTCACACTATGAATATGTGTAACATTACGTTCGAGATTCATTAAGAATAAACCATTGACCATCGGGGCATGACCATAAAACATATCTCTCATATAAATAGAACAACCATTATTCTCAGATTTAAATGAGTAGCCATCTCGTATCAAACGAGATCCAGATACAATGTTCATGCTCAAACTTGGCACTAAATAACAATTATTGAGGTTTAAAACTAATCCCGTAGGTAAATGTAGAGGTAGCGTGCTGACGGCGATCACATCGACCTTGGAACCATTCCCGACGCGCATCGTCACCTCATCCTTTGCCAGTCTCCGCTTATTCCGCAGCTCCTGCTGTGAGTTATAAATGTGAGCAACGGCACCGGTATCAAATACCCAGGAGTTACTACGAGTACTGGTAAGGTACACATCAATTACATGTATATCAAATATACCTTTAGTGTTGTCGGCCTTCTTGTCCGCTAAGTATTTGGGGTAGTTCCGCTTCCAGTGACCCTTCCCCTTGCAATAAAAGCACTCAGTCTCAGGCTTGGGTCCATTCTTTGACTTCTTCTCAGCAACTGGCTTACTGGGCACGGCAACATCTTTGTCGTCCTTCTTGAAGTTCTTCTTACCCTTGCCCTTCTTGAACTTAGTGGTCTTATTGACCATCAACACCTGGTGTTCTTTCTTGATTTCAACCTCTGCTGACTTCAGCATTGAGAATACTTCAGGAATGGTCTTCACCATCCCCTGCATATTGTAGTTCAACACAAAGCTCTTGTAGCTTGGTGGGAGCGACTAAAGGATTCTGTCAATGACCGCCTCTTCCGGGAGGTTGATCTCCAACTGGGACAGGCGGTTGTGCAACCCAGACATTTTGAGTATGTGCTCACTGACAGAACTGTTTTCCTCCATCTTACAACTATAGAACTTGTCGGAGACTTCATATCTCTCGACCCGGGCATGAGCTTGGAAAACCATTTTCAGCTCCTCGAACATCTCATATGCTCCGTGCTTCTCAAAACGCTTTTGGAGCCCCGGTTCTAAGCTGTAAAGCATGCCGCACTGAACGAGGGAGTAATCATCAGCACGTGATTGCCAAGTGTTCATAACGTCTTGGTTCTCTGGGATGGGTGCTTCACCTAGCGGTGCATCTAGGACATAATCTTTCTTGGCTACTATGAGGATGATCCTCAGGTTCCGGACCCAGTCCGAATAGTTGTTGCCATCATCTTTCAGCTTGGTTTTCTCTAGGAACGCGTTGAAGTTCATGTTGACATGAGCGTTGGCCATTTGATCTACAAGACATATTTTTGCAAAAGTCTTAGACTAAGTTCATGATAATTAAGTTCATCTAATCAAATTATTTAATGAACTCCCACTCAGATTAGACATCCCTCTAGTCATCTAAGTGTTACACGATCCGAGTCGACTAGGCCGTGTCCGATCATCACGAGAGATGGACTAGTCATCATCGGTGAACATCTCCATGTTGATCGTATCTTCCATACGACTCATGTTCGACCTTTCGGTCTCTGTGTTCCGAGGCCATGTCTGTACATGCTAGGCTCGTCAAGTTAACCCTAAGTGTTCTGCATGTGTAAATCTGTCTTACACCCGTTGTATGTGAACATAAGGATCTATCATACCCGATCAGCACATGGTGCTTCGAAACGACGAACTTTAGCAACGGTGCACAGTTAGGGGGAACACTTTCTTGAAATTATTATACGGGATCATCTTATTTACTACCGCCGTTCTAAGTAAACAAGATGCATAAAACATAATAAATATCACATGCAATTATATAGTAGTGACATGATATGGCCAATATCATATAGCTCCTTCGATCTCCATCTTCGGGGCTCCATGATCATCTTCTTCACCGGCATGACACCATGATCTCCATCATCATGATCTCCATCATTGTGTCTTCATGAAGTTGTCACGCCAACGACTACTTCTACTTCTATGGCTAACACGTTTAGCAATAAAGTAAAGTAATTTACATGGCGTTCTTCAATGACACGCAGGTCATACAAAAATAAAGACAGCTACTATGGCTTCTGCCGGTTGTCATACTCATCGACATGCAAGTCGTGATTCCTATTACAAGAACATGATCTCATACATCACAATATATCATTCATCATTCATCACAACTTCTGGCCATATCACATCACATGACAATTGCTGCAAAAACAAGTTAGATGTCCTCTAATTGTTGTTGCATCTTTTATGTGGCTGCAATTGGGTTCTAGCAAGAACGTTTTCTTACCTATGAATAACCACAACGTGATTTTGTCAACTTCTATTTACCCTTCATAAGGACCCTTTTCATCTAATCGGCTCCAACTAAAGTAGGAGAGACAGACACCCGCTAGCCACCTTATGCAACTAGTGCATGTCAGTCGGTGGAACCTGTCTCACGTAAGCGTACGTGTAAGGTCGGTCCGGGCCGCTTCATCCCACAATACCGCTAAAGCAAGAAAAGACTAGTATCGGCAAGCAAGTTCACAAGATCTACGCCCACAACAAAATTGTGTTCTACTCATGCAATATAGAACTACACATAGACCTAGCTCATGATGCCATTGTTGGGGAACGTTGCAGAAAATTAAAAATTTTCCTACGGTTTCACCAAGATCCATCTATGAGTTCATCTAAGCAACGAGTCATGGGAGAGAGATTGCATCTACATACCACTTGTAGATCGCGTGCGGAAGCGTTCAAGGGAACGGGGATGATGGAGTCGTACTCGTCGTGATCCAAATCACCGATGACCAAGTGCTGAACGGACAGCACCTCCGCGTTCAACACACGTACGGAACGGACGACGTCTCCTCCTTCTTGATCCAGCAAGGGGGAAGGAGAGGTTGAGGAAGAAGGATCCAGCAGCAGCACGACGGCGTGGTGTTGGTGGAGAGGCAGTACTCCGACAGGGCTTTGCCAAGCGCTCAACGGAGGAGGAGAGGTGTTGGGGAGGGGAGGGGCTGCGCCTTGGATCAGGTGTTCAGCCCTCCCCTCGCCCCTCTATTTATAGGGGAAGGGGGAAGGGGGCCGGCCCCCTCTAGATGAGATCTAGAGGGGGGGCGGCGGCCAGGGAGGGGGGCTTGCCCCCCAAGCAAGGGGGGCGACCCCACTAGGGTTCCCCCCCCCCCAACCCTAGGCGCATGGGCCCAAGGGGGGGTGTGCCCAGCCCACCAGGGGCTGGTTCCCTGCCCCTTGCGGCTCATGTGGCCCTCCGAGAGGAGTGGCCCCTCCCGGTGGACCTCCGGAACCCCTCCGGTGGCCCCGGTACAATATCGATATGCCCCCGAAACTTTCCGGTGTCCGTATGACAACTTCCCATATATAAATCTTCACCTCCGGACCATTCCGGGACTCCTCGTGACGTCCGGGATCTCATCCGGGACTCCGAACAACATTCGGTAATCACATACAAGTCTTCCTAATAACCCTAGCGTCACCGAACCTTAAATGTGTAGACCCTACGGGTTTGGGAGACATGCAGACATGACCGAGACGGCTCTCCGGTCAATAACCAACAGCGGGATCTGGATACCCATGTTGGCTCCCACATGCTCCTCGATGATGTCATCGGATGAACCATGATGTCGAGGATTCAATCAACCCCGTATACTATTCCCTTTGTCAATCGGTACGTTACTTGCCCGAGACTCGATCGTCGGTATCCCAATACCTCGTTCAGTCTCGTTACCGGCATGACTCAAGCAAAACAAGTTGTATTCCAATTCTACCGTTTAATTCGGATGTACTTGCATTATTAGTTTGTACTCTCTTATTGTAGGGCATTATGTTCTATCTTAATTTTATTTTGTAGTTGTTGCACGATGTTCGATATCAGTGGAGGGAAAGAAAATGCCACTACTTTATTCTAAAACTATATTTTTTTCCATTACGACACGGTACAACTAAAAATAAGATACGTCGTAGGAATAAAGCTACATTTAACTCCTAAAATAAAGCTACATTAAAGTGCAGAAATAAAGATACAAATGATTGCAAAATTTAAAATACTACCACAGGAATCTATTGAGTCCAGCGTGGATATTTTCCTTTTCCATCGCCAGCTTCTTCTGCTGCCTTGGCCTCACGAGCCCTTTCTTTCTTTCTCTGCCTCTCCGCCTCACGAGCCTCCTTTCGCTGTCGTTCCTGCTCCTCCATGCGACGAGTCTCTTCCCTGTTTTTCTTTCCTAAATCCTGAAAAAAACGGTGTTGCTCCGCATAGTATTCTTTTAACTCTCTCTCTCTTGCTCTGCTTTCTCCTCAGCTTCCGCCTTCTCGCGTCGCTCTTCCGCAAAGAAACTATTCCACGCTCGGCGACTTCTTTCACGAATCTCAGTCACTGCCCAAGCCGGCTTCTCCGTGTCAATCCAACGATAGTACATGCACAGAGGCGGAGGAGACTACAACAAGAAACAAGAATGTTATTAAAGAATCAATCAAAATACCAACAATATCTATTCGTGATGGTTAAAGCATACCGGAGGCTTGTCGTACTCTGAAATAGCTACGGCAGGATCTTCCTCATAATTGGCGCACATGAAAAACTTCATGCCCAACCAATCTGAAAAATCCGTCACCTCCTTCACCTTGCAAAGATCGCCACACCAACACCGCAGGACTGCCACCCCCGGAGGCAAACTTGCATTCTTCATTTTCCTCGGCCTAATGCTTTGATCCGAACAAGGCAAACTCATATCGATTGAAAAAATGTTTTACACACTTTGCGTACTGGTGATTTCGAGGATGGCTGGACGAGAGCCTTGGTGTCTCCTTTTATAGGCTCAGACGATAAATGATGGCGAGAAAATAAGCGAGAACAGAGGAAATTAGGCGGGAAATTTTAGAATCCCTATATTGTCGGCACAACTGGGAACCTCGGATTCCCGCAACGAGTGAGTGTATTTCTGCAGTGCCGTCGCGTCCTCTCAAGCAATAGCCAGCACGCGCGTGGGAATTAGCTAAGTCTGCAACAGGGAACCTGTCGCCGCGCATGACTCAAGCAAAACAAGCAAAAGCAGGCTATCAGCATCAATTTTTGAATCATCGGAATGAGCAAAGTTTGTATCAAAATCAGCGTCGTCAGTCACGGAATCAGTGTTGTTTTCCCGCGCATGCATAAGAAATGATGCCACCAGCAACAGTGGCGGCCTGGCCGCGCCTCGGCGCGCGCGCAGCAGAGGCTATCGGCCAGCCAGCGCGCCAGGAGGAGGCCGCCTCCGGCTGTGGCGGCGAGGCCCACTGGCGGGGCTCGGGCGCAGCAGAGGCTGTCGGCCCGCCAGCGACCGCGCCAGGGGTGGCCGCCTGGTCTAGTGGCGGCGTGGCCCACAACGCCTGGCCCGTTCCGTCACGGCTCGGGGGCACTGTGCGTAATCCGTTTCGCCGGTCGGCCGCCTCCTGTTGTGGCGGCATGTCCCGCCGCCTCCTGGCGTGGCGGCAGGTGCCACGTGTCCCTGCTGCACCTGCCGCCACGGTCCAGGGGGTCTTTTTTGTCAAATCTATCCACGGGTAGTCTTTTTTGACAATTCCGTTGGCCAGGGGGTCCTTTTGGACAAAAAATCGGCTCAAGGTGGCGGCAGAGGCGTAGGTTTTTAAGTTTTTTATTATGTCTTTAAATTTGTACAAGTATGAATGAAAATTGCCTGAATTTTGTTCAAATTCGTGTCATTTTCTTTGAAATTTAACCGAATTTGTATTTGAAAAAACGGCGTTTGGGGCCAACTTGGGGCGCCGGTTGGAAACCGGAGCGCCCTCATGGTGAAAATAGTGTTGGTTAGCACCTAGGAGACGCTATTTCAATCCCTCTGGTGCCGAACGGCTGGAGATGCCCGTGGTTGGACCTGACGAGAGACGACGCGCTGCTGTTGCCAACGCTCTCCAACCTTCGATTTGTTGTTGATATTCCCCCTAGTTCTAGACCTTTATTCCCCGAATTGTCAAGTTTGATTTGTTCCGCGGGACCAGTCCTGGAACGTGAAGGTTCGCATCTCCGCATATTCCACAAACTTCGGTGCCAAGCAAGGCAAGGGTGCCCCGGCCTCCACCCCGAGTATCGGATCCGATTTCAACGCGTGATTTCAACACCTTGCTTATTTTCCACCACCATTTCAGATACTGAGGCAACTCAGGACCATCTCTTTCCCCATGTTCATTTTTGTCACAGCAAAGTGAGCTAGGTAGGCTCTGAAACTCACACCAGACACCTCACCAAACCTGTCCTATGCCCTTGGAAACTTGACGCCATCTCGTTGCACAGCCTCTCTCGTTCATCACAAGACTACAAGGGATAGGACTTTCAGTTTGGTGCAACGAATGCAGGCCAGGACGGCCGTGCGCTACTGACCCTGGCATCGATAATTATTCCCTTTTTCGCGGGGAGTTAGCTACCTGCACGCATTTAGGTGGCCTACCGGGCTGTAAAAAAGATTCTCGTTCGTTGCTTAACCAACTCAGTTGATCATCAATGTCTGCTGTCCACGCGAATCATTGCAAGACATTCCAAACCTCTCGCCCTCGGATAGCCCGGCCGGCTCTCCTCTTTTGTTCTTGTGTTCTTTAATACAGTTATATACATTGCTACAAGAAGCAGTAGTTGGGAGCTGTTAGAAGGACACTCATTTCAGCAACATGTATGTAAAGTTACAGGTGCGAACAAAATATGACATGCATATAATAATGTTTATTTTTTTTTATTTCTGCTCTACTATGCTTTTCTCTCATTAGTCCTATTCATACGATATGGTACAGACTACAGAGAACCCAGGTCACTGACAAACCCTCTCTATTCTGCTGATGCTATGCCACAACAATCATGCCACTTAACGCCGATCGCCACATAGGATAACAGACGGCAGCTTCGGTGGCCACGGCGGCCCACCCAATGCCCTGCGGCGGTGGTTCGTCTGCTCATTAGGCGTCCATCTCATTTGAGTTCGTTATATACTAATCTCCCAGCCTAGTCCCATACGGTTTGGCGCCTTCTGCAGCCTATGCTTCCCTCTGCAACGGACCATCTCCCCCTAACCACCCTAACCAAACACGGGCCCGTCCGGTGTCACCCACAAACAGGCAGCAGCTGCCACGACCACGATCGCCACTAGCCAAGCGCCCACCCTCCCCGTCGCCTTCCAGTTCTGGATACCCGCGGCATGTCGTGAACCTGAAAGAGCCCTGCCGGACCACCCGATCGGTCGCCGCGCCGATCCACCGAAACTCCCCACCACGGGCCGGGCCATATCCGGTGGCCGACACTGCGCGCTGCCGCGGCACCAACCTGCCGCCGACGATAGTGGCAAGAACCTTCGTGCACGAGGCACAAAGCAAAGCAACGGTGATCGACGGTCCGACGGAGACTGCACGCACGCACGAGGCTGCAAAAGGGGCCGATCGTACTGCCACCAAGTTCGTTGAGCAGTGCCCATCGGCACGACCGAAATAAAAACCAATTATCTCGTGTTGGTTCTTCCCTCGGGACGGACGCATGGCATAGTATACGGGCATGGAGCATGTGGGAAGGAGGGAGGGAATTGAATAGGGGTCGGGTAGGGTGGTTGACGGCCAGTGGCGAGCGGCCAGTAGGTGGTGGAGTTCATCTCACTCGCAAGATGGAGAAAGCAGCAGCAACAAAGCAGCGAGAGGCCAAAAAACGAGAGAATATGAATACCCACGCACACGCAATCATGAGCTCGCGCCACTACCACTCGCCTCGCCCTCCAGCTGGTCGACGGCGGCCTCCAGCCTGGGCGATGTGTCGTGTATGTGTAAAGCAACGCCAGCAACGTGGCCGCGGCTACCGAGGGCCGTCCGATCGGGGAATCGGGCGGCCGATGTTCGGTACCCTGTGGTTAAGGCAACACAGCTCGGAGACTTCAGAAGGGGAGGGTGTCCAGCTGCTTACAAAACCATTGCCAGAACATGGTGCTGATCATGGCCAATAACTCTTGTGCTGCTACATTTCAGTCTCATCAATCATCTCTCCACAAAGAAAGCATACCAATAATCGAGATGCTCTTGTTGCTGCTGCTGCTGCAATTTCAGATGTTGACACCAGACAGACAGCCTTTGGCAAACCAATGCTTGTCCCAGGTTTCAAATAATTCAACTTCCCTCGCAGAAGAAGGAAAAAAGGATGATTCGGTTGAGCTTAATTTCCTATATTCCTGCTGTTCTCTCCCAAGAATCTAACAGAAATTTAAAGGGCGGCTACATGTATTAGTGGAGTTCTAGTTGGGATTCGTTAGCGTATTAGCAGTATTAATCCCCTGCATTATGAGTCTGTTGGGAGGTCCCTATCCTGTGTAGCTCGCGCTAATCGCTTTCCGATATAAAAGTTGATCTTAACCAACAACAATAATATTGCCCCTTTTGCTTTCTTTCAAGCTGTGCAGGTGTGCCACACATCTGTAAAGATTGGTATTCTGATGCTTCTTCCGCTTATCTCTACAAGTCAAGGAACTGCCATCACCAATTCTGAGCAAAAACACCCGAAAAACAGCAACAACTCTTGTAAACTCTCGTCGACGAAACAGATAAGCAATTATATACTAGAACAAACATACGGAACAGACAACCGCTGAAACTAAATAATCAACAATGCACTAGGCAATTCTGGAAGAACAAGTAGGCAAAACAGAAACAAAAGCAGATTAGGCCTTCTTAGATGATGAACAGACAGGCAATGCTGGATGAAACAAGTAGGCAAAACAGAAGCATCAATAGGCAAAACTGAAACAGACATAGATAAGGCCATACTGGATGAACAAAGTAGGCAATTCTGGACGAACAAGTAGAAAAACAGCAATAAATTTGGACCTAGCGTATGGAGCTAGTAGGTCAAATAGAAACAGCAATATATGAGGCCATTCTGGTTGAACTGATCAAAGCAAACTAGCCACAGCAAAAATTGACCACTATCGAAAGATGGAAATAACACAGCAATATATGAGGCCATTCTGGTTGAACTGATCAAAGCAAACTAGCCACAGCAAAAACTGGCCATTATCAAAAGATGGAAATAACAAGATATTAAGCCATTCTCGATGGAATTTCTGCATCAATGGAGTGCCAGATGATACAAGAGAGTTTAGCACTGAAGCAAGAATAAGATCCACCCTGTTTTATTGAAATCAAGTCAATCAATATTTATACTGGTTTACTGAACAAACATGTAAATGTAAATGTAAATGAAACAATCCTGAACTAACAGACAAAAAAAGTGAAACCTTTCTTCTATCCAAGAATTGTACACCACCAATAATGTAATTCCAACACCCCCTAGTCACCACCTCCGACTCACAGCATAATGAATCAATCCGAATTGTATCGTGAATGAACAAGAATTTGCTTCCCCTATGCACTGTTCTTCCTCTTCTCGTCGCAGCCGCTGCAATGTACCGCCCCTCCTCCTCTCGCTGTACAGCCGAAGGCGGCAGCCGGCTTGCGACGGCAGCTGCGATGGCAGTGGATATGCATCGCAAGGCAATTGCATTACCACAACCAAATGAAAAAATTATATCGTGTGTCCCATTTCTGCCTACCAAGAAAACACCGCCGCGGGCAACGCCGATGATGACAATGAGGCCCAGGACGGCGCCGATGCTTGCGATGCATCACCGTCGCCAATGTAGAGGTCGTATGATTTCCAAGTATGGTCGAGCGGGCAAGGCCTGCCGGCGTCGAGGCGATCCCATGGCTTGCCCTTGCCTGACCAGTGCATCAGGCTGACAGGGCCCTTGTGGAGAGGGCGGCAGCTACCAAGAATGTTGTCGCCGCCCAAGCCGTGCTGGTTCCACCGATGGTCGACAGCCTCCACCTCGCCGGCGAAGAGGAGCAAGAAAGGGGGCAAGGACCCCAGCTCGTAGATTCGCTTCTCTTTCTGCAACTCCATCCATTGCTCGACACGGTGGCGGTAGTTCCCCGAGCGCCAGCGCCGGAGGTCGATGACCATGACGCCGGTGTTGAAGTAGCAGGGCGCGCGGCGGCGGCCCGCGAAGACGCGCTCGCCGAGGTCCGGGTCGGACCAGAAGGCGTCGGTGAAGTAGCGGGAGAAGTTGGCGTGGCAGTACTCGGGCGCGGCGACGACGGCGGCGGCGGGCAGGCGCGTCTCCCAGAGGCGGCGCACGTTGTCGACGGCGAGCACGTCCGAGTCGAGGTAAATGGCCCGCGGCACGCACTTGGGGAGCAGGTCGGCGAGGTAGTTCCTGGCGTAGTTGAGCGGCGCCTCGAGCGCGGCGCGCACCGAGGCGGAGATGAGCCCCGTGACGGCGTCGGCGCGGAACGGGTAGATCTCGAACCGCAGCGACGGGAAGGAGGCGGCGAGCGCGCTCCGGAGCTCGCCCACCCCGGGCTCGGGGCCGTCCGCGGCGAGGAAATGGAAGAAGAGCGACTCCGGGCAGGAGGCGTGCTTGAGCAGCGAATAGATGGCGGCCATGGAGCCCCGGAGGTAGTGCGCGTCGAGCGTCATCGCGATGTGGACGAGCCCCGGGTCGCACACCCCCGCGCCGGCCACCGCCGCCGGGCAGCCCTCCCCGTTCCGGTACTCGGGGGCCTCCGCGAACCTCGGCAGCGCCCCCTCCGCCCCCGCCCCCGATGCGGCCAACAACAACAAGAAGGCCGCCAGGACCGCCAGCCCGGCCCGCATCGCCGGCGCGGCCGCGGCCATCGCCCCCGCCGGCGCCGGCTAGGGCTAGGGCTCCCCCTCTTTCTCTCCCTCCCTCCCCCCTCCTCTCTCTCTCGTCCGGTGGGAACGAGGGGGGCCTGGGTCGGGCTCGCTCTTCCTCTCTCTCTCCTCTCTCTCTGGTTGGGTTGGGGAGGGGAACGAAGTGGTCGGCGTCTGTTCCAACCAATCCCTCCTTGGCTCCTCCCGTCGCTCGTTGGTATGGAATGGATCCCCCGAACTCCGATGGTTTGTTTTCCGGGGGGCGATATATATGTGGCGCTACCAATAAAGCCCCGTGTTATATACGCGGGTGGGGCCCCAAGCGCGCTCGGGCTCGGGATGACGCGCTAATCCGCTCCGCGATCGTCATCGCTTGATTAACCCGTGTTTGTTTAGGGTGATAAGTAGTAAACCGGGATCGGAATTGGATCGGTCAATTCTCAAGAAAAGGGAAGGAAATCGGAATGGGATCGTGCCGCATATGAGTACAGTACGCATACTATAGTACGTGTAGAACACAATGCATGTGGCCGCGCCAAGTGGACGCACGTTTTGGATCTGTGTCGATGAGGAAAAGTTTTACTTACTGCTTGTGCAAGGGATTGGCAACTAAAGCTGCACGACGGAATGGAATAATCAATCAACCAAAGTTACCCATCTGTGATCCGCTGGAGGCAGCTAAGATGAGATACTACCAATTATGCTATAATCAAATAACCAGATGGAATATAAGTAATGCATGTTGGGGCATTGTACATTGGTCGATGTGACGATGCTTGTCACGTTACATTTGGAGAGGACAATTTCTCAAAATATCCCACCTCTTCTTAGTACTATCATCTCTTGCAACCAATGCTGCCATCATTTGTGATGATTAAAATTAAATCAATCAATGAAAGGCGCCACAAAAAAAAGGAATGACATTTCAAGCAATTTTTTTAGGGAATGTCACCCTGGCTTACTTTATTGATTTGGTAAAATAGTTGTATCGTTTGCCAAGGCATCAACCAAAAACATGGGGGTTTCATGCGGCCGCCAAGAAGACCCCATATTCGTCTCTGATGACCGCACTCATGGATCCTCTCAACTCATTAGCCAAAAACAATGCATCCACATTTACTTTACCTACCTATACCCGGAATTGGCTTCGACCACTTCCTAACCCTACAAATAACCGGGCCATTCTTCAGCATAAGGGATCTCTCGAAAGTTTAGCAAATGGCCTGGATGGCCATTGCACTTCGTGGGACTAAGCAAGTTTTATTGTGATGCATTTGCTGCCTCCTCATCGACCACAAATACCAACACGTTGTACAGATTCCTTCCTTTAACCCGGTAAATATCATGTTTGGCATACTGGACTCAGGAAGACACAACAGATGCTCACGTACAATCGACCAATACCTTTCTTTGGTGGTGGCTTTGGAGATTATTTACGACGTTCCCAACAGCCTCCATAGTTCCTCGGCGCGAGCATAGCCGAACAACAAGTGCATAACATCTTTTGGTCCCTATGAGTAAATTGGGCAATGATCAGTTGATTCAACATGCATGTTGGTTAGAATATTGTTAAGAGGTAATATGCCATGTAAAGCCCTCCAATAGATTATCTTAATTTTTCCAATAATTTGCGGCTTCCATATAATTGACCAGACTGGATTAGGAGCTGCAGGTCCCACCAAATGATCAATGTTTCTAAACTGGTGGCTCCACTCAGAATGGTATGCTGATCTTACAGAGAAAACCCCCCAAAGATGAACCATTGCAAGCAAAAAAGTCCTAAAAAAAGTGGTAATTTACGGGAATCTATAGGATGCAATTGACGTCTACTGGGTTAACAATATCTCGTATGAGTTCCTCATCCCATTTCTCTATTCATGATCAATCACTCGTTAACCTTTGTGATAAGTACCCCATTCCTTGGTGTGATAATTCTCCTTGAAGGGCTTGAAGGTATCCAATGATCCTCCTAAATATTAACCTTTTCACCGGTTCCAATTCTCCAAATGTGACCATGTTTGAAAGTCTGAGTGCTCGCAACGATACTTTGCCATGTAAAGACCCCTTTTTGGGTCTAGCTGATAGAAGATCACCTGAGGGGTAGTATTTAGCTCGGAGGATCCTAGCATATAATGACTCTGGCTCATCCAGGAGCCCCCAAACTTGTTTAGCTAACATGTCCAGATTGAAGGAATGAAGATCACGGAACCCCATTCCACCATCCTTCTTAGGGAAGAATAGTTGGCATCATGCCCACCAATGCATTCTATTATTACTTTCATCATCTCCCCACCGGAGTCTAGCAATTGTGTCTCTTATTTCTTTGCAAATACCCTTGGGGATTTTAAACAATGACATAGCATACACTGGAATTGCCTGAGCCACAACTTCAACAGGATCTCTTTCCCTTCGGTGGATAATTGTCTCTCATTCCATCCATCCGTCTGTGAACACACACTTTCAACAAAATGATTAAAACAGTCACTCCTGTTTGCTCCAACCAAGGCTGGTAACCCAAGGTACTAATCATATAAAGCTTCTGTAACAATATTAAGGCATGCGCAAATATCATTTTTCATGGCATGATCTATATTAGGATTGAAAAAACACACTTGATTTTGCCACACTCACTAACTGGGCAGAATTGTTGTAGTACACATCAAGAGCTTGTTGTAGGGAAGTTGCATTAGTCATATATGCTCGCAAGCATTTGAAAGAAGACATTGTTCCAAGAGATAACCCCTTGGCTAGGATAAGAGAAAAAATTCTTTGGTTTCACCTGGAGCGAGAACCACAAAGTGAAATGTACTAGGTTTATGGAGATGGGCTAGGTGTCACCTGGAGCGAAGGCCTCCATGTTTGATGTATGCTGACGAGAGTGGTTCATGCTCTACTTTGAGGTCGGGTTGGCGAGACCCTAGATTCACTCTTCTGTTAGATCGCCTCAGGCCCTTCTCCTAAAGGGCGAGTGGATGACATCAACAAGAGCGACAACCAACAGCGAGGTCGTGTTGGGTTGATCGGTTAAGACTGGAGGTATTGGATCCCTAATATTCCATGCAAATTCGGCAAGCAGGTTATCTCAGCGATGGAGTAATTTCATGTCGTAGAAGTGTGCTTGCAAGTCAGAGTGTCTTGAGACCTCGGTATTATCTCTTATTCATTTAAGATTGTATTTAGTACGTTTGGCATTATTCGTTATACTAGATTGATACTTGGATTATTGCTTTGTATCCACATTGAGTGATGCGTAATGTTACAACTTAACAACCAATGGAGAAGCGCTATCTCTGTGTGTGTATGTGACGATTTGGCTCCTGGGTCAAGGTGCTCTCACGGATGAACAGTAAAGTAAAAAAAGAGAAATAAAATAAAATAAAATGTTCTTTTGGCATGCAAGATTCTTGAATGCATGATGCTCGTACCAAATTTGGTGGTGTTTGGATGTTGGAGTATCTCTCAGCAAAGAAATCGGGCATGTGGGGAAGTTTGAGAAAACTAATTGTTCGAAGCTCATTTTATCTTCTTGCCACGAGCTCTTTGAACGTCATTTACCCACGAAATTTACACGCACATGACGCGTTCAAGCATCTTGCACGGGAAAATAGGATTTTTTTTTAAATTTAATTACTTTAAAAAAATTATAGTTGTGCGCGGGCTTAGAGATGAATTACTCTCTCTCTCTCTCTCTTCCCTAAAAACAAAGAATTTTATCAGGTCTCCGTGAAGAGACAAAATGGGAAAAAATTATAGCACAACACCCCATGTAAAAAATTAGGTGACCTGAAAAGTATATGTTGTTGTTTTAATAAAGTACTCCCTCCGCGAAGAAATATAAGAGTGTTTAGATAACTAAACTAGTGAGTATTCTGTTTAAAAAAAGTGTTCGTGGGTGAATAATCATTTTCATTTAATTACCATTTCTTTGTTCAAGTATTTTTTTCGAGCAAAGGATCCCGTGCTCCGATTTTCATTTATTTTTTCGACGATGATCCCTTCATCCATACGAGCAACGCTACACGCACGGTTCTTTTTTACGGGATCAACGGACTGGGTTGATTGGAATACTTTGATAGGATAGAATTATGATGAGGGGCCCACCCCCATTGAATATCAAGGGGGGAGGGGAGGATTAGTTTGGAATTAAGAAACAGTATAGCTAAGCGAGCTACGGCTCTCCACGACGATTTGGACCTCGCAGCCATTGGATCGCTCTATTGTATGATGTAGATCGTCCCTAGGTCCTTCAAGCGCTTTCCGCACCGTCTTGCGGGCCGCTGCTCCGCAGAAAGAGCTCCCGTTCCTGTCTGTAATCGAGCCGTGAAACGCCCAGGCCAGGTCGCGCTCAGGTTTCTATCTCAAAGAAGAAGAAGAAACTTTGCCTAGGTTTGTGTTGCCAGCGTTATCCCTTGGATTACTGCTTCCTTCGCATGAGATGCGCCGCTGCCGTCCTCCGTCCCGTCGGCGAGCTCCTGCTGCGCATCGGCTTCCGTGTCTGTGCCCTTCACTCGCCCTGTCCTCTTCCTCTTCAGACCCCTTACTGTTTTCTCTCTTCTCCTTCGATCTCTTGTCTCACGAGACCTCGCTCGCGAACCCTAGCAGCAGCTCCTCCTATCTATACAATCACATCAACATGTTGTAGCCCTCACCCCCCCCCCCCCCGTCGCTGCAAACGGAGGGCTTGGATGGAGGAGAATGCTGGAGGCGGGAAGGCGGCGATGGCTATCATGGAAGAAGAGGTGCGAGTGGTCATGGTCAGTGCCACTTCGATGGCCGACGGTGGTTGCCCCTTCCATTGTCCGCCTTCCCTTGTAGCTCAATTGTGGAGTTGATCTCCAAAGCGACGGATGCCATCGAGTAAGCATTCTCTACACCTCCCGTTTGCACAGCTTCATGAATTTTGTGGAGTCCAAGAACAAGCTTGATTCAAGTTGTGATATAATCCCTCTCAATTCCAGAGCAATACCGTGAAAAATCAGGGTTTACTTGTGATGCTGAATTTTGGAAGAAAAGTGCTGCCCCATGCCACCGTACCAATCAAAAGCTGGTAAATCCTACTTTGTTTCTCCTCATGCTTCAAATTATTGGTTGATTGTAAGATTTAATACATAACGTTCATTTGTACAGACATTTCTTTTGGACCCAAAGGCCCTGTTTGGTTTGAGATATAATTGTCTCTACTCTTTTTTTTTGAAAGATCCAGCAAAATGCTGGATTGATTCGATTTAGCAGGAAGCAGCGGAAGAACAACATGATGAAGATCCGAAGATCAAAGAAAAAAGAAAACGACAGCCCTATTAGCTGCCGAGACCATCACAGCCAACACGACTACAAAGCAAAAAGGGCCTGTCCTAGGCTAAGCGTCACCGCCGCGTCACTTGACCAACGCCGGTATCCTCCGAAGACAACAGCAACTCCAACTAAGACTTTCTTTGTCAACGCACCATCCACCCTTGAAGCAGAGTGCAGGCAGATGGCGGAACTCGGTCGGTCCCAGAAAAAGCTTCGTCTTGGACTTATCAGCGATGGCGTACATTGCGCCTGGAGCTTCACCAAAAACAGCGGCGAGCACCAGAGGAGCGCCACATAGAACCTCCAAGCAGTGTCTCAAAAACGTGATGCTCCCAACAGAGAAATGACGTCGGAGACGCTGTCATCATGCCGATCCAACTGGACCTAGGCTTTCGCCCGGAGACACTACCAACCAAGCTCGAGGAAGATGCTGACACACCTCGGTGGCACCTCCAGGGAGGAAAATGACACCCTCAGGCGCCATCGGCACCGGCTCTTGTTGTGCAGGACTTTCGTCTGTATCGTCGCACACCTCCGCTCAAGCCCTACGGAGCTCGTCCATGTCGTCTCACAGCGCCGCCGTCGCAGCACCTTGTTGTTGAAGCCGTGAAGGCATGGTCCACCTCCCCACGGCGAGCATGCAGAGGCCAGATCGGGCCCCGCATCCCGCATCTACCACGGCTGGAGCCTCCCTGCTCCAGCAAGCGCAGCCCTCCCAGATCCAGCGCGGCCCATCAGTGTCCTCGACGCCCTCCACTCGCCGCCCGGTGAAGTGCCGACGCCGCCCTCCGCGGTGCCCACCTCCGCGCCAGGCCAGGAGCAGCACGGGGCGGAACTCGGGCCCTCGAGGAGGCAGCGCGCCAGATCCGCGCCACTGCCACCGTCGGACCGCTGCCCAGCCCTACGCCGGCCAGATCCGCACCGGCCCTCATCCTCCTTTACCGCGACCCCTCTCGGCGCCCTCTTCCTCCACCTTGCCATCTCCCGGGCGCCGCACCAGATCCGCTCGCATGGACGCGCTGCTCGACGCCACAAGCCGCGAAAACAGCCGCCCATCGCCCGACGAAGCCTCCCCCTGCAGCCAACCGTAGAGCGCCTCCGACCCGAGGAGATTCGCCGCCGGGCCGCGCCCCGCCGCGAAGCCGGTCGTCCCGCGCCGTCCTGGCGCCTCGCGGGGAGGGGAAGGGCCCCGCCGCCGCCGACGTACGCGCGGGCTTTGCCCGGCGCCGTCCCCTGGCGGCGGCGAGGGAGGGGGGCTGCGGCGGCGGGCTGGGGTTTTCGCCCGGCCGCTCTCGGGAGCGGACGAGCTAGGTATGTGTAAATGAGTCCTTTGTCTCTACTCTCATATCGCAATTTGTGTGCCTAGCTGTTTTTAACTAAATGTAAGTGTTAGGAAGGATTTACATCAGTCCATGATGTTTTGATCGCTTGCTATTTCCTCCACTAAATTACAGGATTGTCCCATGACTCTAACGAAAGCGCTCTGAATGATGCATTCTCTCAGCATTGCCATCTTACCAAAGCTACTAATATATCTGTTTTAATCCTATTTGGTGGTTTGTGTTTATCAGAGATTGTGCTCTGACTAATGGATGTGTCATTCAACGGAAGTAATATGCCATCATGTGAGTACGAAAACGAAGGAGTTTCTTCAAGTTCTCTTTAGAAAATGAAGCAGCAATAACATTTGAGAAGATGAACGATGCACGTTTGATAGAAACACGCTACTGCAAAAAACTTTAGTTGAAGCATGATGGCTGGCATGTAACAATGTCTTCTTACCTCTGCCTCGAATATCTTTACCAGAGCAGGATACAAATATGTAGGTGTAGATTCACTTAAAATTAGAGACTATATATACTGAAGTTAAAATATTAAACCCAGCATTCTTATGTCATATGTGTACTTCCCGCAGCAGCTCATAATCTTCACCCATCATCGATCTTCTAAATGGTTTTCCTTACTGGTTTGCAAACGATTTGTAAAGTCTGTATGCGTAGATATTTGATGATTGTTTGGACCGGCCTCTTCTCTAGGGGTATTCAATATATTTCTTGCCCTGGTATTGAAAATATACTGTAGGCCATGCTACAAATTGAGGAGCTGAATTCAAATCTTTATTGACAATTATACATTTCTTTTCCTTATAAAATATTTATATTGTGTTAAGATAGCGGGCGCGGCAACGCGCGCCTTGATGTTCTAGTATGCCCGTAAAACCCAGTAACCAGTCCGTGCGTTTAGAATTTCCGCATCCATACTACCGTGTTTATCAATTCCAAATTGCTTGCACCCTCCATTTATGTGGTGCATTATTTTTTCGAAATTGTTGTGTGTAAGATCTAGTACGACGTGATCTCATTCGTCTGTCCAACTCATCGAACGGCTGCTGAGGTCTGTTGTATATAAATCGTACAAAATCATCGTACGTGCAGCAAGACTCTTTTTTTTTTTTTTTTGCTGGATCTATCGTGCATCTTTGGTATTCGCTCCGTCCAAAAATACTTGTCATCAAAATGGATAAAAAAAATGCATCTAGAACTAACATATATCTAGATATATCCCTTTTTATTCATTTTGATGACAAGTATTTCGGGACGGAGGGAGTACAAAGTAATTGTGTTTTCGTTTTCACGCCCTGATGTAACTTTTCGGCAGCGTACGACGTTGTTAAGGAGACCCAGTAAAACCGCGTATTTGAAAAACTGCGTTTGCGACGTGACGATCAATACTCATTTCGCCGTCGTAGCAATCAGCGGTTAATTCAGCTGATTTTTTTTAGCGATTAATCAATTAATTAAGCGATTCTTTGCTGGAAATATCCATGGAGACGGGACGTGCTTCGATCGTGGAATCGTTCCACACTGCTCCAAACGCCCGATGGCCCAGCGTCGCTGACTAAGGGCATGTATAATGTATAGCCTCAAGGTGATGCCTCGCATGCCATGTAGGATCGGATATGACGTAAAGTAGGTTCGAATAGAGAAGCAGGATCCTCTTCAAAAGACGGGTGCTTGAAGAGAAAAAACGTGATCCGGTGACAAAAGCTGAAAATGTTGGAGTGAAAAGTAGAGATGCATGTATACTAGAGTCTTTATTTTTTATTTTTTAATGAGGCCCACTAGTGATAGCTTGCATTGGAGAGGAAAAATGAATGTATGTGCTTCAAATTATTTTTTGTCATGAGACATATGTATCCATATGCCACCATTATACATGCCCTAACCGCGACACTGGTGCCCAAGACGGCGCACGCTCGTTGGGCCCACGGAACAGTGACCCCACTTTTGGCTGCGTACGTAGTACGTCGCACGTACCAGCTGGAGGGCTTGAACTAAACGTGGCACCATGTGCTCTGGTCGCGTGTCCAACAGTCCATGCCTTCTTTTCTGCGCGCTAGCTAAACGTGCATATTTTAATATAACACGATCGGGAAGTTGCGAGCATTTTTTAGTAGCTGAAGGTTTACCTCAGAAGGAATTGATCGCTAGGTTTTACCTGAGAGATTTGTTTGCTGTTGACGGGTCACTGGTCATAAAATCGAAGAAGTGACTCAAAAGTTACCCCAACTTGAACTAACATATTCCCCCAAAATAACAATATCGTGTACTTCTATATAGCTATAGAGTCTTTTCAGAACTTCACGATAGTAGCAGAGAAACAATCGGCTCGATATGCATATTTGGGGATTAGCAATTTCGTGTTGTCAAGGAAAAGATCAATGGTTCGACAGTGCAGGACAGTCGACAACGTAGCCGAATGCCATGCTCGATTGAATGTGAATGGCAGGACCATAGAACAGCACGTAAACCATCAGGGTCCTAGAGAACACAGTAGAATCCAATGATATCGAGGCCCCATATGTGTTTGGCTCTTCCCTTGGAAGTGTGGCTTCGAAGAAAAGGCTTCCGAGCAGAACGTTCGTAGCTAGCTCTTGCTCGCAAGTGGGAAAGATGGCACTATGATGCTGCGGTGTATGGTCACGGCTCGCGGTCCCTAAACTGACACGCACACACTTGTCGACTAGCATATTTGTAACTAAATTAGGGAGGTACACGATTTTTTAGATCAACTAGGGTTGATTTTTTTTGAACAGAACTAGGGTTGATTAGTAGCTCAATTAGGAGTACGTGACGGCACGGGTTCTTGTCGCGTTTGAAGCAAATGGTTGATCGGTCAGAGGGCGAGATTGATATTGTCTAGCTGTGTTTGTACACGACGGCTGCTACGGGTACGCACGTTTGCTTTTTCTATTCGAGTAGGTGGATCACAGTGGCAATTTGCTGGTGCATGCCTTTAACTAAACCTGTCTTTGTTTTCCATGGCTCCTTCCCCTTCTGTTTCGTGCATAGTTTTGTTATGTACTCGTGGCATTTTCTAGTACGGGCTAAATGGCATACACGTTGGAAAGAAATTGACTCTTGTGCTACGAAATGTTGCCGAAAAGAACTTTTTATGCCTGAGAAATGTTTCTATCTGTTATTACAGGCTAGGAAATTTTGCGTTCCAAGCGAGCACAAATTGTAGTTTAGCTGTCGGGGTAAGCCACGTCGTCTAAGCACGTCCTTTTCACAAAAAGTAACAATTACGTTGGTAAAAGTGGCCGCATGCATCATGTGTCACTGTCACCTCGAGGACGTCGCAGTCTGACCGTCTGCCCTTTCCGTTTACGTATTTCACTCGCAAGCAAGTGGCACCACGTAGCAGCAGCAGCAATAGTAGTTTACTTGAACGAAATTGCTATACACACGATGTGTCCTGGCCGATCTGTGCACGACAAAACAATCAAGCGGCCGTCTGCAAATCTGTGGACCAGATTCCCACCGCTGGATTTGATCGTCGTCTGCAAATCGTCCTAAATTGTCGTCCGTGTAGCATTGCTGTTACTTGAATGCCGTATATATATACGATCGGTTCACCTTTCGCCGTCTTGAAATGTTGCGATCGCTCTTTGCCCATGTGTTGTGCCGTGCGTAGCCACTGTTCAGCCGGTCGACATGCGTGCGGCCGATCAACGACCCCACACGAACAGTAACGTCGCCGATTGCGTGCGCCCGTTTGCGATTTCGACTGATCGACCTTAGCTCATGTTGCTATAAACAAATGCCGGCCCAATTGCTTGGCCGCACGAAGCGATCCTACCTGGTCTTCGGTCTAGAAGAGATGAAAATATAGGATATTGTTCACGGCGTTTTAAACTGTTTTGTTTTGTACAACTCTTTGTTATTTGAGTCAGTAGTGCTGGTGCGCAACAGCTTTCGAGAAGTCTGTGGTGGTGGCCTCTCGCAATTGGGAATCTGGGATGGTCTCCATCACAGGGATAGGAAGATCTTTGACAAAAAATGAAGGTATGATCTTTATCCAAAAAAAAGAGACGAAGGTATGATCACATGAAGAACACATCAACTATCCTCAAAAAAAAAAAACATCAACTGGACCAGCACGTCCGCCTTACTATCGGGGGCGTACATGGATCGACCAGCGGTTGATTAATTACACCGTGAGAAAGCTTTGGAGACGCTACTGACGGAAGTCTTTGTCCGACTTAGCCGGTTTTTCACTTGTGTTTTGCCACTGCAAAAGCGATCCAGGAAAGTCTGAAATCGGAGCATCCAGTCAGCTAGCCGGTTCGAGAAATCAGTTGCTGACTTGGTTGACATGCTGAAGGTCATGTCGAAAGCCTTAGCGAGGAAGCAAAACAAAAAGACCGCCGACTAGCAGTTGGCGTAATTGGCAACGATGAAATCACATGGAAAAGGTAGGCTAGCCGAGGCATATGCTCCATGCATCTCAAACCAGAGGATTCCCGGCCGGTTCCTGCACGAAAACGAACTTATCGGCCTGAGGCAGGTTCGAGAATACGGTGAAGGAACTTGGCCGGCATCTGCAACAGGCTATCATGTATATGAGGTGCTCTTGCGTTCCAAAAGAGAACAGTTCCTTTGTTCCCCGGATTAGATTTTTCTCGGAACATATTGCTCCCTCCGATGAACCGAATTAGTTCAAAACTGCGACACTTATTATATATCGCCAGTTTTAACTTCCGAGACGGGGACGGCGCCTGCAAGAATTCGACACGTAGCAAGACGTCCACATTGATCGAAAGCAATGCTCACGTACCCAAAGGGAATACTCCACAATGCAAATCGAACCAGAGCCACACGGAGCAACAGCCAAAGCCGAGTCGGCTGTATGCGACCGATCGAACGGGACAGTTCCGCTGGACAATGCACTTATGCACGCGTGCGATGAGACGGGCAACCGCCGGGGCACGGGCAGAGCGTGTCGAAGCCGCGTGCGTCCCGCCTGGATACTGGAGAGGCCGTCCGTCCATCCGCACGCACGCGTCGGGTGCACGTGTGCAGTGCAGGTGAGGCGGCGGCTAGCTAGAAGGTTCTGCCGATCGGCATGGAAAGGAGTCGTCGGCGGGCTCGCGTCATCCCGGAGACCATGAAGATGAAGAGTTGGTCTCGTCTCGTGGCAACCGCGGGAAGCAATTGACCACTTCCAGAGCGAGCGTTCTCTTCTGAAAAGTTTTTGGCGCACGTTGGGATCGCTATCGCGCTGAGTCTAGAGGAAAGTCCTCTAGCGCTTGCGCGCACAGGTCTATATCGCGATCTTTTATTGCGACAAGGTGAGAAAACAATATTTTGGTGTCTCGAGAAAGCAACGACATTTCCCGCTCTTTTTATCAGCGGCGATGACGTTTGTACATGGTTTGGCTTACGTACATAAGAATAGGTATGCTTTTCGATCGACTCCCAAAATATTCTGAAAACTCTCTCTAAAAAAAGGAGAGAATATGCTCTTTGCCGGTTCGGTGCTGCTTGCTTGACCTCGCTCGTCGACCTGCCTAGTTGCCCGTCAGCTGTTGCGAAGTTTCCATCCGTCTCGGAGAAGCCAAATTAATCTCCCGAGACGAGACAAAGATATGGGTACGCATCCTCCAATTCAGAAGCCACGAGTTGGCAACGAGCTGAGCCGCGCTCTTCGCGCGCGTGTCACCTTGACGCACGCCGAGCACCGGAGTCCGGGGGCTGACCTGAGAACGAAATGGCGTTTTGCCAAACGGTAAAATGTCTCGTCTTTCCCGCGCCTCCGCGCGGCGTACGCAGTCAAGCGGCCCAATACAGCGACGGCCACGTACGTGTATCCATCGACGTACGCATCATGCGTTTCTTTCCCTTTTCTTTACCCTTTCGCTTCCGTGTGCGCCTCACACTTTTTTTTTCGAAACGGAGGCAAAAGATTTGCCTCATCTATTAAATAAGAAGAGGATAGAGTTTGTTACAACGGCACACTTTTACACGGCATGAAAGATTACTCATGCAAAATAATGTTTCCTAATTTTTTTGCTCCGGCCGCGATCCAAAGGTTTGCCTCGCAGATGATGTTGTTTAGCAAGAATGGTGGTGGAGCACTCTTGTTCCGGAAAACACGCGCATTCCGCTCGTTCCAAATGGTCCATGACACGAGCATGGTTAGAGAGGCCATGGCCTTCCTGTTGGGGACTCCGGCGCCGGCCCTATTTGTCCACCATTCCTTAACCGAACTCTCGAGATGCCACATAGAGGTGTCCATATGATGAAGCCCAAGTTTTGCAATGACCAAGTTCCATAGCCTAATAGTGAAGCGGCATTTGAAGAAAAGATGCGATCCACTTTCTTGCTCTCGCTTGCAGAGGGTGCAAAGACCACAATTTGGCCATCCATGTTTTTGTAGTCTACCCGCGGTCCAAATTCTGTCTTGGATAGCCAACCAAGCGAAGAATTTAGCCTTTGGTGGCGCCCAAGCTTTCCAAACCATTTGGTCCATGGGAGAGAGAACCAAGCCAAGAAATTGGGCCTTGTAGGCGGAGGCCGCAGTGTAGTGCCCGCTTGTCGTATGCTTCCACACAATAGTATCTTCAGAGAGTGCATCCAGATGTACATCGTTCACAAGTGCCCATAGCGTGAAGAATTGTCGGATGTGCTCAACGGAGACAACCGTGGAGGTGTTAAGCTTGAGGATCCATGCATTATTTTGTAGGGCCTCCCGCACCTTCCAATTCTTCCTTGAGGAGGCCGCACAGACGAGCGGGGCAACATCCTTAGGCTTGCACCCATGGAGCCAGGGAGAATCCCAAAAATGCGTTTTAGCGCCGTTCCCCATGGTGATGGTCGTGGACGCATAGAAGAAGTCAAGGTCCTCCTAGTTACATGGATTTCCCAAGCCCACCCACAACTTTTGTGGTGCCGTCCATTCGAACCATGGCCATCTCAAGTGCAAGGCCCGCGCGAATTTATCGGTGTTGAGAACCCCTAGGCCGCCATATTCGCACGGGCGGCAAACCATCTCCCAGTTTACCTTGCACTTGGCGCCCGTCGTCTTATCCGATCCCGACCAAAGGAAAGCCCGCTCCAGTTTGTTGATATTGTGAAGAATGCCCGACGGTATGACCAAAGATGTGATGAAATAGACCGCTTGCGAGGTGGCGACAGACTTAACAAGGGTCGTTCGTCCAATGGTGGTGATGTTTTGCCCCTCATATGTCACCAACTTGCCCGCAATTTTGTCCTCAAGAAATTGCAAATCCACCTTCTTAAGCTGCCAGACGGACAATGGAAGACCCAAGTATCTTATGGGGAAGGACGCCCTGTTAGCTGGCAATCCTTGCAGAATGTGCTCCAGGTTTAGGTGATTGCATCGAATGGGCACAACCGAGCTCTTGTGAAAATTGGTGCATAGCCCGGTGACCTCCCCGAATCCGCTCAAAATGGTTGAGAGGTTGTCAATATATTTTTTGATTGGAGCCATGAAAACAGCCGCATTATCTGCATAGAGTGAAGTTCGCACCATGATCCCTCTCCCACGAATTTTGTGAAGTAGTCCTTTTCGGGTTGCCAGCTCCAGTAGTTGTTGGAGTGTGTCAATTGCAATGACAAAAAGGAGTGGGGATAGGGGGTCCCCCTGCCGAAGGCCCCTACCGTGCTTGATGGGGTTGCCAAGCACCCCATTTAACAGAATCCTAGAAGATGATGTGCAAAGAAGAGCCGCAATCCAATCCCGAAACTTGGGGGGAAACCCCCTCCGCCGCATGAGGTCGAGGATGTATTCCCATCTGACCGAGTCGAAGGCTTTGCGTATATCTAGCTTGAACAGGAGAGATGGAGTCCTGCATTTGTGTAGCCTCCGGGCCAAGTTCCGGACACACATGAAATTATCGTGGATGCTTCTGCTTTTGATGAATGCACTTTGGGCGTTGGAGACCAAGCTGTTCATGTGCTGGGCGAGACGGATGGAAAGAATTTTTGCGATAATCTTGGCGACGACATGAATGAGACTAATGGGCCTGTAGTCGGCAATCCCCTTCGCGCCCTCTTTCTTGGGCAACAGCACTATATTTGCAGAGTTGAGCCAATGGAGACTAGATGTGTGAAGGGAGTCAAACTGGTGTATGACCCTCATCATGTCAAATTTAATGACGTCCCAACACTTCTTAAAAAAAGCTTCAGTGAAGCCGTCCGGCCCGGGCGCCTTGTCACTCGGCATGTCATTGATTGCCTCACATACCTCCTCAACGGTGATGGGTGAGTCGAGGCCGTGCAAGTCATGTACCTCTAAGTTGAGCTCCTCCCAATTTAGATCCTTATTGCATGTGTTCCCCTTTTTCATCACTTCAGAAAAATGGTCCAGAATGAGCTTCTCCTTAGCGTCATGCTCGGTGATCCACCCTTGGTCATGCTTTAGCCTATGAATGTGATTTTTCCTCCTTCTAGCATTAATCCGGCGATGGAAGAACTTGGTGTTGGCATCATCCTCCTTGAGGTTAGCAATTCTCGCACTTTGTTTTTTCCGAGCTCTCTCAAGCACGGCCAAGCTAATGACCCTCCTTTTAAGCCTCGCCCTAAGGTCACTCTCCTCGGGGGAGAGATGACGGGTCTCTTGAGCAATGTCGAGGCGTAGGATCACCAATAGGGCGGCATGTAGGTGAACCTTTGCCTTGGAGAAAAGGCCCCTACTCCATTCGGAAAGGCGGAGAGCCACCTTCTTGAGTTTATGGAACAGGACTTGATATGGCTCAACATGCTCTAGCGGCTCGATCCAAGCCTTTTTGACCACCTCCAAAAAGTCGGGCATAGCAATCCAAAAAATTTCAAACTTTAAGGTTCTAGGCCTCCCAGGCCCCTTGTCACCGGTGAGGAGAAGCGGGCAGTGATCGGATAGCGAGGACGAGAGGGCATGAAGCAGATGAGTGCTGAAAGCGGTGTCCCACTCGGCATTGCAGAAAAACGAGTCCAGTTTGCACATAGTCGGATTTTCCCTCTCGTTGCTCCAAGTGAACCTCCTATTTTGCAAGTGAATCTCTTTAAGCTCACAACTTTGCAGTGTCGCTCGGAACCGATTAATTCTACTTCGGTTGACATGTCTTTTGTTTTTGTCTCTTGCACGATAAATTTGGTTGAAATCCCCAGCCGCAAGCCATGGCATATCGTTGGGCGGTTTTTGGCTGATAAGCTCGACGAAAAAGGCATCTTTGCGAGAAGAGTCCGCGGGGCCGTACACGGTGGTGAGCTTGTATTGCACCCCGGAGTCACGAATACGGACCATGGTGGACAGGCAGAAGGTGGTAGCTGTGATGTTAGACATTTCCACAAGATGATCGTCCCAGAGCAGCAAAATGCCTCCACGAGTGCCGTCCGCCGGCCTTTGCGCAAAATTGCGCAGTCTATTCCCTCCTAAGAAGGAGGCTGTGAAGATGTCGACATTGTGAAGCTTTGTCTCCTGTAGACACACAATATGGCAAGAAGAAGCAGCAATGGTGGCGCTGACAGTAGCTCGTCTATCCGGACAGTTGAGGCCCCGGACATTCCAACACATAACATTGATAGATTGCACTAACATGGCAACATGGAGTACACTTCTGAACTTGGCCACATGCCACACACAACCCAGCTACGGTTATGCTTGTGCCATGCAACCCAACTACACTTACACGGACCAACACACATGGACCAGGATTTAGCTAACATAGAGAACATTTCCAACCCAAAGACATCAGCTTGCTCAGGCGGAGGCCTGCAGAGCAGCAGCGGCATCCTCCATCCTCTCCACGTCCATAGCACCCTCCCCTCCGTGCTGGATGAGGGCGTCCTCCACACCCATTGCTTGCACATCATCTAACTTAAACAAATCTCGCATGGCAGAGATCACCTCCAGCGGCAACTGCTCCTTGAAACGCTCAACAAATGCATCCAGGGCCTTGGCCGTGATGTCTTCTCCGTCCTTGACGATCCCCAGACTGCGAGCAACCAGGATCTCAGCCGCCTTAGCCGCCGGCGCCACCCTTGTTCTGCCAGCAGCTTTGAGCCTCGCACCGGTCCTATGCAGCGAGAGGCCCGCACTTGTCCGGGCAATGTTCACTCCAGCAAGAGTCTTACGGCGCGCAGCAGGAG
Organism: Triticum aestivum; assembly: GCF_018294505.1. Taxonomy (NCBI): domain Eukaryota; kingdom Viridiplantae; phylum Streptophyta; class Magnoliopsida; order Poales; family Poaceae; genus Triticum; species Triticum aestivum. The sequence continues at coordinate 610,902,862 of NC_057810.1, read as the reverse complement.
GCCTGGGAGGCGTTGATGCAGGAGAGGGCAGCAAGGGCTCTTGCCGGTCTTCAAAGAGCACGGACAGGCCAACCCCAGTTGGCTGCAGATCAGCAACAGCCCTGCGAAGCTGCACCGGTGATGGCGTGCGCTGAGGCGGCCCATTGGAGATGAGCGGGGGGTGGGGGGGGGGGGGTGGGCGATGCCTCGAACCCAGGGGGCTTCACCGGCGACAGAGGAGGGAGCAGATGCGTTGGTGAGCACAGCTGCAACACCGTCGAGGATGGGACCGCCAGATGTGAAGTCACAGCCCGAGCCTCGTCCCTCCTGGACACTTTGACATCTCATCAGCTGTCCGAGAGCGACGCGTCCATGCCGTTGCTGTCTTCCGAGGTTTTGGGCCATTGCTCGCATACACCTCGTCCCTTGCTCTTTTTTTTTCACTTTCTACTGTTATGGAGTACTCCCTCCTGTCTTAAATATATTCCCACCGTTTTAAGATAGTTGACTCAACTTTGTACTAACTTTAATACAAGTTTGAATCATCTATTTTAGAACGGAGGGAATAAGTCTTTGTAGAGATTTTATTAGGTGAACTACCTACGGAGCAAAATAAATGAATCTAAACTTAAAATGTACTCCTTCCGTTCGGAATTACTTGTCTCGGAAATGGATGTATCTAGAACTAAAATACATCTAGATACATCCATTTTCGCGACAAGTAATTCCAAACGGAGGGAGTATTTATCTACATTCGTATGTGGTTCATAGTGAAATTTCTACATTTAGTAACAGAGGAAAGTATCTCGAGTGGCCATACGTTTCAGAAAAAGAAAAGATCTCCCTAACCCCGCAAAAAAGAAAAAAACTCCCTAGTGACAGACACCTCGCGGTCCGACTTTGAAACGGTCGTTTCACTATTTAGTACGCGGCGAAGATTAAATAGCTTCACCCACCAACGTGCAACGGCTACTTTCGACCGTGCGCGCCTGCATCCGCGGCCGCGGTAGTTTTGGCGGTCAGCTGTGAGAGGTATCCGTATTTCGTATGCATACGCCCGCCCGCATGCGGCATGCTCCGTCACTGGTTGACTGACTGAATGTGGTACTAAGTTGATTCGAGATGGCATGTAGCAAAAAGAACAAACAAATATTGCATGCTGTTATTTCCCGCGTAGAAAGAGGGGCTGTGCCTGTCAATGCAATTTTGCAAAGAAAGAAGGATCATGTTGTATTTAATTTTGTCACAGCTCAACCCGGCAATCCGACCCATGAGTTTGGCCGCCCATGGGCACCCGACCCGAATGGGTAGAGTATGGGTCGTCGTCTTCACCCATGGGTCTTGCCCATGGGTAACCTGATTAGTAGTGGGTAGGGTATGGGCGCAGGTTTGTGCCCATGGATCACCCGATGGGTCACCCGATGGGTCACCCGATTATTATTAATAATCATATTTATTTGTTTTACATGGATTGTTATTTGAAAAAGTCACTTTATATAGACATTTTTCTCTAAAAATAGCATCTAGTAGCCCGCGCTATGCAGTTCAGAACTAGCTGCCAGCTTTCCCAGTAAAATAGAGTAAATCTTTGATCAGCCCACAACATGCAGCCCATGTGTATATACTAGCACACTTCACATGCAGTTAACTGGGGTCCAAGACGAACCCAGACCACGGGCCTTGCTCCTTTTTTCATTCACACTAGGCCAAAATTCATTTTGAGATCGGCCCATGCAGATAGCCAGCCGCACCACACTACCTCGCAGGTGCACGTAGTTTAGTACCACCTCGACCAGCCAGGAAGAATGAAAGCATCTGCAGCACTATAAAGCTAGGAGGAGGCTGACTACCCAATCACTGGTTGTGGCGTATGGCATAAACGCTTTGTTACTAAAATGACAGGTAGTTTGCATTGAAAGACCCCACCTTCCTCAAAATGTTGGGCAAGAAAAATTGATAAACATAAAAAATTGTTTAAAATGGCCTGTGCTACAATACCCGATGGGTGCCCGACTGGGTCGGGTTACCCGGTGGGTTCGGGCATGGGTCCCGATCTAGACCCATGGGTAGGGTCGTGGGATGATGATTGACCCGATAGCAGACTCGGGCATGGGTCTGGTATAGGTTGACCCGGCCAAACCCGAACCGATTGCCAGGTTGAGTCACAGCCATGCCAAGAGCCTACGAAATTCCCTGTGTTGTGGCGTCGGCACATAGATCAGTCGACATGCAGCACATCAACATGCAGTTGCCACGAGTGACAATGCATGGCAACGTGTGGCTCCGGTGCTGATGCCACGCATGTTCGGTTAACACCGCAAACGGAGCACGGGAGCAGGGGGACTGGGAAGCTCGGAACTGGACGCTTCTTCCGGTCGGTGCCTCGGGTCCGCGGTACCTGTCATCCGACCGACGGGGGCGACGGGGACATGAGGCACCAAAAAAGATATTTTATTTCGAGCATACTGGGCATATTTTTTGAGGCAATGAAAAGGAGCACGCGACGCAGCCGAGTGGAGGCCCAACAATGGTAGCTTTAAAAGACCCTCAGCAGGCTTGCCTTGTCCAGCTGAATGCAGCAACTATTTATCGCCTTAAGCGAGTCGCCACAGAAGTCTTGCTGAAGGTTCGAAGGTTATTGGGCCGGCTTATTCACGCTCGGATTAAAGTAAAAAGAGAACAGGAAAGGGCAGACATCTTGAATCAATCCCTGGTGACAGGATTGTGTGGCACATTTCTAGCCACCGCGTCTAGGTTTCATTCATGGTAAGTACTTTGGGTCGCCTTACTTGTGGTCATTTTAGCCAGGTTTTTCTTTTTTCTTCTTATTATTATTTATTTATATTTTCTTCTCATTTTTAATTCTTTTTTGGACTTTGATTCTTTGTTTTTATTTATCATTTCTTTTTTTCTTTGCTTTTCTTTGTTTCTTGTTTTTTGTTTGGTTTTCTTTTTTCTTCTCCATTTTTTTATTCTTCATATTTTGTTTTTCTTTTGTTTGTTTTTTTCACTATAAATTTTCGTATATGTCAAAATATTTTTTAAATAATTGATCAATATTTTTTTATACACGTTCAACATTCTCCAGATGTTTATTTGACATTTTCCAAATATTTGTTCAACAATTTATTACTTATTCAACATTTTTAAAATACTAGTTCAATTTTTTTCAAATACACGTTCAATATTTTTTAATACATATTCAACATTTTTGAAATACTTGTTCAACATTTTTCATATAATGGTTCAACATTTTATAATACTTATTCAACATTTTGTTAATATTTGTTCAACATTTATAATACTTATTCAACAATTTCAAATAGTTATTCAACATTTTTCATACTTATTCAACATTTTTCAAATACGTATTTGAAGAGTGTTTTTCGTAATATATATAGGACGGCCATATGGGGCACCTAGGTGCCTGGGCACCTTGCCTCTCATCGTCTGATCGTGCTTAGCGGCTGATTTAGAAACCAATATAAATGTATCAATTGCTAGTTAATTTGAAAGGTTTTAATTCATGGACAATCTCATACATGCATGTCATGTGATATAAAGGCAGGGTATTAAGATGTGATAGGAAATAAAAGTTGACATTTACTACTTCCTTATATAGCATTTATTTTCCCTTGTATAACAGATCAAATTGCATGCATGACGCATGATTTCATTGGATATATATGAACCCTGCGAATGTACATAATTTTGCTAGTAGGTATTACATGCCCGTATTAGATAGTTAGGAAACAAAATAAAATATAATAATTTAAAAATAAATTATTGGGTATATACATACCCGCATATGTACATAATTACGTTAGTAGGTATTAGATAGTTAGCAAACAAAAACATGTACAAAATTTCATTACTAGGTATTAGATACTCGTATTAAATAGCTAGAAAACAAAAATAGAATGTAATATTTCAGAAAATAATTTACTGAGTATATACACCCACGTATGTACATAATTTCGTTAGTAAGTTTTATATACCCGTATTAGATAGTTAGGAAACAAAAACATGTACAAAATTTTGATACTAAGTATTAGATACTCGTATTATTTTTTAGAAAACAAAAAAAGAATGTAATATTTTAGAAAGTAATTTACTGAGTATATATACCTACGTATGTACATAATTTTGTTAGTAAGTATACTCATATTAGATAGTTAGGAAAAAAACGCATATTAGATACCCGTAGTAGTTCAGAAAATAATAAGCAAACCTTAATACGATTTATTACATGGCAAGTCTTGCATGAGAGAGAGAAAGAGAGAGAGTATTTAAAAGTGCAAACAAAAGAAAAAAAAAATAAAGTAAAAAGCAAGGATAGAAAACGGAAAAAAGGATAAAAAATGGAGACGACAGTCGTGGCCTTCCGCGCGGCTGGGCCGGCCTATATGACCCCACCCCACCCCGATGCGAGGCTTCCCCCTCGTCTCGCGTAAGGCGAGAAAATAGGGGCGCCCCAAGCTGAACATATGCTAGGTATTGCTAGGTTGGACCTTGAACTGCCCTGCATTGTCTTGAAACCCTTGTGCCTCTCGCTACTGGCGACCAATCGCATCCTCTCGCACGCTTGTTCTTTATATGGGCAAGACCATTTTTGTTCTAGAACCTTCCATGAGCCTGTTTTTTCGTTTCCTTTTTTTCTTTAAATTTTCCCTTCTTCTTTAATGTTTATTTTTTATTATTTTTCTTTTTATCTTTTTGCTTTTCCATTTTTACCTTTTCAATTCGCAGTTTTTTTTAAAGTTCATAGTTTTCTAATAAACAATGAACATTTTTTCAATTCATTAACTTCAATGAAAACCGCGAACAATTCTCAAAATCATGAAAAAATCGAATTGGAGATTTATTTTGTGAAACTCATGAGCATATTTTCAAACTCACAAACACATTTTGAAAGTCATGTTTTTTTTACAATTTATGAACATCTTTTGAATTGTGACACATTTTGAATATGCAATCAGTTTTTGAAATTAGTACACATCTTTGAAACTTATGAATATTTTTTGAGCTTCATGAACATTTTTTTAATTCACAAACATTTTTATTCAAATTCATTAATATTTTTCAAATTGGTGGACATTTTTTTTGAAATTCATAAACAGTTTTTGAACCTGTAAACGTTTTCTTAATGCAGAACATTTTTTGAATTTGTATGTCTCATTTTGAAATCATAAATATTTTGTGGACTCGTGAACTTTTCTCAATCCATGATTTTTTTTCAATTCAGGAAAATTTAGAATCACCAACTTTCTTTCAAGTTCACGAACATTTTTTCAAATTCATGACCATCTTTTGAATTCACGATTCTTTTAAAATTATGGATATTTTTAAAATTAGTGACTTTTTTCAAAGTTTAGGAGAATTTTTTGAATTCACTTTTTTTGAATCCGATTGAAATTTTCAAATTCCTGAGTATTATTTGAAATTTGAAATCTTGTTTGAAATCGTGAACATTATGAAGCAAAATGAAACCAGAAAAAACAAAAAGAAAAAAAACATGGGCAGAACACGCCTGCACATGGAATAACCCAAATCCTACCTGCGAGGCGAGGGGATTTGTTTTTTTGCCGGCCTTTACTTTGGACTTTGACAATATGCCACTAGTTAGATTGTAATAGACAAACTAAGTACACAAAATAGAGGACCATTGTACCCTTGGACCCAAACAGAGCACATCCTTAGAAATTCCTGTCCAAAATCACAGCCGCTGCTTGTTGTGCCTGTTGCTCCCCCGCCGCCGCTGTACCTGCTGCCCCCCTTGCTGCTCTGTGGCCTTCGCCCTCTCATGCTCCTCCTACTGCCTCACGCTGCCCCACTGCTCCCTGCCCCACCACCTTCGCCCGCTCAAACTCCATGAGCTCCATTATATATCTCCATAAGCTCAAAGTTGAAATGCATAAAGTCGTTGAACCCATGATCCAAATTGCATGAAACTTTCTCAGATTAGTCACACATATATGAATGATTTACTATAAATTTTTTGATTTTTTTCTGACAACTTTTAAATTTCGGTCAAAATGTGGTCAAACTAGTTAAGTTCAAAGTTGAAATGCATTTTGCCATTGAACCGATGATCCAATTTGCATGAAACTTTCCCAGATTAGTTGTACATATATGTTTGTATTTTTGAAATTATTTGAAACTTTTTTGATAACTACAAATTTCGGCCAAAATATGGTTAAACTAGTTAAGCTCAAAGCTGAAATGCATTTTGTCGTTGAACCAATGATCCAAATTGCATAAAACTTTTCTAGATTAGTCACACATATATGAATGATTTTCTGTAATTCTTAGAATTTTTTCTGGGTGGTTCAAAAGATAGGTTTAAATTTTGGGCAGCATTTTGGCTCAATTTGGACAACATTTTGCCTGTTAATTATTCACAAAACAGAAAAATTCAAACATATATTTCCAGATGGACATATTCATACACCATGACACAATATCAAGACAATATAGCGAAATAAAGCATTTAACATGGTCATACACCATCTACCATAATCTATTCTTGCTGCCATGTTTTACAACCAAAAGCACAAGGCCATAGTAGCTGCCCTGTAACAACCAAAAGCATAAAGCAATAGTTGCTGCCATGCTGCCATGTTACATCGAAAGTAAAGGATGCTAAGTCTGTCATATTACAACCAAAAGTATAGAGAAGATCAAGCACAACACTAGTACTTCCTTCTCTTCGGGGTCAACTTTCTAGCTTTTGAGCTTGAGGCCATGTCGTATGCTATAGTGGTGTCCTCCATGGTAGGGGTAGGTTTCTGCGATGCCTCATCAGCCAATGCCATGGTCAACATCCTTCTTGTCACTGGATTGGGACTTCATTGGAGACTCTGTGGCATAGTGATCATGTGCCTTGTTGGAGTGACAACCACATCAAGTTGTGGTGCTGCATGTGTTGCCTCATTAGCCAACGCCTAAGCCAACATGCTGCATGTATAGAGAAATGTAATAAGTGCAAGTTAAAATAGACTTGCCATAGTATGTGGATGTGTTACCTTCTTGTCAGTGGATTGGGGCTGCCTTGAAGACTTTGGGCATAGTGATCATGTGCCTATTGGGAGTGACAACTTCAGGTTGTTGGGCTGTCTCTTCAGGTTTCGGTGCCGAGGCATCATCATCAGCTGGATATCTTGGTGCTCTATTCTTTCTTTTCCTACACATAAACAAGTTAGTACATAGTAAAACAAGTGATGAAATAAACATTGATCATTTACAAGTACCTTGGCCCTGGTCCATTCAGCGGATAGATGGACTGCTTGTGGCCTAAAATGTGGCATCTTTTGCATCTATTCTTGCTGCCTAGCTGTTTTGGCTCTTTCTTCCTTTTAGGACCACCATCTCCACCTTCCAGTAAGCTCTTGTATATGTTCTTTCTAGACCTTCCAACACCTATTTTCTTGTCTAATGGAGCCTCCATGTCAAATGGAAATTGTACATGTGGCCATTGAGACTTATCTGTCAATGGCTCAACCTCTCCAGCATATGGTGCCCTAAACTTCTACAGAGAGAAATAGTCATGCACATAATCCTCCCATCTGGGGTTCCTTATATCCAGCAAGAAAGCACGTGCATGCTCACAAGGCTTCCTTGTGTGCTGCCACTTCAAGCACGTGCACTCACTTTGGTCACTTTTCACAACATGTCGCAAGTTGTATTTACTTGTGTCCCTCACCTCACAACTTGCAACTTCAGGTTTCCCAACTTTCAAATGTTTAAGTCCCCTTGTCCTATTATGAATCTGTTGGATGATGGCTGGAATAATTTTTCCTTTCAGTTTCATTCCAATCTTTCTCCTTTTCTCACGAAGTTTCATGACTAGCTCTCTAAGAGTGTCAACTAGCCCATCAAGTGACAAATCTTTGCAATCTTTAATCCAACCATTGAAAGACTTAGTAAGGTTATTGTTGATGTAATCACATTTAATGGAGGGGTCAAACATGCATCTCATCCATTTTAAGCTATGGTACCTTGAAAGATATTCATGCACATCAGGTGCTTCTGCTAGGATTTTATTCATGTGGTAGTTAAAAACTTGTGGCCTATATGCCCTAGCAGCTAGCCACATTCTGCCAAACACATCTCCCTGGAACTTTTTAGAGAAGTTAGCCATGAGATGCCTAAAACAGTCCCTTTGATCTGCATGAGGGAATATTTTTTGACTGCATTCTCTAAACCTTTACATGCATCTATGCATATAGCTAGATGGGAAACATGACCTACTGCCGTGTTGAGTTGTGACATGAACCATGTCCAATTTTCTTCGGTTTCACCACCAATGAATGCAAATGCTATAGGATACATCCAATTATGCCCATCAAATGTTGTACAAGCGGCTAAGTGACCTCTCCATTTACCGGTGAGTACAGTTCAGTCTATACTAAGATATGGTCTAAAACTAGCTTTAAAGCCATCGATGCAAGGTTTAAGAGCCATAAATAATCAGTTAAAGCGAACTATACCATCAACCATCTTCATATCCACCTCTACAATGCTGCCTGGGGATCTCTTCTCAACTTTTGCTTTGGAGTTAAACAAATATTGAAACATTTGCCTCATGCTACCATGAATCTCTTTCCGTGCTATATCTTTACCTTTCCACACTGTATGATACTCAATTGTAGTGCCATATGTATCTTGCAAATTCTCCAACAACTCATTGCATCCAATTGTAGGGTTACTTTGTATAATGGGTACAGTTCTTTGTGCTACCCATCCTTGAGATGTCATGCTGCTTTTTATCCTACCGACAGAGGAGCACCTGTGCTTCATAGAAATCTTGGTAACCTGCAAAACAATATGAAGCCCATCTCAACATAGGATAAACATAGAAAAAAACAACAATAACAATGCTTACAAGCTCATCACAACATAGGATAAACATAAAAAAACAGCAACAATAACAATGCTTACAAGCCCATCACAACATAGGATAAACATAAAAACAACAACAACAATAACAATGCTATAATAAAAAGGTAGTACGCTTATGCTTTGTCCATCACTCATCACTCTGGCTGTAATCCTCCATGGACAACCCTTGGCTCTACATTTGCCAAGATACCTTTTCTTATTAGTCTTATATCCCCAAATGTCAATCTCCCTTTTAATTCCATATTGTCTGATAGCCATCCTAAAATATACCATTGAAGGAAACAAAGCACCAAGATACATCTGTGGGTTCTCTTTATCGTATGCAATCTCCTCATCTGGTGGCACATTATCATCAACAGGAATGGCAGCCTCAATGAAAAGCTTATGACCCTTCTTGTCGGTCATGTAAACTTCGTCACTAGGTGGAGAAGGTGGCACCTCAGGGATTTTCTCATCATTGATACCAAGACGATCACACATATTCTCTTCAGTTATGGGAATATCGACATCGTTGATACCAAGAAGATCACACATATTGTCTTCTCCAGTTATGGGAGGAGCTATCTCAATCAAGCTCCAGTCTATGAGCGGTTCTTCCCGATTAACCACGTAGGACTCACCTCTCTCACTACTATCAGCCACATCACAAACATTTTGATATTGCATTATGGCTGGGTGGTCAACATCATCCGGTGTAAGCTCCACATCATCAGGAAAAATTCTATGTTGACTACCCACTGTTTGTGCCATCTCGAAAGTTGACAAGTTTGAATTGTCAACAACCACGGAGGAGCTAGCACTGCATTCTACAGATTGGTTAGTTGTCTTTTTGGGAACACATGACTTTTTGGGAGCAGCTAGTTGTTTGGGAGCAGTTGGCTTTTTCAGAGCACACACCTATTTGGGAGCAGCTGACTGTTTTGAAGCATGCAGCTATTTCGAAGCAGCCGACTGTTTGGGAGCTGTCGTGGTACTAAGTCTGACAGTAAGAGTAGAGGGTACGTATGAGGAGGCAAGGCCCTAGATACGGCGAGGTTCTACACACAAGTTTACGAGTTCAGGCCCCTCTCGAAGGAGGTAAAAGCCCTACGTCTCGGTGCCCTGAGGCGGTCGACTGGAATATGAGTGTGTGTTACACGGGGTGCGAACCCCTGTGCCAGAGGAGGAGGGTGGCTTATATAGAGTGCACCAGGACCCCAGCCATCCCCGTTATAGGGTTCAATGTACATTAAGACAGGGCGTTACTGGTAACGCCAACTATAAAGAGCTATCAATGATCTTTAAGACTACAGAGTGAACGCCTTACCGTTGCCATCTTGGGTGACTCTAGGTCTTCTACACTCCGAGTGATTTCTTGCATGGTAGAATGACTTCATCTTGGTCGAATGGAATTGGGGTATCCAAGTGAGATAATTGGCCGAGTGGATTGCACTTCATCTGGTGTCTTTTGTTATACTTTGAATGTTCTTGATTCTAGGGTAGTGGATCCCTCGTACTCTTGATCCAGTTGAGGCCGAGGGAGAGTTTGGTCAGCACGACGGCGTGGTGACGGTGATGATGAAGTTACCAGCGCAGGGCTTTGCCAAAGCACTACGATGATATGACCGAGGTGTGTAACTGTGGAGGGAGGCACCGCACACGGCTAAAACAATTGTCAACTTGTGTGTTCTAGGGTGCCCCTGCCCCCGTATATAAAGGAGCAAGGGGGGAGGCCGGCCGGCCCCTGTAGGGTGCACCCCAAGTAGGATTCCTACTAGGAATCCAATTCCTAGTAGGTTTCCAACAAGGGGAAGGAAGGAGAGGGAGAGAGGGATGGCAAGGGGGGTGCCGCCCCCCTTCCTTGTCCTATTCAGACTCAGGGGGAGGGGGCGCGTGGCCTTCCCTGGCTAGCCCCCTCTCTCTCTCAACTAGGGCCCATTGAGGCCCATTAGTTCCCCGGGTGGTTCCGGTAACCCTCCGGCACTCCGGTTACATCCGAAACTTCTCCGGAACACTTCTGGTGTCTGAATATAGTCGTCCAATATATCAATCTTTATGTCTAGACCATTTCGAGACTCCTCGTCATGTCCGTGATCAAATCCGGGACTCCAAACAATCTTAGGTACATCATATCACATAAACTCATAATACCAATCGTCATCGAACGTTAAGCGTGCAGACCCTACGGGTTCGAGAACTATGTAGACATGACCAAGACACGTCCCCAGTTAATAACCAATAGCGGAACCTAGATGATCATATTGGTTCCTACATATTCTACTAAGATCTTTATCGGTCAAACCGCATAACAACATACGTTGTTCCCTTTGTCATCGGTATGTTACTTGCCCGAGATTCAATCGTCGGTATCTCAATACCTAGTTCAATCTCGTTACCGGCAAGTCTCTTTACTCGTTCCATAATACTTCATCCTGCAACTAACTCATTAGTCACAATGCTTGCAAGGCTTATAAAGATGAGCATTACCGAGAGGGCCCAGAGATACCTCTCCGAAACACAGAGTGAAAAATCCAAATCTTGATCTATGCCAACCCAACAAACACCTTCGGAGACACCTGTAGAGAACCTTTATAATGACCCTTTTACATTGTGACGTTGTGTAGCACACAAAGTGTTCCTCTGGTATTCGGGAGTTGCATAATCTCATAGTCTAAGGACTTGTATAAGTCATGAAGAAAGCAGTAGCAATGAAACTAACATGATCATAATGCTAAGCTAACGGATGGGTCATGTCCATCACATCATTCTCCTAATGATGTGATCCCATTCATCAAATGACAACACATGTCTATGGTTAGGAAACATAACCATCTTTGATTAACGAGCTAGCCAAGTAGAGGCATACTAGGGACTATATGTTTTGTCTATGTATTCACACATATACTAAGTTTCCGGTTAATACAATTCTAGCATGAATAATAAACATTTATCATGAATTAAGGAAATAAATAATAACTTTATTATTGCCTCTAGGGCATATTTCCTTTAGTCTCCCACTTGCACTAGAGTCAATAATCTAGATTACATAGTAATGATTCTAACACCCATGGAGCTTTGGTGCTGATCATGTTTTGCTCGTGAGAGAGGCTTAGTCAACGGGTCTGCAACATTCAGATCCGTGTGTATCTTGGAAATCTCTATGTCCCATTCCGACACTTGATGACGGATGGAATTGAAGCGTCTCTTGATGTGCTTGGTTCTCTTGTGAAATCTGGATTCCTTTGCCAAGGCAATTGCACCAGTATTGTCACAAAAGATTTTCATTGGACCCGATGCATTAGGTACGACACCTAGATCGGATATGAACTCCTTCATCCAAACTCCTTCATTTGCTGCTTCCGAAGCAGCAATGTACTCCGCTTCACACATAGATTCCACCACGACGCTCTGCTTGGAACTGCACCAACTGACAGCTCCTCCATTCAATAAAAATACGTATCCGGTTTGCGACTTAGAGTCATCCGGATCAGTGTCAAAGCTTGCATCAACGTAACCGTTTACAACGAGCTATTTTTCACCTCCATAAATGAGAAACATATCCTTAGTCCTTTTCAGGTATTTTAGGATGTTCTTGACCGCTGTCCAGAGCTCCACTCCGGGATTACTTTGGTACCTCCCTGCTATGCTTATAGCAAGACATACATCAGGTCTAGTACACAACATTGCATACATGACAGAACCTATGGCTGAAGCATAGGGAATGAGTTTCATTTTCTCTCTATCTTCTGAAGTGGTCGGGCTTTGAGTCTGACTCAACTTCACACCTTGTAACACAGGCAAGAACCCTTTCTTTGACTGGTCCATTTTGAACTTCTTCAAAACTTTATCAATGTATGCGCTTTGTGAAAGTCCAATTAAGCGTCTTGATCTATCTCTATAGATCTTGATGCCCAATATGTAAGCAACTTCTCCAAGGTCTTTCATAGAAAAACTCTTCTTTAGGTATCCCTTTATGCTATCCAGAAATACTATATCATTTCTAATCAACAATATGTCATCTACATATAAGATCAGAAATGCTACATAGCTCCCACTCACTTTCTTGTAAATACAAGATTCTCCAAAACTCTGTATAAAACCATATGCTTTGATCACACTATCAAAGTGTTTATTCCAACTCCGAGAGGCTTGCACAAGTCCATAAATGGATCACTAGAGCTTGCACACTTTGCTAGCACCCTTTGGATCGACAAAACCTTCTGGTTGCATCATATACAACTCTTCTTCCAGAAATCCATTCAGGAATGCAGTTTTGACATCCATTTGCCAAATTTCATAATCATAAAATGCAGCAATTGCTAACATGATTCGGACATACTTAAGTATTGCTATGGGTGAGAAAGTCTCATTGTAGTCAACTCCTTGAACTTGTCAAAAACCTTTCGCAACAAGTCGAGCTTTGTAAACAGTAAGATTACCGTTTGCGTCGGTCTTCTTCTTAAAGATCCATTTATTTTCTATGGCTTGCCGATCATCGGGTAAGTCCACCAAAGTCCACACTTTGTTCTCATACATGGATCCCATCTCAGATTTCATGGCCTCAAGCCATTTCATGGAATCTGGGCTCATCATCGCTTCCTCATAGTTTGTAGGTTCATCATGGTCTAGTAACATGACTTCCAGAACAGGATTACCGTACTACTCTGGTGCAGATCTTACTCTAGAAGACCTACGAAGTTCGGTAGTAACTTGATCTGAAGCTTCATGATCATCATCATTAGCTTCCTCACTAGTTGGTGTAGGAATCACTGGCACTGATTTCTGTGATGAACTACTTTCCAATAAGGGAGAAGGTATAGTTACCTCATCAAGTTCTACTTCCCTCCCACTCACTTCTTTCGAGAGAAACTCCTTCTCTAGAAAGGATCCATTCTTAGCAACAAAGATTTTGCCTTCGGATCCGTGATAGAAGGTGTACCCAACAGTTTCCTTTGGGTATCCTATGAAGACACACTTCTCCGATTTGGGTTTGAGCTTATCAGGTTGAAGATTTTTCACATAAGCATCGCAACCCCAAACTTTAAGAAACAACAACTTTGTTTCTTGCCAAACCACAGTTCATAAGGCGTCATCTCAATGGATTTTTATGGTGCCCTATTTAAACTGAATGTAGCCGTCTCTAAAGCATAACCCCAAAATGATAGCGGTAAATCAGTAAGAGATATCATAGACCGCACCATATCTAATAAAGTACGGTTACGACGTTCGAACACACCATTTCGCTGTGGTGTTCCTGGTGGCGTTAATTGTGAAACTATCCCATGTTGTTTCAAATGAAGACCAAACTCGTAACTCAAATATTCTCCTCCACGATCATATCATAGAAACTTTATTTTCTTGTTACGATGATTTTCCACTTCACTCTGAAATTCTTTGAACTTTTCAAATGTTTCAGACTTATGCTTCATTAAGGTGATATAACCATATCTGCTCAAATCATCTGTGAAGGTGAGAAAATAATGATACCCACCACGAGCATCAATACTCATTGGACCTCACACATCAGTATGTATTATTTCCAATAAGTTAGTAGCTCGTTCCGGAGTTTTAGTGATCTTGCCCATAAGGCACGATTCGCAAGCACCAAGTGATTCATAATCAAGTGATTCCAAAAATCCATCAGTATGGAGTTTCTTCATGCGCTTTACACCGATATGACCCAAATGGCAGTGCCACAAATAAGTTGCACTATCATTATTAAACTATAATCTTTTGGCTTCAACACTATGAATATGTGTATCACTACTATCGAGGTTCAACAAAAATAGACCACTCAGCAGGGGTGCATGACCATAAAAGATATTACTCATATAAATAGAACAACCATTATTCTCTGATTTAAATGAATAACCATCTCACATCAAACAAGATCCATATATAATATTCATGCTCAACGCTGGCACCAAATAACAATTATTCAGGTCTAAAACTAATCCCGATGGTAGATGTAGAGGTAGTGTGCCAACCGCGATCACATCGACTTTGGAACCATTTCCCACACGCATCGTCACCTTGTCCTTAGCCAATCTTCGCTTAATCCATAGCCCCTGTTTGAGTTGCAAATATGAGCAACAAAACCAGTATCAAATACCCAGGCGCTACTATGAGCATTAGTTAAGTACACATCAATAACATGTATATCAAATATACCTTTCACTTTGCCATCCTTCTTATCCGCCAAATACTTGGGGCAGTTCCGCTTCCAGTGACCAGTCCCTTTGCAGTAGAAGCACTCAGTTTCAGGCTTAGGTCCAGACTTGGGTTTCTTCTCTTGAGCAGCAACTTTTTTGCCGTTCTTCTTGAAGTTCCCTTTCTTCCCTTTGCCCTTTTTCTTGAAACTAGTGGTTTTATTGACCATCAACACTTGATGCTCCTTTTTGATTTCTACCTCTGCGGCCTTTAGCATCACGAAGATCTCGGGAATAGTTTTGTTCATCCCTTGCATATTATAGTTCATCATGAAGCCTTTATAGCTTGGTCGTAGTGATTGAAGAACTCTGTCAATGACACAATCAACTGGAAGATCAACTCCCAGCCGAGTCAAGTGATTATGATACCCAGAAATTTTGAGTATGTGTTCACTGACAGAACTATTCTCCTCCATTTTGCAGCTGTAGAACTTGTTGGAGACTTCATATCTCTCAACTCGGGCATTTGCTTGAAATATTAACTTCAACTCTTGGAACATCTCATATGCTCCATGACGTTCAAAACGTCTTTGAAGTCCCGATTCTAAGCCATAAAGCATGGCACACTGAACTATCGAGTAGTCATCAGCTTTGCTCTGCCAGACGTTCTTAACATCATCAGTAGCATCTGCATCAGACCTGGCACCTAGCGGTGCTTCCAGGACGTAATTCTTCTATGCAGCAATGAGGATAATCCTCAAGTTACGGACCCAGTCCGTGTAGTTGCTGCCATCATCTTTCAACTTAGCTTTCTCTAGGAATGCATTAAAATTCAAAGGAATGGTAGCACGGGCCATTGATCTGCAACAACATAGACATGCAAAATACTATCAGGTACTAAGTTCATGATAAATTAAAGTTCAATTAATCATATTACTTAAGAACTCCCACTTAGATAGACATGCCTCTAATCATCTAAGTGATCACGTGATCCAAATCAACTAAACCATGTTCGATCATCACATGAGATGGAGTAGTTTTCAATGGTGAACATCACTATGTTGATCATATCTACTATATGATTCACGCTCGACCTTTCGGTGTCAGTGTTCCGAGGCCATATCTGCATATGCTAGGCTCGTCAAGTTTAACGCGAGTATTCTGCGTGTGCAAAACTGGCTTGCACCTGTTGTATGTGAACGTAGAGCTTATCACACCCGATCATCATGTGGTGTCTCAGCACGACAAACTGTAGCAATGGTGCATACTCAGGGAGACCACTTGTACCTTGAAATTTAGTAAGGGATCATCTTATAATGCTACTGACGTTCTAAGAAAAATAAGATGCATAAAGGATAAACATCACATGCAATCATAATATGTGACATGATATGACCATCATCATCTTGTGCTCATGATCTTCATCACCGAAGCATCGTCATGATCTCCAACGTCACCAGTGCGACACCTTGATCTCCATCGTAGCATCGTTGTCGTCTCGCCACCTATTGTTACTACGACTATCGCTACCGCTTAGTGATAAAGTAAAACAATTACATGGCAATTGCATTGCATAAAATAAAGAAACAACCATATGGCTCCTGCCAATTGCCGATAACTTTGTTACAAAACATGATCATCTCATACAACAATTTATATCACATCATGCTTGACCATATCACATCATAGCAAGCGCTGCAAAAACAAGTTAGACGTCCTCTACTTTGTTGTTGCAAGTTTTACGTGGCTGCTACGAGCTTCTAGCAAGAACGGTTCTTACCTATGCATCAAAACCACAACGATTTTTTGTCAAGTTTGCAGTTTTAACCTTCAACAAGGACCGGGCATAGCCACACTCGATTCAACTAAAGTTGGAGAAACAGATACTCACCAACCACCTATGTGCAAAGCAAGTCGGTAGAACCAGTCTCGCGTAAGCGTACGCGTAATGTTGGTCTGAGCTGCTTCATCCAATAATACCGCCGAATCAAAGTATGACATGCTAGTAAGCAGTATGACCATTATCACCCACAACTATTTTGTGTTCTACTCGTGCATATAACATCTACGCATAGACCTGGCTCTGATACCACTGTTGGGAACGCGGTAATTTCAAAATTTTCCTACGATCACGCAAGATCTATCTAGGTGATGCATAGCAACGAGAGGGGAGAGTGTGTCTACGTACCCTCGTAGACCAAAAGCGGAAGCATTTAGTTAACGCGGTTGATGTAATCGAACGTCTTTGTGATCCAACTGATCCAAGCACCGAAAGTACAACACCTTCACGTTCAGCACACGTTCAGCTCGATGACATCCCTCGTACTCTTGATCCAGTTGAGGCTGAGGGAGAGTTTCATCAGCATGACAGCATGGTGACGGTGATGATGAAGTTACCGGCGCAAGGCTTCGCCTAAGCACTACGACGATATGACCAAGGTGTGTAACTGTGGAGGGGGCACCACACGCGGCTAAAACGATTGTCAACTTGTGTGTTCTAGGGTGCCCCTACCCCCATATATAAAGGAGCAAGGTGGGAGGCCGGCCGACCCCTGTAGGGCGCGCCCCAAGTAGGATTCCTACTAGGAATCCTATTCCTAGTAGGTTTCCAACAAGGGGAAGGGAGGGGGAAGGAAGGAGAGGGAGAGAGGGAAGGCAAGGGGGGCGCTGCCACCCCTCCTTGTCCTATTCGGATTAGGGGGAGGGGGCGCGCGGCCTGCCCTGCCGGCCCCTCTCTCTCTCAACTAGGGCCCATCGAGGCCCATTAGTTCCCGGGGGGGGGGGGGGGGGGTTCCGGTAACCCTCCGGCACTCCGGTTACATCCGAAACGCTTCCTGTGTCCCAATATAGTCGTCCAATATATCAATCTTTATGTCTCGACCATTTAGAGACTCCTCATCATGCCCGTGATCAAATGCAGGACTCCGAAGAATCTTCCGTATATCATATCACATAAACTCATAATACTAATCGTCATCAAACATTAAGCGTGCGGACCCTACGGGTTCGAGAACTATGTAGACATGACCGAGACATGTCTCCAGTCAATAACCAATAGAGGAACCTGGATTCTCATATTGGTTCCTACATATTCTATGAAGATCTTTATCGGTCAAACCTCATAACAACATACATTGTTCCCTTTGTCATCGGTATTTATTTGCCCGAGATTCGATCGTCGGTATCTCAATACCTAGTTCAATCTCGTTACCGGCAAGTCTCTTTACTCGTTCTATAATATTTCATCCCGCAACTAACTCATTAGTCACAATGCTTGCAAGGCTTATAGTGATGAGTATTACCGAGAGGGCCCAGAGATACCTCTCCGAAACACGGAGTGATAAATCCTAATCTCAATCTATGCCAACCCAACAAACACCTTCGGAGACACCTATAGAGCACCTTTATAATCACCCTTTTACATTGTGATGTTTGGTAGCACACAAAGTGTTCCTCTGGTATTCGGGAGTTGCATAATCTCATAGTCTGAGGAACTTGTATAAGTCATGAAGAAAGCAGTAGCAATGAAACTAACACGATCATAATGCTAAGCTAACAGATGGATCATGCCCATCACATCATTCTCCTAATGATGTGATCCCGTTCATCAAATGAAAACACATGTCTATGGTTAGGAAACATAACCATCTTTGATTAACGAGCTAGTCAAGTAGAGGCATACTAGGGACTATATGTTTTGTCTATGTATTCACACATGTACTAAGTTTCCGGTTAATACAATTCTAGCATGAATGATAAACATTTATCATGAATTAAGGAAATAAATAATAACTTTATTATTGCCTCTAGGGCATATTTCCTTCATTGACAGGATTACCTGGGCCCACGAGTCAGCCACTTGGAAGCAGGCCCATAAAAGGCGTCGAGGCCGATGTGTTTACACAGTGCGCCTTATTCCCCTTCTTCTTCCTTTGCTTCCCCACCGCCTCCTTTTCCACTATTGATGCCACCGTCCTGCCTGCGTGTAGTCCACCACAATGGTTAAGGACAAGACGGCGGTCTTCTTTCCGAATCATGGGCCAAATCCAGTCCCCCTGGATCCAACCAGGCGACAATCCAGATAGGGTCTTGGAGGTTGCCGGGGAACGAGATCGAGCCTCAGCCGCAGGAGGGTGAGTGTGTCCTCCTCGCAACTCATGTCGACCGTTGTTTCACTCTGCCGCCACATCCTTTTTTCCGGGGTTTCCTGAACTTTTTTGGTGCCCAACTTCATCATTTCTCTCCCAACACTATCACATATCTTGTTGCGTATGTATCTCTATGTGAAAACTTCTTGGGTTGTCGACCGCATTGGGGTTTATTCAAACACATCTTTACCTGCCATTCCCAAACTGTGAAGAAGGCAAATCCGACTGACGAAAGGACACACATGATCCAAATGTGTGGGGGTTTAGGGATTCAGATGAGGGTTAAGAGTACTTTTCCTCCTATGACTCTTCTCGAGTAGGTCAGGGGGTGGCAGTCGACCTGGTTCTACTGCCAAGATGTTCGGACCCCTGGTCAGTCGACTGGTCTTCCTCCCTTCACCATGGATAGAGTCTGCCAACCCTCTTCATTGACCATGACTTCAGCAGAGGAAGTAGAAGTGTCCATGCTAGTCCACCAGGTAGTTCAATTGGTCCGTGACGGTCTAACTGGCATGGATTTGTTGGAGGTGTTTCTCAGTCGATGCATCTAGCCCCTCCAAGCTCGCGATCATACAATGTGGATGTACTCGGGCACCAATGACATCGCTCGGGTCCACCTAGAGGAGGTCGCCGATGAGATGGTCGCACAGTAGCTGCAAAGCATCACTGGAAACAAGATAACCCAGGGGGTCTAGAAGAGTTGTACCATTCGAAGCCGAAAATGAGCTTGACAAGGTCTGATCTTTGTTACCGAGTGTCTTTTCATTCTGATTTGCAACTATCCTTGAATCTGATTGATGCTTGTTTAACTTCTTGCCTTGCAGATTTATACTGAGATGTACTCGATGCCAAACGGGGAGTAAGTCCAGGAGGGAACAGAGAGCGCAGATGAGAGTGCCGACTGGCAATCCGTCGACGACGATGAGGAGGACAATGGTGACTGGGATGATAGTGAAGAGGTTGACTCACCACCTCACACAGAACACTGATCCAAACAGCCTCAAGACCCTACAGGTGGGCGTAACAAGGTAGCTCCTCCAAGCACACAAGTGCAAAAACACACTCGTACTTCGTCTCTGAAACCGTCTGAAAAGGTCGCCAAGCAGCCCGAGGTCACCCCCTCAAAGCCTTGGAAGGCCTTGCCCCAGATCAAGATGGACGTTCCCGTCGCTTCTGCGTAAGTGTTTTGTTATTCTCTATGTTATCGTCGACTCATTCTCCTACTTGACCGAGTGGGTTCTGAATCTTTCAGTGTTGCGGCTTCTGGGACCTCCATGGACATTGACAGGGATCAAGATGATAAGGAAACTGAAGACGGGGCCACTTCCAAAGCGGGTATAATTCTAGAATCTTGTGCTTATTTTGTCGGTTGAACTGTCGGTCGACTGAACTCTTATGGTCGAGTCTTGTGCAACACCACAAGATGTCATTGAACTTCCAGACAACGATGAAGAAGTGCCCCAGAAGACCATGGGAAGAAAGTGCAAGATTTCGAGCAAGAGAGCGCCTGCCAGCAAGGTACCTCAGTTGACATAAGCACCGGGAACAGTGATCCAGCAATCGGGAGATCCAATTCGGTCTTCTATTCTTTTGTTGATCCTTTGTCGACTGACCGTCCTTCTGCATCGATAACTCAAGTCCTTGCTCCGTCCGTGCAACTCCATGCCCCAGATCCTTTGACTGCTCTGACTGTTCCATCAACTCTGCTCTTTGTTGCCCATCATGTCCCAGAGGACCCGGGGCGCTGCTAAGGAAGCTATACTCCAAGCAGGCTTTATGATGGAGCAGATGAAGGTGGTGCATGAGGCTAGCAAGGCTGCCTACGATGCTAGCTCTTCTCTGCAGATCAATGTCAAGGTCAGTTGATTTCCGATTGATCTTTCAGCTTGATCTTTTCTCTATTAAGATATGGTATTTGGAAACTGCTGCTTTATTATCCGTAAGATGTCCGTGGATGAGCGTTTTGAAACCTTTTATGTGCATCTATCATGAGTCCGCACTTTATACCCATTCACTTACTAGGTGCTTTAACTTTTGCTGAATAGTTCTTCCACTTGAGCCGACCAGGTCGTGTCGAGTGTATCTTTGAATCAGTGGGAGCACGCAGAGTGCACCCACTAGGTGTAGTCCCCGAGACCGCCATCGAATGTTTGATTCGGCGGGGGTCTTTATCAAATATCTCTTTACAGTTCTTCCACTCGGTCGGGACAGATCCTACCGACTGGGATCCATACCAGTGGGGGAACGCCGAGTGCACCCACTGGGTGTAGTCCCCGAGACCGCGGTCGATTGCGAGCAGTCGGCAGGGGTATGGGAATTAATGTTGCCATTTTTTTATATTACTCATGCTGGGCAGACCATGCCGAGTGGGAAATCGGTCCAGTGGGGGCACGCCAAGTGCACCCACTGGGTGTAGTCCCCGAGACTACTATTGAATGTTTTGATTCGGCAGTAGTCTTAGAACACTTTTTGCTGCGATTGACCTTTGTTTCTGTCGACTGACGTGTCTTATTTGTTGACTGTAGAAATCTTGTGAGCTTGCGGCCCAGTTTGCTGAATTGGAGAAGAAGCAGGTCAGTCTCAACCTCGATCTGGAGCTGGCCAAGAAGAATCTTCAAAAGGCCAAGGATGAAGCAGCTGCTATGGGAGGTAATAACTCGTTTGTCGAATATCGGGTTCTGGCAAAACCCTTAAGGTTCGAACTCTGGGGTGCGCACAAAGATCTTCTCCCTACCGATTCACGCCCCAAAACCTCGTCGCGATTCTAAGCTAGCACGATGAACAACACAAGGGACACGAGGTTTATACTGGTTCAGGCCACCGTTGTGGTGTAATACCCTAATCCAGTGTGTGGTGTGGTGGATTGCCTCTGGGGATGATGATGAACAGTACAGAGGAAGAACAGCCTCACGAGGGGTGTTCTTGAGCTGGTGCGGTGTTCTACCAGGGAAGGATTCAGTGCTCTCTACTGTGGTGGCTATCTCTATTTATAGAGGCCCTGGTCCTCTTCCCAAATATTGAGCGGGAAGGGAGCCAACAACGACCACTTTGAAGGGGGACATCTAGTACAAGCTATCCTGACTAAAGGTGGTCTTCGACTGCCAAAGGCACTGGTGATGACGCCGTATTGGGCTCCACGGTGATCTCCGTCCTGCTGCTCTGCTGGTCTTGGTCTCGTTGCACCGATATGGAAACCTTTGCCTGATGCCTCGGTACTTAGCACCTGCGCTTGCCCCCTTTGCACCAAAGAGGAAACAAGGACACTGTGCTGGCTGGCGCCCGGCTGGTCTTGATCGTCATGCTTGCGTCATGAGCACCTCGCGAGGTACTCCTTGCCTTGATCTCTCCACCTCCTCGTGAGCCTGCCTGGTGAGGCCGCCCCTGAGGAAGCCTTGTGTCGTCCGCCCCGTGAGGCTTGGCCCCTCGCGAGGGTCTTGAACTTGGGTTGATGAAGACGGGCTGTACTGGGCCACTGCTCGAGCCACACCGCAGGCCGCAGGCAGGCAAGTCTGGGGACCCCTGTTCCCAGGACGCCGACAGTAGCCCCCGGGCCCAAGGCGCGCTCGGACTTGGCTTAGCAGCAAAGCCAAAGGGCAAGTGTGGAGCACTGCGGGCCCTAACAGCCTGCGGTCTTGGTTGCCACGTGGCGGTTGATTGGACGTGGGCATCTCCGCTTCCCCATGCTGGCTCACCAACTGCCCGATTTGACGAGTCCCTGTTGCATGCAAAAAGAGTCATCATTACCTGCGATCGTGGAGGCCGGTGGTTGGCCTCCCTCGGGCTATAAATGTGGAGGGGCGAAAGCCCCAGTTGTCCATCTCTTCTTGCTCCGCCTGCTTCTTATTCTTCCTTGCTCCGACCGCCTGCAGCGTCTCATGGCGCCCGTGAAGAGGTTCTCGGCCGTGGAAAAGGGGAAG
Organism: Triticum aestivum; assembly: GCF_018294505.1. Taxonomy (NCBI): domain Eukaryota; kingdom Viridiplantae; phylum Streptophyta; class Magnoliopsida; order Poales; family Poaceae; genus Triticum; species Triticum aestivum. The sequence goes on along the minus strand of NC_057810.1, from coordinate 610,879,789 downwards.
GCTCGCTGGGAAGGGCCTGGCTCTCCTCCACCCAAGAACGGCCGTAGTCGTCCCCGTAAGCATCCCACGACTCCCATCGCGGCTCCTCGTGGTCGCGATGGTGGCCATTCACTCGGCGATGGCCGCGCATGTCGGGGCAACCCAGTTGGTGGAGGAAGGCGTGTTGTGGCTACGCAGCCTCCCTGGCCGCGCTTTCATTCGGCGGAGGTGCTGCCAGAGTTTGTTGTGTGATCGAACAACCCGGCCAGCAACTGGCTCTAGCTCCCTTGCTTCTTCGCTCGTGAACTGCCGGCTGCTGGCCCTGGCGGGCTCTGGCTGCAGGCGGACGGCTGCTGCAGCAGGGCCTCCTGGGTTGCGGTGGAGATCTCCCTTGCCGGGAACGTGGCCCTGGTCCACGGCTGGCAGACATTTGCCCACGCGCGTGGCCTGGGCCGGTGGTGCACCCTCCACTTCAGGTCTGATGGCGATGTGACCCTCTACATGAGGGTGTTCAGAGAAGATGGTCGCCGTGTTGGGTGCTGCCCTGAAGATGATGACGGCGATGAGGTGCTTGGCCTTGGCGATGGCCGCGACGAGGGTGAAGGCGAACCCGCTTCTGATGGCGTTCGCAGCTCGCCGAGCTTCAGCGACTCCTCCTCCGGTGACAGCTCCTCCAGCGGTGGCCGCAATCAGCCTCCACGTCGCCACGCCCGCTTCGAGGGCGGTAGCGGGTCGTCCCGTCGCCGCGCCCCGGTGAAGAACAAGGCGGAGTCTGATTGAGCTCGGGGAGACGGCGCGGATCCCTCTTCGCGAGCTGTCGCAGGGCACACGCCATTTTTTCTCCTTTTCCTGCATCGAGAGAGAGAGAGAAGTATGGAGCCCCGTGGGGGCGTGCAACAGACTATGATCCCTAATTATCATGCCATTTTTATCGTCCCTGTGCTATGTTATGGTGTGGCGGTTATGTGCTTGCGCGTAGGAACAACTTAGCTCGGGATGTTTCCCGTAGTTATCGCCTCGCGAAGTACCTGCTCGAGGCCTCGCCGGGCATCTTATGGTCTGCAAAGATCAGTTGGGAGAATAGTTTCCGAACCTCGGTCGCGAGGGTGGCTAGCTTAGGCCCGTCGCTTTGTTTTGCGATGCCCGTGGGGCACGGACTGGGAGGGGTGCTCCCGCTGTGAACTTGAGTGAGGGAGCCTCGCGAAAACCAGGCAAGAGAAGGCTCACGAGGGCGCCCATGCAGCCCCCTCACGAGGCTTGAGAGAGAGAGAGAGCGAGCCGGGCAAAAACCAAAGACATAGAACAGGGGCAGAGGACGGCAAACAACGCTAGAAGCAACTCCAATAAAGGTTTAAACAAGGGAGAACAAGCCAACTGCGGAAAGCAAATGAAAAACCACAGCCGGCACCTAGCCTAGTCTTCGACGTATTCTCACCAGCGCGGAGCTAAATGCTGCCACTGGGTGTGGGCGGGAGCCCACAAGGCCCAAGGGCGGCACTCTGGAGAGTTCGAGGCGTGTACAACCCCAACTCATAATTATGTGAGAGTATCACGGGCGGCGAGCTTCACAGGCACTGGGCCTTCTTCATAGGCACTGGCCCTTTCTTGGGGCAGCGAGCTTCATAGGCACCGGGCCTTCTTTACAGGCACTGAGCCTTTCTTCATAGGCACGAGGCCTTCTTCACAGGCACCGGGCCTTACTTCAAGGGTAGAACCTCCGGAGGTGCTGAATGTTCCAAGCGTTTGGAATGGGCACCCCTTCCTGGGTCTCCAGGCGCGCGGCGCCAGGTCTGGAAACATGAACAACCTTGAACGGGCCCTCCCACATGGGCGAGAGCTTGTGCAGCCCTTCCCTGGAGAGCACCCGCCTGAGCACGAGGTCACCTACCTCAAGAGTCCTGGGGTGGATGTTGCGGCAATGATACCGCCGCAGCGCCTGTGTAACACCCCGGATGTAACTTTCCATATTTGTATCTCCAACTCTTGCCATTTTCAGCAATGTGATATGATATTCCCTCCGTGGTTGGGTTTTGTCTTTTGTTTTTCATTTTATTCATGTCATGCATCTCATATCATGTCATCATGTGCATCTCATTTGCATACGTGTTCGTCTCATGCATCCGAGCATTTTCCCCGTTGTCCGTTTCACAATCCGACACTCCCACGTGCACCGGCGCACCCCTCTTGTCCCTTTTCATGTGCGGGTGTTGAACGTTCTCGGAATGGACCGAGCCTTGCCAAGTGGCCCTGGTATAGCACCGGTAGACCACCTGTCAACTGTCAGGTCATTTGGAGCTCGTTTGATACTCCAACGGTTAACCGCACTCCCGCAAATGCCTCTTTTAAGTTGCAGCCCAACACCCCTCCAAAACAGCCCAATAACCCATCTAAGTCACTCCCATGCTCTCCGTCGTCGGATCATGATCGTGTGGGCGAAAACCGCACCCCATTTGGAGTCTCCTAGCTCCCTCTACCTATAAATATGTGCACTCCCCCGAATTTCCGGATCCCCAAACCCTAGCCCGCTCCTCCGCCACCGCCGGACACGTCCGGGCGAGCCGGACACGTCCGCCGCCGCGCCCCCGGCGAATCAGACGGCGACACGTGGCCTCCGCCGTGCCCCCGCGCCACCTGCCCGCGAGGCCCGTGCGGGGCCCCCGTGGCCAGTTCGCCGCCCCGCCGCCGAGTCCCTCCGCCTCACCGACCGCTCGCCGCGGTCCGCCGCCGTCCGTCGCCGACGCCCCGCACCCGGGCCCGCGCGCCGCGCGCGTCGTCCGCGCCGCCGCCCGGACCCGCCTCCGGCCGCCCCGGCCTCGTCCCCTCCTCAGGCCGCCCCGGCCGCCTCCGACTCCGGCGACCTCGAACTCCGGCCAGATCCGATCTGGAAATCGCTACGGTTGACCCCGAAAACGTCTAAGTCATTTTTTCTGTGATTATTTTGTTGCATCTTCATCGCATCACATCTTCATACCCGTGGCTCCGTTTTGGACGTGCAGCATACCAAATTGTTCGACTCGAAGAGTACATCATTTCGTACCATTGCATCATTTACATTTGAGATCATCTTGATGCCCGAAATGCTGTTGGAAGAGGGCTTCATAATGTTAGTTTCAGAATCTTATCAGCACGAGCTCTTTCGTCATTTTTGCCATGATTGATGTGTGCATCCTATGGACTTGGTCCCTAAATGTGTTTTGAACTAGGCTATGTTTTCTTTACAGAGGTGCTTACCATGTAATTTTTTGATCAATGTGGTGACTAGCACAAGCATGCAAACTAGGCTTCGTGATAATGCTGATTTTAGTCCCTGTTCTGCTGTAATTTTGATGCCATGTAAACATATTGCTACAGAAAGATCCATGCATAATTTGAGATACTTCAGTAAGGGTGTTTTGAAAACATTGTTTTGCTCTATCCATCCATGGCCCTGGTTGAAATTATGGAGTAGTCTAGCATGTCATTTTCGTGCTCTACTTTTGCTTCAAAATGTTTCCTGGCAGATTGTTTACATGTTATTCAATTTGGCCGAGATTGATGTAGTTGGTACGGATATGCTATGATGTTGTTTCTTGCCATGTATAGCTTCTATGACATGTCTTCTTGATGGATGTATGCTTAGTTTATTATGAGGTGCTTTGTAGTGAGTGCATCGAGCTCACGAAGGTGCCTTCGTAATTATTTCAATGCCATGTTTTGTTTGCTGAAATCTGTTAACGAAACTTGCTATGTTTACGTGGGTGCCATCATATTTTCTGATCCTTTTTGGCTTATGGTCAGTAAGGGACTTTTGATCTATGCTTTGAGTAGATTCATGCCATGCCTTGCTTTGCTATTATAAGTTCCTGTAGCATGTTGATAACCTGCTCTGAACATTGCTTCGTGATGTTGTTTATGCCATGTCCAACCTGATATTTTTATGCACTTTCTCCATGCTTGTTTGAACCTGTTATGATGTGATTTAGCCGTAGCTCAGTGTTCCTCTTTTGCAAAGCATCTCCTGTAGATGATCTCCATATGCTTTGTTTTCATGTTGGGGGTGCTGTAGCATAGTTTATTGTTGCATGCTAAGTAGCATCGTGCTGTTAATCGCAGCTTTGTGCCATACTTGTCTTGCTTGCCATTTGCATACCGTGCATCCGAATCCGGTGATCTTTATATCGATTTCAACCGAAATCATCTCATCTTTCCAGTGGCATACTTGGTTTTCCAAGTTGATGCCTTGTTCATCATCTTTCTTTCCGAAGCACGCATATGCGTTGCATATCACATCTCGCATATCATGACATGTATTGCATCATGTTGTTTGTGCATTGCACCGTGATTTATTGTGGTTCCTTGCTTGTGTTCTTGCTTTGGGTAGAGCCGGGAGACGAGTACGTGCACGAGGAACCTGTTGAGTACGCTAACAAGGATCCAGCCTTCGACAACTCTGAGAACCTTGCAGGCAAGATGATCATACCTTCGAAATCATTTCTATCTTTGCTTGCTAGTATTCGCTCTTTCGCTATGTTAGCCCTGCCTACCATTGTTTACCATGCCTACCTATTGCCATGACAAACCTCTAACCAATCTGTCCTAGCAACCATTGATTGGCTATGTCACCGCTTTTGCTCAGCCCCTCTTATAGCATTGTTAGTTGCAGGTGAAGATGAAGTTTGTTCCTGGTCGGAACACGGATATTTTGGGATATCACAATATCTATGTTTAAGTTAATGCACCTTATATACTTGGTAAAGGGTGGAAGGCCTGGCCTTATGCCCGGTGACTTGTTCCACTCTTGCCGCCTTAGTCTCCGTGATACCGGTGTTATGTTCCTTGATTTTGCATTCCTTACACGGTTGGGTGATTTATGGGACACCCTTAACAGTTTGCTTTGAATAAAACTCCTCCAGCAAGGCCCAAACTTGGTTTTACCATTTGCCACCTAAGCCTTTTTCCCTTGAGTTTTCGCGAGCCCAAGGGTCATCTTTATTACCCCCCGGGCCAGTGCTCCACCGAGTGTTGGTCCAAACTAGAGCCCTTTGCTGCACCACCTCGGGGAAACTTGAGGGCTAGTTTTAGTTGTACGGATTGCTCATCCGTTTGTGCCATGAGAACGAGATATGTGCAGCTCCTATCGGGATTTGTCGGCACAGTCGGGTGGTCTTGCTGGTCTTGTTTTACCATTATCGAAATGTTTTGCGAACCGGGATTGCGAGACTGATCGGGTCTTCCCGGGAGAAGGTCTATTCCTTCGTTGACCGTGAGAGCTTGTGATGGGCTGAGTTGGGACACCCCTGCAGGGTATATGATCTTTCGAAAGCCGTGCCCGCGGTTATGAGGCAGATGGGAATTTGTTAATGTCCGGTTGTAGATAACTTGACACTTGACCTCTTTAAAATACATCAACTGTGTGTGTAGCCATGATGGTCTCTTCTCGGCGGAGTCCGGGAAGTGAACACGGTTTGTGTTACGCTTGACGTAAGTAGTTTCTCAGGATCACTTCTTGATCATTTCTAGTTTCTCGACCGATGCGTCGCTTCTCTTCTCGCTCTCACTTGCGTATGTTAGCCACCATATATGCTTAGTGCTTGCTGCAGCTCCACCATTTTACCCCTTACCTACCTATGAGCTTAAATAGTCTTGATCTCGCGGGTGTGAGATTGCTGAGTCCTCGTGACTCACAGATTCTACCAAAACAGATGCAGGTGCCGAGGATACTGGCGCAGATGGCGTAACTGAGCTGAAGTGGGAATTTGATGAGGACCTTGGTCGTTATTATGTATCGTTTCCAGATGATCAGTAGAGGTGCCCACTCGGGACGATCGGGGATCTAGCATTTGGGGTTGTCTTCTTTTCATTTGAAGTTGACCATAGCCGGTCTATGAGTGTATTTGATTGATGTATGATCTTAATTTATGTATTGTGTGAAGTGGCGATTGTAAGCCAACTCTCTTTATCCCATTCTTGTTCATTACATGGGATTGTGTGAAGATGACCCTTCTTGCGACTAAACCACCATGCGGTTATGCCTCTAAGTCGTGCTTCGACACGTGGGAGATATAGCCGCATCGTGGGTGTTACAGGTTGGTATCAGAGCCATCCCCCACTTAGGAGCCCCCTGCTTGATTGTTTGCTGGCGATGTTGAGTCTAGAACAAAAATGTTTTGAGTCTTAGGATTATATATATCGGAGAGTAGGATTCTTTTTACTCCTCAGTCCCTTCGTCGCTCTAGTGAGGTCTCCTGACGTAGATGTTTTGACTATCCTCTTCTCAATTTTTCACTAAATTTTTTTTAGGATCACGCGGGTATCTTGGAATCGTTCCGATGGTTTTGTGACGAGAACATTGTTCTTGGTGCCTCCTGACATTTAGGGGTTGTGGCAGTGTCCCGGGGAGTTGAGCTCTGAGGTGTTGTCGTCACAATTTTATCGTTGCAGTTCTGGAATACCTGAGATTTGCCGACATTGAAAATCTCTTTTATGCAGTTGTTGGTGAGATAACCCCGATAACCCAGTACTGGGGCGAGCTCGGGAGTATTGCCATAACTAGTATAACAGATACTTTTCGAAGGTTGAGGTACACGATTTCTGAAGGTTTCTTGGTTATGTGTTGACGGATGGATACAGCTGGATGTAGGGATTGTTAGTTTGGGTGAGATATTGTGCTTCCCCTGTATCCCCAACACCAGATTGCATAACCAGAAAGTTTCGGGAGTTTATAGGTGGGATTCAAGTAGCTCTAGCATTTCTTCTCGTAGATATTTGGTTTGTGATTGGGTAATCCTTACCACTTATTTGTTCCAGTTGTACCTTGTTTATTTCATTCTTCAATATCTATTCAAGTGGCTTCTCACCTTTAATGGACGTGTGATGTTTACTTTGGAATTCATTCGTTCATCTTTGTTCGAATGTTTATTGTGAAGACTATATGTTGCTATTTCTATTCGTTGATTCAATTTTTCTATCTGTCTATCAAGATGCTAACGGATACCCTCTTCAGGATGGCTCCGCCGACGCGTCAGAATCCGGATCGCAATGATGGGAGTCAGGCGAACCCTCCGCCTCCACCTCCGCCTCCGGAGGCTTGGCAAGCTTTGATGGCAGCCTCTAACGCCCATGCTCAGATGATGATCCACCTCATGCAAGAGCGCAACCAAGGCCAAGGCAACCAAGGGAATCAAGGTCAAGGGCAGTTCAATCATCAACCTTAGTTTCCAACCCTCAACCAATTCCTTGCAAATCAGCCGAAGTCTTTCAGCTACTGTGCCGAGGCCACAGACGCCGATGATTGTCTCGTGGATATCAACAAGCATTTTGAATGCAGCAATGTCAGGCCTGAGGACTATGTCAAGTTCACTTCTTTTCAGCTCAAGGATCAGGCAGCTGATTGGTTCCAGCAATACAAGGATTCCAGAGGTGGTCGAGTGATTACTTGGACTGATTTCTATCGGGACTTTAAAGCTCACCATATTCCTACCAGTGTTGTTGAGAGCAAGCGTGAGGAGTTCCGCAATCTCAAGCAAGGCAACATGTCAGTGTACGAATACAACAAGCAGTTTCAGAAACTTGCTCGCTTTGCTAAGCAAGATGTTCCAGATGAGAAGAGTATGATCTATCAGTTCAGAGGTGGCCTTAGAGAGGATCTACAGTTAGCTCTCATTCTTATTAAGCCTACTCAGTTTGATCAATTCTACAATATGGCACTCAAGCAAGAAGGTGCTCAGCTCAAGTGTGAGGCTTCCAAGAAAAGAATCAGAGATGCAGTGCAATCTTCTTCTTCCTCACAAGTGGCAGCTAAGCAGCAGAAGTTTTATCTTCCTCCTCCTCCGTTTCGTCAGCCTTACCAACAGAAGAACTTAGGTGCTCGTGGATCTTCCCACCCACCCAACCCAAGCTATCAGAACAAGTCTCAGTCTCAAGCTCCAAGGTCAAGTGCTCCTTATCACCGTCCGCTCTCAGAAGTGACTTGCAACAAGTACCAGCAGAAAGGACACTACGCGAACAAATGCTTGAATCAAAGGCGCCTTCCTCCTCCTCCTCCTGTGAGATCTTCAAGCAATGCAGTGGTCAAGCATAATCCAAAGCATGCAAAGGTCAACATGTTGAATGCAGCTCAGGCAGAGGATTCTTCAGATGTGATCATCGGTAATCTTCCTGTTAATGATATTCCTGCAAAAGTCTTATTTGATACTGGTGCATCACATTCTTTCATTTCAAGACCTTTTGTGGCTATGCATGATTTGGTTACTCAAGTATTGCCGAGCCCTTTGTCGATTGTTTCCCCAGCTCGACAAATGACTTCTCGAGCTTTCGTTCCAAATGTCGGTATCAAGATGGGCGACTATAAATTTCTGTCTTCTCCAGTTGTTCTTGGCGATTCTGATATTGATCTAATTCTTGGGATGGACTGGCTTTCTAAGCACAAGGCTCAGCTTGATTGTGCTGCCAGGCAAATTCAATTGACACACCCTTCTGAGGATGTTATCATCTATGCTGCTCGCGATGAAACCATTCAGTTGTTTCCTCTCAATGAGAAGGGCGAATTGGATGCTATTTCTCAAATTCCAGTCGTTTGTGAGTACCAAGATGTCTTTCCAGAAGAGCCTCCTTGTATGCCTCCTCATCGGCCAGTCGAGTTCGTTATTGATCTTGAGCCTGGAACAGAACCCGTTTGCAAGCGTCCATACAAGCTTGGACCCAAGGAGCTGAAGGAATTGAAGAAGCAGCTCGATGAACAAGAGCGTCTGGGTTTGATCAGACCGAGTTCTTCCCCATGGGGTTGTGGAGTTCTTTTTGTCCAGAAGAAGGATGGCACGGACCGACTTTGTGTCGATTACCGTCCATTGAACAAGAAGACAATCAAGAACAAGTATCCACTTCCCAACATCAATGAGCTTTTCGAGCAACTCAAAGGGGCTAAAGTTTTCTCCAAGCTTGACCTTCGTATGGGTTATCATCAGATTCGCATTCGTGAAGAAGATATCCCCAAGACAGCATTCAGAACAAGCTATGGTTCTTATGAATATACTGTCATGTCTTTCGGCCTTGTCAATGCTCCTCCAACGTTCTCTCGCATGATGAACTTTATCTTCAACCCCTACACCAATGAATTTGTTCTGGTGTATCTCGATGATATTTTGGTCTTCTCCAAGAATAAGAAGGATCATGCCAAACATTTGCGATTGGTGCTCGACAAGCTCAGAGAGCATCAATTCTATGCGAAGTTTTCCAAATGTGAGTTCTGGCTTGATGAAGTTCTTTATCTTGGTCATATCATCTCCGCCAAGGGGATTGCTGTTAATCCGGCGAAGGTTTCTGCAGTTGTGAATTGGGAACCTCCTCAGAATGTCAAGCAGCTCCGCAGTTTTCTCAGTCTTGCAAGCTATTGCCGAAGATTCATTGAGAACTTCTCTAAGATTGCAAAGCCTCTTTCCAACCTCCTCCATAAGCATGTCAAGTATGTCTGGACGCCTGAGTGTGACGTCGCTTTCAACACCCTCAAAGAGATGCTAGTCACAGCTCCTGTCTTGACTCCTCCTAATGAATCCAAACCATTCGAAGTATTCTGTGATGCTTCCCTTCAAGGTCTCGGTGCTGTGTTGATGCAAGAGAAGAAAGTTGTGGCCTATACCTCTCGTTAGTTGAAGCCCAACGAAAAGAACTACCCCACTCATGATCTTGAGTTGGCGGCAGTTGTCCATGCATTGATAACATGGAGACATCTCTTATTGGGAAGGCAAGTGGACATTTTCACCGATCACAAGAGCCTCAAGTATATCTTCACTCAACCCAACCTTAACCTCAGGCAAACTCGATGGGTCAAAATGATTCAGGAGTACAATCCGAGTATTGAATATACTCCTGGCAAAGCGAATGTGATTGCAGATGCTTTGAGCAGAAAGGCTTATTGCAACAGTCTAATTCTCAAGCCGTTTCAACCGGATCTTTGTGAGGCCTTTCCGCAAGCTGAATCTTCAAGTTGTTCCTCAAGGCTTTCTTGCCAACCTCATAGTCTCTCCTACTTTGGAAGATCAAATTCGTGAGGCACAACTCCTAGATACCATGGTGAAGAAGGTGAAACGTGGTATTGACAAGGGCATTCCCAAGTACAAGTGCTATCGCTTGGATGACAAAGATACTCTTTTCTTCGAGGATCGAATTGTGGTTCCAAAAGGTGATCTGAGAAAAGTCATCATGAATGAGGCACACAATTCCCTCCTATCCATTCATCCTGGAAGTACAAAGATGTACCATGACCTCAAGCAGTCATATTGGTGGACTCGAATGAAGCGAGAGATTGCTCAATTCGTGAATGAATGTGATGTCTGCAGAAGAGTGAAAGCAGAACACCAACGACCAGCTGGTCTCCTCCAACCTCTTGCTATTCCGGAATGGAAGTTTGACCATATCGAGATGGACTTCGTGACTGGTTTTCCTAAGTCCAAGCGTGGAAATGATGCTATCTTCGTTGTCATTGACAAGCTTACCAAAGTGGCTCATTTTCTTCCTATCAAAGAATCTATCACAGCAGCTCAGCTGGCAGAGCTATACACCTCCAGAATTGTCTCCTTGCACGGCATTCCACAATTGATATCTTCAGATCGTGGAAGCATCTTCACTTCTAAGTTCTGGGACTCCTTTCAGACGGCCATGGGCACCAACATTCGTTTCAGCACAGCTTTCCATCCTCAAACAAGTGGCCAAGTCGAGCGAGTCAATCAAATCCTTGAAGATATGCTCAGGGCTTGTGTCATCTCTTTCGGTATGAAGTGGGAAGATTGTCTTCCATATGCCGAGTTCTCCTACAACAACAGCTTCCAAGCGAGTTCGGGCAAGGCCCCATTCGAAATTCTCTATGGCAGAAAGTGCCGTACTCCTCTCAACTGGTCTGAGACAGGTGAACGCCAACTTCTTGGCAACGACTTGATCACAGAAGCCGAAGAAATGTGCAAAGTCATTCGTGAGAACCTCAAAGCCGCGCAATCGCGACAAAAGAGTTACTATGATAGCAAGCACCGTGACTTGGCTTTTGAAATCGGAGACCATGTCTACCTCCGCGTCTCTCCAATGAAAGGCACTCGTCGCTTCGGTATCAAAGGGAAGCTTGCCCCTAGATACGTGGGTCCTTTCAAGATCATTGGCAAAAGAGGCGACCTCGCCTATCAACTTGAGCTTCCATCCAACTTTGCAAACGTGCACGATGTGTTTCACGTGTCACAGCTTCGCAAGTGCTTCAAGACTCCTGAGCGCACTATCAACTTCGAAGAGATCGACCTCCAAGAAGATCTCTCTTATCATGAGCACCCCGTTGCTATTCTTCAAGAAACCGAGCGCAAGACTCGCAACAAGTCAATCAAATTCCTGAAAGTGAAGTGGTCACACCATTCCGACTGAGAAGCCACCTGGGAGCGCGAGGATCACCTCCGTTCCGAATATCCGGAGTTCTTTCAGTCCTAGATCTCGGGACGAGATCCTCTTGTAGTGGTGGAGTGTTGTAACACCCCGGATGTAACTTTCCATATTTGTATCTCCAACTCTTGCCATTTTCAGCGATGTGATATGATATTCCCTCCGTGGTTGGGTTTTGTCTTTTGTTTTTCATTTTATTCATGTCATGCATCTCATATCATGTCATCATGTGCATCTCATTTGCATACGTGTTCGTCTCATGCATCCGAGCATTTTCCCCGTTGTCCGTTTCACAATCCGACACTCCCACGTGCACCGGCGCACCCCTCTTGTCCCTTTTCGTGTGCGGGTGTTGAATGTTCTCGGAATGGACCGAGCCTTGCCAAGTGGCCCTGGTATAGCACCAGTAGACCACCTGTCAAGTTTCAGGTCATTTGGAGCTCGTTTGATACTCCAACGGTTAACCGCACTCCTGCAAAGGCCTCTTTTAAGTTGCAGCCCAACACCCCTCCAAAACAGCCCAATAACCCATCTAAGTCACTCCCATGCTCTCCGTCGTCGGATCACGATCGTGTGGGCGAAAACCGCACCCCATTTGGAGTCTCCTAGCTCCCTCTACCTATAAATATGTGCACTCCCCCGAATTTCCGGATCCCCAAACCCTAGCCCGCTCCTCCGCCACCGCCGGACACGTCCGGGCGAGCCGGACACGTCTGCCGCCGCGCCCCCGGCGAATCAGACGGCGACACGTGGCCTCCTCCGCGCCCCCGCGCCGCCGGCCCGCGAGGCTCGTGCGGTGCCCCCGCGGCCCGTTCGCCGCCCCGCCGCCGAGTCCCTCCGCCTCGCCGACCGCTCGCCGCGCCGCCGCGGTCCGCCGCCGTCCACCGCCCCGTGCCCGGGCCCGCGCGCGCCGCGCGCGTCATCTGCGCCGCCGCCCGGCCCCGCCTCCGGCCGCCCCGGCATCGTCCCCTCCTCCTCAGGCCGCCCCGGCCGCCTCCGACTCCGGCGACCTCGAACTCCGGCCAGATCCGATCTGGAAATCGCTACGGTTGACCCCGAAAACGTCTAAGTCATTTTTTCTGTGATTATTTTGTTGCATCTTCATCGCATCACATCTTCATACCCGTGGCTCCGTTTTGGACGTGCAGCATACCAAATTGTTCGACTCGAAGAGTACATCATTTCGTACCATTGCATCATTTACATTTAAGCTCATCTTGATGCCCGAAATGCTGTTGGAAGAGGGCTTCATAATGTTAGTTTCAGAATCTTATCAGCACGAGCTCTTTTGTCATTTTTGCCATGATTGATGTGTTCATCCTATGGACTTGGTCCCTAAATGTGTTTTGAACTAGGCTATGTCTTCTTTACAGAGGTGCTTACCATGTATTTTTGTGATCAATGTGGTGACTAGCACAAGCATGCAAACTAGGCTTCGTGATAATGCTGATTTTAGTCCTGTTCTGCTGTAATTTTGATGCCATGTAAACATGTTGCTACAGAGAGATCCATGCATAATTTGAGATACTTCAGTAAGGGTGTTTTGAAAACATGGTTTTGCTCTATCCATCCATGGTCCTGGTTGCAATTATGGAGTAGTCTAGCATGTCATTTTCGTGCTCTACTTTTGCTTCAAAATGTTTCCTGGCAGATTGTTTACATGTTATTCAATTTGGCCGAGGTTGTTGTAGTTGGTCCGGATATGCTATGATGTTGTTTCTTGCCATGTATAGCTTCTATGACATGTCTTCTTGATGGATGTATGCTTAGTTTATCATGAGGTGCTCTGTAGTGAGTGCATCGAGCTCACGAAGGTGCCTTCGTAATTATTTCAATGCCATGCTTTGTTTGCTGAAATCTGTTAACGAAACTTGCTATGTTTACGTGGGTGCCATCATATTTTCTGATCCTTTTTGGCTTATGGTCAGTAAGGGACTTTTGATCTATGCTTTGAGTAGATTCATGCCATGCCTTGCTTTGCTATTATAAGTTCCTGTAGCATGTTGATAACCTGCTCTGAACATTGCTTCGTGATGTTGTTTATGCCATGTCCAACCTGATATTTTTATGCACTTTCTCCATGCTTGTTTGAACCTGTTATGATGTGATTTAGCCGTAGCTCAGTGTTCCCCTTTTGCAAAGCATCTCCTGTAGATGATCTCCATATGCTTTGTTTTCATGTTGGGGTGCTGTAGCATAGTTTATTGTTGCATGCTAAGTAGCATCGTGCTGTTAATCGCAGCTTTGTGCCATACTTGTCTTGCTTGCCATTTGCATACCGTGCATCCGAATCCAGTGATCTTTATATCGATTTCAACCGAAATCATCTCATCTTTCCAGCGGCATACTTGGTTTGCCAAGTTGATGCCTTGTTCATCATCTTTCCTTCCGAAGCACGCATATGCATTGCATATCACATCTCGCATATCATGACATGTATTGCATCATGTTGTTTGTGCATTGCACCGGATTTATTGTGGTTCCTTGCTTGTGTTCTTGCTTTGGGTAGAGCCGGGAGACGAGTACGTGCACGAGGAACCTGTTGAGTACGCTAACGAGGATCCAGCCTTCGACAACTCTGAGAACCTTGCAGGCAAGATGATCATACATTCGAAATCATTTCTATCTTTGCTTGCTATTATTTGCTCTTTCGCTATGTTAGCCCTGCCTGCCATTGTTTACCATGGCTACCTATTGCCATGACAAACCTCTAACCAACCTGTCCTAGCAACCATTGATTGGCTATGTCACCGCTTTTGCTTAGCCCCTCTTATAGCGTTGTTAGTTGCAGGTGAAGATGAAGTTTGTTCCTGGTTGGAACACGGATATTTTGGGATATCACAATATCTCCTGTTTAAGTTAATGCACCTTATATACTTGGTAAAGGGTGGATGGCCTGGCCGTATGCCCGATGACTTGTTCCACTCTTGCCGCCTTAGTCTCCGTGATACCGGTGTTATGTTCCTTGATTTTGCGTTCCTTACACGGTTGGGTGATTTATGGGACCCCCTTAACAATTCGCTTTGAATAAAACTCCTCCAGCAAGGCCCAAACTTGGTTTTACCATTTTCCACCTAAGCCTTTTTCCCATGAGTTTTCGCGAGCCCAAGGGTCACCTTTATTACCCCCTCGGGCCAGTGCTCCTCTGAGTGTTGGTCCAAACTAGAGCCCTTTGCAGCGCCACCTCGGGGAAACTTGAGGGCTGGTTTTAGTTGTACGGATTGCTCATCCGTTTGTGCCCTGAGAACGAGATATGTGCAGCTCCTATCGGGATTTGTCGGCACAGTCGGGTGGTCTTGCTGGTCTTGTTTTACCATTGTTGAAATGTTTTGCGAACCGGGATTCCGAGACTGATCGGGTCTTCCCGGGAGAAGGTCTATTCCTTCGTTGACCGTGAGAGCTTGTGATGGGCTGAGTTGGGACACCCCTGCAGGGTATATGATCTTTCAAAAGCCGTGCCCACGGTTATGAGGTAGATGGGAATTTGTTAATGTCCGGTTGTAGATAACTTGACACTTGACCTCTTTAAAATGCATCAACTATGTGTGTAGCCGTGATGGTCTCTTCTCGGCGGAGTCCGGGAAGTGAACACGGTTTGTGTTATGCTTGACGTAAGTAGTTTCAGGATCACTTCTTGATCACTTCTAGTTTCTCGACCGATGCGTTGCTTCTCTTCTCGCTCTCACTTGCGTATGTTAGCCACCATATATGCTTAGTGCTTGCTGCAGCTCCACCATATTACCCCTTACCTACCTATGAGCTTAAATAGTCTTGATCTCGCGGGTGTGAGATTGCCGAGTCCTCGTGACTCACAGATTCTACCAAAACAGATGCAGGTGTCGAGGATACTAGCGCAGATGGCGCAACTGAGCTGAAGTGGGAATTTGATGAGGCCCTTGGTCATTATTATGTATCGTTTCTAGATGATCAGTAGAGGTGCCCAGTCGGGACGATCGGGGATCTAGCATTTGGGGTTGTCTTCTTTTCATTTGAAGTTGACCGTAGCCGGTCTATGAGTGTATTTGATTGATGTATGATCTTAATTTATGTATTGTGTGAAGTGGCGATTGTAAGCCAACTCTCTTTATCCCATTCTTGTTCATTACATGGGATTGTGTGAAGATGACCCTTCTTGCGACTAAACCACCATGCGGTTATGCCTCTAAGTCGTGCTTCGACACGTGCGAGATATAGCCGCATCGTGGGTGTTACAGCCTGCTGGTATATTGCTGCTCGGAATGCAGCCTCCCGATGGTGTTCCTCCCCCAGAACAAGGTCCATCCCCCGCTTGGCATCCCGTTGTGTTTCATCAAACACTAGGACCCGCGCGGAGCGACGCCTGACCTCGTGAGGGAGGACCGCCTCTACTCCGTAGACGAGTAAGAACAGGGTCTTGCCAGTCGACTTGGTGGCGGTACTGCGGATGGACCACAACACAGACTGGAGCTCATCGTACCAGCCCCTGCCGCAGGCCTCCAGCTTCTTCTTGAAGGTCCTGGTTTTGAGGCCTTTCAGGACCTTTGCGTTGGCGCGTTCGGCCTGACTGTTACTCTGTGGGTGTGCCACCAAAACGTAACATATCTGCGTTCCAAGGTTGGCACAATATGTTTTGAAGAGATGGCTGGTGAACTGCGAACCGTTGTCGGTGATGATGCGATTAGGGACCCCGAATCGGCTCACGAGGCCCTTGATGAATTTGACTGCAGAACCAGCCGGGATGGTGCAGACGGCTTCCACCTCCGCCCACTTGGTGAACTTGTCGATGGTGACGTAGAGGTAGCGGTAGCCCCCAGGCGCTCGAGGAAACGGGCCCAAGATATCCAGCCCCCAGACTACGAACGGCCACGAGAGTGGGATGGTCTGCAGGCCCTGAACTGGCTGATGGATCTGCTTGGCCTGGAATTGGCAGGCTTCGCAAGCCTTCGCCAGCTCGATTGCGTCGTTGAGTGTTGTAGGCCAGTAAAACCCGCTGCGAAACGCCTTGCCGACGAGGGTCCGCGATGATGAGTGGTTTCCACAATCTCCATCGTGTATGTCAGCCAGCAACTCCTTCCCGTGTTCCCTGGAGATGCAACGTAGGGAAACATCATTCGACCGCTTCCGGTAGAGTTCTTTGTCTCGGATGCAGTAGGCCGTGGCCTGTCGGGCCACGTGTTCTGCATCCTCCTCCCTCTCTGGTAGAGTCCCTTGCATCAGGTAGTCCTTGAATTCTGTAGTCCAGCATCCTTCCTGAGGCTCCAGCGCCAGGAGCAAGCGTGCTCCCGAGGTCAGGTCACAGGCCGGGGTTCCTGTGGCAGGTGGTTGAGGGAGTCCTTCTCGAGGTGGCGCTGTGCTTGATAGTGATGGTCCTGCCGAGGGCTTGAAGAGCCATTCCTCGAAAATTCCAGGCTCCTGAGGCAGCCACCTGGATGCCCTCCTGGCTATGTCATCAGCCTCTTGGTTGGTGCCGCGAGGCACATGCTGCAACTCCAGCCCCCAAAATTGCTTTTCCATCCCGCGCACCTCTGCAAGATACGCCTCCATGTGCTCGTCCTTCGGCTCGTACACTTTGTTGTAGAAGTTGACGAGGAGCTGTGAGTCACCCTTGATGATGAGGCGCTTCACCCCCAGTGCCGCTGCAGCTTTTAAGCCTGCTATGAGGCCCTCGTATTCTGCTATGTTGTTGGAGACCTTCTCGCCATGCTGGAAATAGAGCTGCACGACGTAATAGAGCTTGTCCTGAGTGGGGGATATAAGCACTGCGCGGACCCCCACGCCATGTCGCGAGAATGCTCCATCTAAGTACATGACCCAGCCGTCTGGTGCCTCGCTTCCTGGGGAAAGTGATCGATCTTCGCCTGCTTCGAGCCCTGGTGCCTCTATCCATTCTGCCAAAAAATCTACAAGTGCGGGACCCTTGACGACCCTGGTTGTGCTGAATTCCAACTAAAATGCTTGCAACTCAATGTTCCATTCGGTGACCCTTCCAGCAGAATTGGGGCTCCTGAGTACCCTTTTCAATGGGTAGGCCGAGACGAACTTGATGGGGTGACCTTGAAAGTAATGCTGCAACTTACGTGAGGCCACCAGCATTGCAAGCAAGAGGCATAGGGTATCATGCCCTAGCATCCCGCATCACCGTGCTGACGAAGTACATCGAATGCTCGACGAGAGTGGGTGTGGTAATGAGGCCCGTGCCCTCCGGAGGATTAGGCGCCTCCTGAGGCATAAGAGCCCCCAGCACCAGGCTACCTGGTGAGGCTCCTTCAGCCCTGGGGGCGTCTCCCTGTTGAGGCTGGCCTCCATCTGCCGAGGCCGTTGTCTTCGCGAGGCCTTCCTGGTCTTGTGCTGCCGCGGTCGCGGCCGTGACCGGTCGCGATGCAGCCTTGGCCCGGCGTTCTTCCCGAACCGCCACCAGAGCTGCACTAGCAGAGTAGGGCGTGGTGGCAAGGTAGAGCACCAGGGGCTCGAGAGGGCGTGGTGCCATCATCACAGGAGGGCTGGTTAGGTACTTCCTGAGGTCTTGAAATGCTTCATCAACCTCCTGTGTCCATTCGAACGGGCCCTTCTTCTTTATCAGCTTGAAGAAGGGCAAGGCGCGCTCCCCCATCTTGGAGATGAAGCGTCCTAACGCAGTTACGCACCCTACGAGCTTTTGCATTTCTACGAGGGTTTGCGGCGGACTCATGTCTTCAATTGCCTTGACCTTCTTTGGGTTGGCCTAGATTCCTCTGTGGGATACGAGGAAGCCCAGAAGTTTTCTAGAAGGAATGCCAAACACGCACTTGTCCGGGTTGAGCCACAGGTCCACTTCATGGAGGCTCACGAAGGTTTCTTCCAGGTCCTGGATCAAGGTCTTTGCCTCCCGAGACTTCACCACAATGTCGTCGACGTAGGCCTCAACGTTTCTCCCGAGCTGTCGGCCTAAGGTGATGTGCATCAGTCGCTGGAAGGTTGCGCCCGTGTTGCGCAACTCGAACGACATGGAGGTGTAGCAGTACACCCCGCATGGGGTTAGGAAGGTCGTCTTCTCCACGTCTTCTATCACCATATTGATTTGATGATAGCCCAAAAATGCATCTAGGAAGCACGGCAGATCTGGTCGAAGCACAATTTGGTCGATGCGTGGGAGTGGGAACAGATCTTGAGGGCAGGCTTTGTTGAGGTTGGTGAAGTCGATGCACATGCGCTCCTTTCCTCCCTTTTTCGGCACAATAACAGGGTTTGCCAGCCATTCGGGGTAGCGGACCTCGCGAATAACACCTGCCGCCTCCAACTTGTGGGTTTCCTGGACGATGAGGGCCTGCTTCTTGGTGGACTACCGCCTGGCTTTCTGCTTCACGGGGCGTACATTGGGGCGCACATTCAGGTGATGCTCAATCACCTGCCTTGGGACCCCCGCTAGCTGTTTGGGTTCCCACGCGAACACCTCCTTGTTCGAGTGCAGGAATTTCACCAGTGCCTCCTCTTGGTCAGGGTTGAGATTGGCACCTATAGTGAAGGTGGTGCCGGAGGATCCATCCTCATCAACTGGTACCTGCTTGGTCTCCGCCTTGTCCTGGGTGAACAACTGCTTCTTCTTGGTTGGTGAAACCCCCTTGGCCTTGGAGGTGTTGGTGCCGGCGGGCTGTGCTGCTGCAGCTGCCTTGAGGGAGAGCTTGAGCGCTAGCAGAGCATCTTTGGTATCTCCAGCTATGGTGAGGACGCCGCTGCTCCCGGGCATCTTCATGAGGTTGTAGGCCGGATGGGTCGTTGCCATGAATTGGGCCAAGGCGGGGTAGCCGAGGATGGCGTTGTACGAGAGGCCGATGTGGGCGATGTCGAAGTTGACTAGCTCCATGCGGAAGTTGTCGCGGGTGCCGAAGATCACCGGAAGGCGGATCTGCCCTAGGGAGCCAGAGGAACCGCCTCCGACGCCCGAGAAGGGCTTGCTGGGTTGGAGTCGTTCCAGCGGTACATGGAGGAGGCTGAAGGCCTCCACCAAGAGCATGTTGAGGCCGACACCGCCGTCGATGAGGGTCCTGGTGACGGCCACCTGGTAGATGGTGGGCATGCAAAGCATTGGGAGCACACCCGAGCAGGCGGTGTTGACGGGGTGATCCTCCAAGCTGAAGGTCAGGTCGGCCTTGGGTGCCGCCCAACCCGGAGGAGCTCCGTGCCACGTAAGAGCGGCGCCAATCTAGCGGACGAACGGCTTGATGTGGCGGCCCGAGGGTGGTGCCTGCGAGCCGCCCAGGAGAGCTGCAACGACTGGGGGCGCCAGTGCAGCATAGTGGGTGAGGAAGAGGTTGCGCAGCTCCTCCCAGGAGGCCACAGAAGCCGCTGGCAGGTGGAGCAGCCACACGCGCGGGACGCCGGTGAGGGCCATGGGAAACCAGTTGTCCATGACCTTGTCATCGCCCCCGGCTTTGAGGACGGCCTCCTCGTACGCCAGCAGGAAAACCAGCGGATCCGTCACGCCATTGTAGCGCGGTGGCATCTCTGGCTTGAACTTGTGTGGCCACTGTACCTGTCGCAAAGCAGGGGCCAAGGCTCGGAGCCCCTGGCCCTAGCACTGGCATCAGCCGCCGGAGCCGGCGGCGTGCAGTCCTCCATAAGGGCGAAGCGCAGTGTTGATGGAGAGTGGGTTGGCAGAAGGGAGAGCTCCGGCGCACCCCTACCCGGCGTGCCAAATGTCGGATATCAGGTTCCAGCAAAACCCTTAAGGTTCAAACTCTGGGGTGCGCACGAAGATCTTCTCCCTACCGATTCACGCCCCAAAACCTCTCCATGATTCTAAGCTAGCACGATGAACAACACAAGGGACATGAGGTTTATACTGGTTCGGGCCACCGTTGTGGTGTAATACCCTAATCCAGTGTGTGGTGTGGTGGATTGCCTCTGGGGCTGATGATGAATAGTATAGAGGAAGAACAACCTCGCGAGGGGTGTTCTTGAGCTAGTGCGGTGTTCTACTGGGGAAGGATTTGGTGCTCTCTACTGTGGTGGCTATCTCTATTTATAGAGGCCCTGGTCATCTTCCTAAATATTGAGCGGGAAGGGAGCCAACAACGGCCACTTTGAAGGGGACAACTAGTACAAGCTATCTTGACTAAAGGTGGACTTCGACTGCCAAAGGCACTAGTGATGACGCCGTCTTGGGCTCCACGGTGATCTCCGTCCTGCTGCTCTACTAGTCTTGGTCTCGTTGCACCGATATGGAAACCTTTGCCTGATGCCTCGGTACTCAGCGCCTGCGCTTGCCCCCTTTGCACCAAATAGGAAACGAGGACATTGCGCTGGCTGGCGCCCGCCTGGTCTTGATCGTCATGGCTTGCGTCATGAGCACCTCCCGAGGTACTCCTTGCCTTGATCTCTCCGCCTCCTCGCGAGCCTGCCTGGTGAGGCCGCCCCTAAGGAAGCCTTGTGTCGTCCGTCCCGCGAGGCTTGGCCCCTCGCGAGGGTCTTGAACTTGGGTTGATGAAGACCGGCCGTACTGGGCCACTGCTCGAGCCACGCCGCAGGCTGCAGGCAGGCAAGTCTGGGGACCCCCGTTCCCAGGACACCGACATCGTCGACTGTCCACCTTATAATTTCCCCTTTTAGTATTTTGAACCAAGTGACTCCACTCGAACAGATGTGCGTAGTGAAAACCGTCAACTCCAAGATCTTTTGGAGAATGTTATTTCTTTAGTCAAAATGAAGAAGGCTCTGGAGCAAAAGGACCTCGACCTTGCCGCAGTGCAGAGGGCGGCACGAGAGAAAACTGAACTTGCCGACAAGAAGCTGGCTTCAGTCGGCAAGTTGGAAGAGGAAAACGCCCACCTGAAGACTGCCATTAACAAAGCCAACAAATAAGTCGTGCAGCTGAAGAAGGACAAGGAGGCCCTGTCTGACAAGGTTGGGGATCTCACTCAAAAGAGGGATGAACCGGAGGCTTATCTGGGAGGACTCGCCAAGAAGATGTTCCTGATGCTTGAAGGTACTTTCCCTTGTCCGACTGATTTGCAACTGCCGACTCATCACATAACTGCCAAATCACCATTTTTCCGGGTGTGCAGAATTCTGTCAAGACTTCGAGGAAGAGACTGGGTGGATCGAGACAAACCTGGATCCCATAAACTCCCCCGTCAAGGATGAAGCTGCGATGAACGTGCTGCGATTGGAGTCTCGCTTTGCCAGTGCTATGGATTATCTTGCTCGTCTGAAACTGGCGGTGTCACGGATTGACACGGAGATCTGGCCCCGAGTGACGTTCCACAATGAGCTCAAGTCTCTGATGACTCAACTCAAAGAAATCCCTGGTCGGGTGCAAGAGTGGAAGAAGTCGTCTGCTCATTATGGTACTGATGTGGCTCTATCCCTGGTCCGAGTCCATTGCAAGGAGGTCAAAGAAGAGAAGCTGGAGGCTCTCAAGGTCGCCAACACCAAGAAGGTCCAATTCCAGTCCTTCATGGAGACCTTCATCGATGCTGCCACTCGTATTGCATACGATATCGACCTTGATAGCTTCGTCGAGCCACCAAGCCCTACTCCTGCCGAGTGAACAAACTTAATGCCTCACCTTTATTTGTCTCGGAATGCCGAGTGATTTTGTAACCATTAAACTCTTTCGGGCCTGACGCCTGAGTACTTCTATTCGTGGTTCTGAACTTTGCTAGATTTATCTGAACTTGGTTTTTCCTTGAATATGGTTGCTTTGTCTTCACCACTTTTAGATCTCTTAACTCCGAGTGGAGCTTTATTTCTCACTCAGAATAGATGTTGTACTTGTGATGCAGCTCCGACGAGAGGGCCACGGACACGAGCACTAGGTGTCGTACTTGATTTGCACCTCGTCGTTCTTGCGGATCATGATGGAGCAGACGTTGTACTTGTGACACTGCTCCAACGAGAGGGCCACAGATATGAGCACTAGGTGCCATACTCTATTTGCACCTCGTCGTCCTTGCGGATCAGGATGGAGCGGACATTGTACTTGTGATGCAGCTCCGAGGATCTTTGTAACTTAGGCGAATCAGATTCGCAACTAAGCCTCTGAGTGAGAGGGTTGCTCTTCACTCAAAGTGGTTTTTTAACTTAGGCTAGTATGGGGTTGCAACTAAGCCCCCGAGTGGGAGGATTGCTCTCTACTCGGAGTGGTTTTTTAACTTAGGCGAGCACGGGGTCTCAGCTAAGCCTTCGAGTGGGAGGGTTGCTCTCCACTCGGAGTGATATTTTAATTTAGGCGAGTATGGGGTCGCAGCTAAGCCCCCGAGTGGGAGGATTGTTCTCCACTCGGAGTGATTTTTTAACTTAGCTGAGTATGGGGTCGCAGCTAAGCCCCCGAGTGGGAGGATTGCTCTCCACTTGGAGTGGTTTTTTTAACTTAGGTGAGTACGGGGTCGCAGCTAAGCCCCCGAGTGGGAGGATTGCTCTCCACTCGGAGTGGTTTTTTAACTTAGGCGAGTATGAGGTCGCAGATAAGCCCCCGAGTGGGAGGATTTCTCTCCACTCGGAGTGGTTTTTAAACTTAGGCGAGTACGGGGTCACAACTAAGCCCTTGAGTGGAGGATTGCTGTCCACTCGGAGTGGTTTTGAAACTTAGGCGAGTACGGGGTCGCAGCTAAGCCCCCGAGTGGGAGGATTGCTCTCCACTCGTAGTGGTTTTTTAACTTAGGCGAGTACGGGGTCGCAGCTAAGCCCCCCAGTAGGACGATTGCTCTCCACTCGGAGTGGGTTTTAAACTTAGGCGAGTACGGGGTTGCAGCTAAGCCCCCGAGTGAGAGGGTTGCTCTTCACTCGAAGTGGTTTTGAAACTTAGGTGAATCAGGTTTGTGGCTAAGCCCCCGCTCGGAGTGGTTTTGAAACCTAGGAGAATCAGGTTCACGGCTAAGCCACCCACTGGGGTATTTGAACACATGTGTTTATGGGATAACAATCATTAAGATACTGCAAAAAACTTGTCTTTGATAAGCAAAGTGAAGGATTCTTATTACAACTCGTCGATCCGAGTGTTTTAGGTATAGAAACGGCGGAGCAGCTCCGCATTCCACGAGCGTGGCTCATCTTCTTTCTTGGCTACGTTTTAGAGGTGATACGCCCCGTTGTGGAGCACCTTGGTGATGATGAAGGGACCTTCCCAGGCTGGAGCGAGCTTGTGAGGTCATTTCTGATGCACTCGGAGCACAAGGTCTCCTTCCTGGAATGCTCGACCTCTAACATAACGAGCATGGAATCGACACATGTCTTGTTGATAGATGGTCGACCGGATCAGAGCCATCTCACGTTCCTCCTCCAGGAGATCAACTACATCTTGGTGTGCCTATTCCACTTCAGCTTCTGAGAAGAGTTCCACTCTGGGGGCGTTGTGCAGCAAGTCTCGGAAGCACAGCTTCAACACCATACACCATGAAGAAAGGAGTTTGGTCAGTCGACCGGTTCGGAGTTGTTCTCAGTCCCCATAAGACAGATGGCAACTCAGTCACCCAGGCTCCAGCTGCGTGCTGGAGGTCGTGCATCAGTCGGGGTTTCAGTCCTTGAAGGATCAAACCATTTTCCCTTTCTGCTTGCCCATTCAACTGCGGGTGCGCAACAGATGTGTAATTGACCCGAGTGCCTTGGGAAGCACAAAACACCCTGAACTTGTCAGAATCAAAGTTGGAGCCTTATCTGTGATAATGCTGTGAGGGACTCCATATATGAATATCAACTCCCTGATGAAACTGATGGCAGTGCTTGAATCAAGGTTCTTGATAGGCTTGGCTTCGATCCATTTGGTGAATTTGTCGACTGCTATGAGCAAATGAGTGAAACCACTTCTGCCGGTCTTGAAAGATCCAACCATATCCAACCCCCAGACTGCAAACGGCCAGGCGAGTGGAATAGTCTTCAAGGCAGATGTAGACTTGTGAGACTTGTTTGAGTAGAACTGGCAGCCTTCACACTTGTCGACTATATCTTTTGCCATCTCATTTGCACGTGACCAATAGAATCCCTCTCAATATGCTTTGGCCACGATGGTCCGAGAGGACGCATGGTGACGATAGGTCCCCGAGTGGATCTCATTTAAAATAATTCGACCTTCTTCTGGGGAGATGCAATGTTGAGCCACTCCTGTGACACTTTCCTTGTAAAGCTGCCCACTTATCACGGTGAAGGCTTTGGATCGATGGACGATCTGGCAGGCCCCATCTTCATCTTTTGGGAGTTCCTGCATGAGCAGGTATGCAATATATGGCACCGTCCAGTCGGGGGTGATCACTAAAACTTCCATATCAAGTCGACTACAACTGGGACTTCAATCTCAGTCGGATTGGTTGAACTTATTGGTTGTGGGGGATCTTCCGTGAAGGAATCTTCTTGAACTGACGGGGTGTGTAGATGCTCCAAGAACACATTACTGGGGATAGGCTTCCGAGTGGAACCTATCATTGCTAGATCATCAGCAGCTTGATTCTTGATTCGGGGTACGTGGTCGAGCTCTAACCCCTCGAACTTCTTCTCTAGCTTTCTTACTCCATTGCAATAATGGGTCATTGCTGGACTCCTGATATCCCATTCCTTCATCACTTGATTTACCACCAAGTCTGAGTCACCGTAGACCATCAAGCATCGTACGCCAAGTGAAATGGCGATACGTAACCCATACAAAAGTGCCTCATACTCAACTTCATTGTTTGAAGAATCAAAGTGAATCTGGAGGACATAGCTGAGCTTGTCACCTCTTGGGGATACAAAAACCACTCCTGCACTGGAGCCATTCAACATCTTGGACCCATCATAGTCCAATGCTCCAAGTGAATCAGAGTCGGTTTCTGTTGTTCGATCCACTCGGCGAAGAAATCTGCTATTGCTTGGGACTTGATTGCTTTATTTGCCTCAAACTTGATATCCAAAGGAAGGAGTTCAATCACCCACTTTGCCACTCGACCTGTTGCATCCCTATTGTTCAGAATTTCTGATAATGGAGCATCGCTGATGACTGAAACCGAGTGGTCTGAGAAGTAGTCTGCAACTTTCTTCGTGGTCAAGTAAATTCCATAAACAAACTTCTGATAATGTGGATATCTCTGCTTGGACGGAGTAAATACTTCAGAAATATAATATACTGGGTGCTGAACTTTGCAGGCTTTGCCTTCTTCTTCCCGCTCGACCGTGAGCACTGTGCTGACAACTTGTCCAGTGGCTGTGATGTAAAGCAGTAAAGGCTCTTTGCCGATTGGAGCGGCAATCACCGACTGGGTGGAAAGCAGGGCTTTGAGCTCTTCAAATGCTGTTTCAGCTTCAGGATTCCACTCGAACTTGTCAGACTTCTTCATCAGTCGGTAAAGAGGTAATGCCTTTTCACCGAGACGTGAGATGAATCGACTCAATGTAGACAAACAACCAGTAAGCTTCTAAACATTGTGCACACGCATAGGGTGTTTCATTCGGAGGATTGTGCCAACCTTCTCTGGGTTTGCGTCGATTCCTCATTCAGAAATGAGGAAACCGAGTAACTTTCCACCTGGGACTCTGAAAGTGCGTTATATCGACTAGAGGGGGGGGGGGTGAATAGGCGATTTTTATGAATTCTTCACTGAGGAATTTTTTGGTGAGGAAATTCCTAAATGAAGACTACTTGCAGTGGAATAAGTACTCAAAAGTAAACATAGTAGAACACAAGCATAGTCATCATGATGAAATGAAGACAAGCACAGAGTACAGAAAGCGTAAGCACATGATAACATAGGATGACAACGGACAGACTGAAGAAATTGAACTGAGGAAATTGAGAAAGTATTCAGTCAAAGTCTTCAAACAGATATGAACAAGCACACAACAACTGAAATGAGGAAATGAAAGAGTCAAGGAAATAGAACAAGTAAGCTTGGTGAAGACAATGATTTGGTAGACCAGTTCCAACTGCTGTCTCAGTTGTACGTCTGGTTGGAGCGGCTGAGTATTTAAACTCGAGGACACACAGTTCCGGACACACAATCCTCACCGTACTATCCTTGAGCTAAGGTCACACAGACCTCGCCCAATCACTCGTGGTAAGTCTTCAGGTGACTTCCAAACCTTCACAGACTAGGTCACTCGGCGATCCACAATTCCTCTTGGATGCTCTAGACCATGACGCCTAACCGTCTGGAAGAAGCATAGCCTTCGAAGGTAACAAGCATCGGATCCACGCAGGATCAATCTCTTCAGTGATGCTCAATCACTTTGGGTTGTAGGTGTGTTGGGTTTGGGTTTTCCTCACTTGATGATTTTCGCTCAAAGTCCTCGGAGGATGGGATGCTCTCAAATGACAAGTGTCAGTTTCTCTCAGAGCAGCCAACCAACTAGTGGTTGTAGGGGGTGGCTATTTATAGCCTAGGGAGCAGCCTAACATGATAAGACATAAATGCCCTTCAATAATATGACCGTTAGGTGGGTAGATATTTTGGGACAGCTGGCGCATAGCACAGCAACGGTCGAAATTTTGACTCTCAAATTCCTCAGGGCTACCATGTTCCTCACTGTGTAGGCAATCCGCACTGGCGAATTCCTAACTCCTCAGTCAGAACAAATTCCTCAGAGACCAGAAGAACTTCGTCTCTGTCACTGAAGAATATGACTAAACTGTATGAGATTTCCAATGGCTTCACTCAAAGGGATTGGTAGGTGTAGGGTTTTGAGTTGAGCATCACATGGAAAATTTTCCTTTGTATTTCCTCGACTCCCTTTAACAGTACGGTGTTTCCTATGACTCAAGAAAGAGAAAATGAAACTACGAAAACAAAAGTCTTCACGCTTCATGTTCCTCGAATGATTGCCAAGTCTTCAAGGTCACACCAATTTCTTCACTTTAAAAGTCTTCAAAAAGTCTTCAGAAATCCAAAGTCTTCAGTTGAAGAACTTCATTTTTAGGGGTCGACTTTCTCTGTAAATATCAAACTCCTCATAGATTTATAGACCTGTATACACTCACAAACGCATCAGTCCGTTAACCTATAAGTCTTCAATACACAAAAATCACTAAGGGGCACTAGATGCACTTACAATCTCCCCCTTTTTGGCGATTGATGACAATATAGGTTAAGTTTTCAACGGGGATAAACATATGAAGTGTGAATACTGATACTGAGGAATTTGATTGCAAGATATAGAAGAACTCCCCCTGAAGATGTGCGTAGTGAGGAATTTGCTTTTGAAGCAATGCACACTTGAAGAGTATAATCATGGAGATCTCCCCCTATATCTTGTAGTTCATACACGCATTGACATATAATATGAAGAATTTGAAATGCATGATGAAATATGGTGACTGATGTAATTCAGCATGCGTGCATAGACATTAATGAGGAATAAGCATGCAGAAGAACTCAGCAAAAGTATCAGGCCACCATAGAGTTTAAGATTACAACTCGATCCAGCAAAGTCATCAAAAGAACGAGAGTTGTAACTTAGCAAAAAACGCCTATATAAGATAGACCCGCTTGAAGACTAACTCAAATTTCTCCCCCTTTGTCATCAAATGACCAAAAGGGTTGAAAATGAGGACTAATGCCCCTGAAGAATATCATGATGATGGAGGAGCGCCATCGTTGTTGGGCTCTTGTGTCATTGTAGGGCCTGCCGCAGTGTCGTCCAAGTCTTCATACTCGTCCGTGTCGCGTGATGAAGAAAATGAACTGGCGACCAAGGAAGGAACCTTGACCTTCTTGAATCTCTTCGGTGGAGGAGCAAACCAGTCAAAATCTTCCTTAAAACCCATTTGCTTCAGATCTTCTTCACCATAGAGAGGTGACAGAATAGACCAGGTGCGATCAAAGACTTCATGGAGGTAGTAATGGTTTTTCTTCACTACATTATGTGTAGAAGTCATGTTGTGAAGAATAGAGCCAAACTGACGCTTAACCCATTTGTGGTTTTGATCCACCTTCTGGTGAAGACTAAGAAGCAGCTCTCGGTCAGTCATCACACAAGGAGAAGTGGCTTGAGGATTTGGCTTGGATGCATTGGCAGCAGAATCATGAGTGGCAGAGTCATCATTGGTGGAATAAGATGCAGCTTTGCAGAACTGACCATCCAATGGACGAATACCTTCATCGATAACAGCTGGTGCCTTGCCCTTCTCATCAGCTGAGGAATATGTCTGCTTGAGGACTTCAATCGGTGGCAAGTAGCTGAGGTGATTCTGAAAGTCAGCTTTGTAGTTGAGTGAAGACCTTGCTCTGAGGAATCTCATGATCCAAGGAGCATAAGGCTTCAACTCAAACGGAGAAAGTGTAACATTTGCCAGAGTCCTCATGAATAAATTATGATAATTGATAGGGATG
Source organism: Triticum aestivum (assembly GCF_018294505.1). NCBI lineage: Eukaryota > Viridiplantae > Streptophyta > Magnoliopsida > Poales > Poaceae > Triticum > Triticum aestivum. The sequence goes on along the minus strand of NC_057810.1, from coordinate 610,851,173 downwards.
CCATGCATGATGTTGAATAGCATATTCTTCATGATGCCAACAATTTCCTCATCGGATGAGTCGTGTCCTTTGATAGGACTCATAGTCTTCGTCAGAATGCGGTAGACAGTTCTTGTCACATACATCAATTCCTTCACAAGGAATTTGGTCCTTGGGACTTGACCAGGCTTCAGAGGCTTCATGAGCACTTGCATGTAATGAGCAGTGAGTTTAGGCTCTTGGTACAGACAACGAGCACCTTCAGGTGGAGGACTGATTGGCTGGGCATGAAGTAATTCAGAGGCCGGTGCCTTGTAATGAGTGTTTTCGGTCATCTAGTCCAACACCCAAGTGTTGATATCATTAGCATCACCTATGATGTGCAGTGTGGCGTAGAACTGAAGAATAAGCTCTTCATTCCAATCAACTATGTCAGAGCAAAAGTTGAGCAGTCCTGCATCATGAAGCATACTGAGGACCATGTCCACATGAGGAATATGCTCGTGGTCAAAGACTTTGTCCTTATTCAAAAGCAGTGAAGAATAGAAATTGGCCTGGCTAGCAGTCCAGAAGCGCTTCCTTCTAAGACGAGCATTGTCATAAGGGTTGAATTCAGTGAAGAAAACATGCTCGCCGAAGAAGTCATCAGCCTTGAATTTCTGCTTCTTTGAGAAGGGATCCTTTGGCTTGGGCTGAGGAGTGTCAGTCAATTGCATCACCACCTCAGGAATCACAATCTCAGGATCCACAGATTAAGGAATTTTAGGCTCTTCTTCAGCTCCATCCTGGGTCTTCAATTCTTCATTTACATTTTCTTCAGCACTAGTGACTGGAATTTCTTATGAACATATGGGGTTGCATGAGGTTCTTCAGATCCCATTTGTACTTCAGTAGCAGCAGGGGACTAAGGAATTGATTGAAGTGGAGTGAACATCAAAGAGTTGGTGTGCTGACTTTCCCAAAAGTCATCATTCAGCACAGGTTGGTACAACCAATGTCCACATCCTCATCTTCCATTTCTTCAATGCCGTCCTCTTTAGCAGTGAACTAAGGCATAGGCGAGGAGATAACTGGTATTGAAGGGATTGCATCCACTTCAATTTCTTCATCCAACTGCTCTGACAAAGTAGCAGAAGGATTCTCTTCATCAGATTCGCTTGGAATCACATAATCTTCATCAAAAGGAACCAGGTCCTTTGATGGCAAGAATGAGACAGGAACGACATCAATTGGGTTGTTAATTGAGATTGCAAAGGCTTCATCTTCTTTGGAGCTGAAGAATCTGATGAAGTTGATGCCTTCCTTTTCTTCACAGCTGCACGCTCTGCAGCCTTGGTCTTCTTCACATCTGATGCAGATGGAAGAATTGGAGTTGGTCTAGGCGCAGGAGGAGCAGAGGAATTTGGTTCAGTTTCTTCAGGCGCAACTGATGCAGTTGCCCTGACTTCTTCATTTTCTTCAGGCGCACCACTAGTGGATGCCCTAGCAATTTCTTCAGCGGCTGGAATGCAGTCATCAGCCCTTGTACATTCATTTCCTTTAGCAGCCTGATTGTCATCAGCGGTGCTGGCATGTTCTTTAGTGGGCTGAGCAGATGCTTCAGCCGGAGTGACTTCAATATGCACAGGAGTAGCATCACTTGAAGTGAATGTCTTTGTTAGCTTGATGAACCGGACCTTGGCGCCCTTCCAATCAGCATAGTAGCGATTGAATTCATCACTCAGTTGCTTGATCTTAGCTTGCAAGGCAATAAGTTGATCAGGGGTAAGAGTGAGGACATTGTCCTTTAGGTAGCACTGCTTCTTGTACTGTGCTTTCTTCAGTCTTCTTCCTTCTTCAAATTTCTACTTTTCTTCTTCAATGAAGGCAGTCACCACATGACTTTGACCAGGAGTGAGGTTCATCTCCGGCAAAGGCATGTTTGGGTCCTTGTGCCATAGATCAATGAAATCTTGGATCAACTTTGGATCCAGTAACATTGGCACATTGCTGCCTTTCGCTCTAGCGGCCGTAGCCTACCTGTCTTTGATGATTTCGGCAAGTTCTTCATCATCGGCCTCATCATCATCAGAGGGCACTTGAAAGGCGACATGCTTCTTATGAGGACTTGGTCGAGGGCCTCGTCCAGCAGTGGCCTTTTTCTTCAGCAGAGAGGGGCCAGTTGAGCAATTTGGTGCAGCTGAGGAACTCGTAGAAGCTCCTGAGGCAATTGAGATTCCTGTAGACCTTTGACACGGGGCGAGATGCACAGGTGCAGAGGATTTAGTCGGAGCAGCTGAAGACTTTGTCGGAGGAGCTGAGGACTTTGAAGGAGGAGCATATTGAGGAATTGGCCGTGAGGGCTTTGAAGAATCTGGCCATGAGGGCATTGCCGAGGAACTTGGCCGTGAGGGCATTGAGGGTGCAACACTTGGTTTGTGAGCAGGCTTCTTAGCCATGGCCTTCTTCGGCTTACTAGCAGAGGCCTCAACAGTGGTAGCAGCAGCAGCAGAGGCTTCACTAAATTTCCTCACTGCTTCCTTTGCTTGTTTGGCCAGTTTGTCCTGGCGCTTTGCCCATTCATCAGGATAATCCTCACTGCGCTTGAGGCTGGTGGGATCTGCCAATTGGCCAGGTGCCAATGGAGGTCTTAGGCATGGAGGGTTGAGTGCAAATTTCTTCATATACTTGGGAGTGACATATCTGTAGTCCCTCCATTCCCGTGCCCTGATACGTCCATTTTGCATCATGCTTTTAGATCAATATTTATTGCATTATGGGCTGTTATTACACATTATATCTCAATACTTATGGCTATTCTATCTTATTTTACAAGGTTTACCATGAAGAGAGGGAATGCCGACAGCTGGAATTCTAGCTGGAAAAGGACCAAACATTGGAAACCTATTCTGCACTACTCCAAAAGTCCAGAAACTCCATGAAACATGTTTTCGGATTTAATAAGAATTATTGAGCGTAAGAAGTACACCAGGGGGCCCACACCCTGTCCAGGAGGGTGGGGGGCCCCCCTAATGGGCACGCCCCTGTCTCCTGGGCCCGCTGGTGGCCCCCCGGTGTCCATCTTCTGCTATATGAGGGCTTTTACCCTGGAAAAAATTGTGGGGCAAGCTTACGGGAGGAAACTCTACTGCCACGAGGTGGAACCTTGGCGGAACCAATCTTGGGCTCTCGCGGAGCTATTCTGCCGGGGACACTTCCCTCCGGGAGGGGGAAATCATCACCAACGTCATCACCAACGATCCTCTCATCAGGAGGGGGTCAAGCTCCATCAACATCTTCACCAGCACCATCTCCTCTGAAATCCCTAGTTCATCTCTTGTATCCAATCTTGTATCAAAACCACAAATTGGTACCTATGGGTTGCTAGTAGTGTTGATTACTCCTTGTAGTTGATGCTAATTGGTTTACTTGGTGGAAGATCATATGTTCAGATCCTTAATGCATATTATTACCCCTCTGATTATGAACATGAATATGCTTTGTGAGTAGTTACGTTTGTTCCTGAGGACATGGGTGAAGTCTTGCTATTAGTAGTCACGTGAATTTGGTATTCGTTCGATATTTTGATGAGATGTATGTTGTCTTTTACTCTAGTGGTGTTATGTGAACGTCGACTACATGAAACTTCACCATTATTTGGGCCTATAGGAAGGCATAGGGAAGTAATAAGTAGATGATGGGTTGCTAGAGTGACAGAATCTTAAACCCAAGTTTATGCGTTGCTTTGTTAGGGGCTGATTTGGATCCATATGTTTAATGCTGTGGTTAGGTTTACCTCAATACTTCTTTTGTATTTGCGGACGCTTGCAATAGGGGTTAATCATAAGTGGGATGCTTGTCCAAGTACTGGTCCACCCACATATCAAATTATCAAAGTACCGAACACAAATCATATGAACGTGATGAAAACTAGCTTGACGATAATTCCCATGTGTCCTCGGGAGCTCCTTTCTCATTATTAGAAATTGTCCGGCTTATCCTTAGCTACATAAAGGATTGGGCCACCTTGCTGCACTTTATTTACTTTATTTACTTGTTATTCATTACAATTTATCTTATCACAAAACTATCTATCACCTACAATTTCAGTGCTTGCAGAGAAAACCTTACTGAAAACCGCTTATCATTTCCTTCTGCTCCTCGTTGGGTTCGACACTCTTACTTATCGAAAGGACTATGATAGATCCCCTACACTTGTGGGTCATCCAGACTCTTTTCTGGCGCTGTTGCCGGGGAGTGTAGCGCTTTTGGTGAGTGGAACTTGGTAAGGAAACATTTATATAGTGTGCTGAAATTTTCTGTTACTTGTCACTATGGAAACTAATCCTTTAAGGGGCTTGTTCGGGGTATCTTCACCCCGAAGAGAAGAGCAAAGAGTTGCTCCTCAACCTACTGAACTTCATGAAAATATTTACTTTGAGATTTCTTCGGGTATGATAGAGAAGCTGCTAGCTAATCCATTTGCAGGAGATGGAACATTGCATCCCGATTTACACCTTATCTTTGTGGATGAAGTTTGTGGATTATTTAAGCTTGGAGGTATTCCCAATGATGTTGTCAAAAGGAAGGTCTTCCCTTTATCTTTGAAGGGAGATGCATTGACATGGTATAGGCTATGTGATGATATGAGATCTTGGAATTATAAACGATTGAAGTTGGAATTTCACCAGAAGTTCTATCCTATGCATCTTGTTCATCATGATCGTAATTACATATATAATTTCTGGCCTCGTGAAGGAGAAAGCATCGCTCAAGCTTGGGGGAGGCTTAATTCAATGTTATATTCATGCCCCAATCATGAGCTCTCTCGAGAAATGATTATTCAAAAAATTTATGCTCGGCTTTCTCTTAATAATCGCAACCTGCTCGATATTTCCTGTGCTGGTTCTTATATGCTGAAGACTATTGATTTCAAATGAGACTTATTGGAAAAATTAAACGCAACTCTGAAGATTGGGGTTCCGATGATGGTAAGGAGTCAGGTATGACATCTAAGTTCGATTGTGTTAAATCTTTTATGGATACCGATGCTTTTCGTGGATTTAGCGCTAAGTATGGACTTGACTCTGAGATAGTAGCTTCTTTCTGTGAATCTTTTGCTACTCACGTTGATCTCCCTAAAGAGAAGTGGTTTAAATATAATCCTCCTGTTGAAGTGAAAGTATTTGCACCTATTATAGTTGAAGAAAAGACTATCACCTATAGTGACCCTATTGTTCCTACTACTTATGTTGAGAAACCCCCTTTTCCTGTTAGGATAAAGGATCATGCTAAAACTTTAACTGTTGTTCGTAAGAGTAATACTAGGACTTATACACCTCCTGAGCAAATCAATGTTGAACCTAGTATTGCTATGGTTAAAGATCTCTTGGATGATGATTTGGATGGGCATGTTATTTATTTCTGTGATGAAACTGCTAATATTGCTAGACCAGATACTAAGATACATAGACTTGTCATAGGTATGCATGTTATTTCTGTTAAAATAGGAGATCATTGTTATCATGGCTTATGTGATAGTGCTAGTGCAATACCTTATACCTTATATCAAGAAATTATGCATGACATGGCACCCATTGAATTAGAAGACATTGATCTTACCATTAAGCTTGCTAATAGGGATACCATTAAACCAGTTGGGATTATTAGAGATGTTGAAGTTTTGTGTGGGAAAGTTAAATACCCTGCTGATTTTCTCGTTCTTGGTTCCCCACAAGATGATTTTGTCCCATTATTTTTGGTAGACCCTTCTTGAATACAGCTAGTGCTAAGATTGATTGTGAAAAAGATACTGTCACTATTGGCTTAGATGGTATGTCTCATGAGTTTAATTTTGCTAAGTTTCATAGATAACCTCGTGATAGGGAACCACCTAGTAAAGATGAGATTATTGGTCTTGCTTCCATTGCTGTGCCTCCTACTAATCCGTTCGAACAATATTTGCTAGACCATGAAAATGATATGTTTATGAATGAAAGAAGGGAAATAGATGAAGTGTTCCTTAAACAGGAACCTGTGCTGAAACGTAATCTTCCCATTGAAATCCTTGGGGATCCCCCTCCACCCAAGGGTGATCCTGTGTTTGAACTCAAACCATTACCTGATAATCTTAAGTATGCTTATCTTGATGAAAAGAAAATATATCCTGTTATTATTAGTGCTAACCTTTCAGAGCAAGAAGAAGAAAGATTATTGAAAACTCCGAAGAATCACCGAGCTGCTATTGGATATACTCTGGATGATCTTAAGGGTGTTAGTCCCACGTTATGCCAACACAAAATTAAATTGGAGGACGATGCCAAACCAGTTAGAGATCCTCAACGATGAATAAATCCCAAGATGAAAGAAGTGGTAAGAAAGGAGATGCTAAAGCTCCTTGAGTCAGGTATAATTTATCCTGTTGCTGATAGTGATTGGGTAAGCCCTGTCCATTGTGTTCCAAAAAGGGAGGTATTACCGTTCTCCCTAATGATAAATATGAATTGATCCCGCAAAGAATTATTACAGGTTATAGGATGGTAATTGATTTCCGTAAATTAAATAAAGCTACTAAGAAAGATCATTACCCTTTACCTTTTATTGATCAAATGCTAGAAAGACTATCCAAACACACACATTTATGCTTTCTAGATGGTTATTCTGGTTTCTCTCAAATACTTGTGTCAGCGGGAGATCAATCAAAAACTAATTTTACTTGCCCTTTCGGTACTTTTGCTTATAGACGTATGCCTTTTGGTTTATGTAATGCACCTGCTACCTTTCAAAGATGCATGATGGCTATATTATCTGATTTTTGTGAAAAGATTTGTGAGGTATTCATGGATGACTTCTTGGTTTATGGATCCTCTTTTGATGATTGTTTGAGCAACCTTCACCGAGTTTTGCAGAGATGCGAAGACACTAGTCTCGTCCTGAATTGGGAAAGTGTCACTTTATGGTTAATGAAGGCATTGTCTTGGGGCACAAGATTTCCGAGAAAGGTATTGAAGTTGACAAAGCCAAAGTTGATGCTATTGAAAAGATGCCATGTCCCAAGGACATAAAAGGTATAAGAAGTTTCCTGGGTCATGCTAGTTTTTATAGGAGGTTCATTAAGGACTTTTCTAAAATCTCTAGGCCTCTGACTAATTTATTGCAAAAAGATATTCCTTTTGTCTTTGATGATGATTGCGTAGAAGCATTTGAAATACTTAAGAAAGCTTTGATCACTGCACCTATTATTCAACCACCTGATTGGAATTTACCCTTTGAAATTATGTGTGATGCTAGTGATTATGCTGTAGGTGCTGTTCTAGGGCAAAGAGTTGATAAGAAATTGAATGTTATCCAGTATGCTAGTAAGACTCTTGATACTGCCCAGAGAAATTATGCTACTACTGAAAAATAGTTTTTAGCACTCGTGTTTGCATGTGATAAGTTTAGAGCTTATATTGTTGATTCCAAAGTTACTATTCACACTGATCATGCTGCTATTAAATATCTTATGGAAAAGAAATATGCTAAGCCTAGGCTCATTAGATGGGTTCTCCTGCTCCAAGAACTTGATTTACATATTATTGATAGAAAGGGAGCTGAGAACCCCGTTGCAGACAACTTGTCAAGGTTAGAGAATGTTCTTGATGACCCACTACCTATTGATGATAGCTTTCCTGATGAACAATTAGCGATCATTAATGCTTCTCGTACTGCTCCTTGGTATGCTGATTATGCTAATTACATTGTTGCTAAATTTATACCACCTAGTTCCACATACCAACAAAAGAAAAAGTTCTTTTATGATTTAAGACATTACTTTTGGGATGACCCACACCTTTATAAAGAAGGAGTAGATGGTGTTATTAGATGTTGTGTGCCTGAGCATGAACAGGAACAGATCCTATGCAAGTGTCACTCTGAATCCTATGGAGGACACCACGCTGGAGATAGAACTGCACATAAGGTACTACAATCTGGTTTTTATTGGCCTACTCTCTTCAAAGATGCTCGTAAGTTTGTCTTATCTTGTGATGAATGTCAAAGAATAGGTAACATTAGTAGACGTCAAGAAATGCCTCTAATGGTGCTTTGATTATATGGGACCTTTTCCTGCCTCTAATGGTTATACACATATTTTAGTTGCTGTTGATTACGTTACTAAGTGGGTAGAAGCTATTCCAACTAGTAGTGCTGATCATAACACTTCCATTAAAATGCTTAAAGAAGTTATTTTTCCGAGGTTTGGAGTCCCTAGATATCTTATGACTGATGGTGGTTCACATTTTATTCATGGTGCTTTCCGTAAGATGCTTGCTAAGTATGATGTTAATCATAGAATCACATCTCCTTATCATCCGTAGCCTAGTGGTCAAGTAGAGTTGAGCAATAGAGATCTCAAATTAATTTTGGAAAAGACTGTGAATAGATCTAAAAGAATTGGTCCAAAAAACTTGATGATGCATTATGGGCCTATAGAACTGCATACAAAAATCCTATGGGTATTGAGGGAGTTCCGGACTAGGGGGTGTCCGGATAGCCGAACTATCATCATCGGCCGGACTCCAAGACTATGAAGATACAAGATTGAAGACTTCGTCCCGTGTCCGGATGGGACTTTCCTTGGCGTGGAAGGCAAGCTTGGCGATACGGATATGTAGATCTCCTACCTTTGTAACCGACTCTGTGTAACCCTAGACCTCTTCGGTGTCTATATAAACCGGATGGCCTTAGTCCATAGGACGAACAACAATCATACCATAGGCTAGCTTCTAGGGTTTAGCCTCCTTGATCTCGTGGTAGATCTACTCTTGTAACCCACATCATCAATATTAATCAAGCAGGACGTAGGGTTTTACCTCCATCAAGAGGGCCCGAACCTGGGTAAAAACATCGTGTCCCTCGTCTCCTGTTACCATCCGCCTAGACGCACAGTTCGGGACCCCCTACCCGAGATCCGCCGGTTTTGACACCGACATTGGTGCTTTCATTGAGAGTTCCTCTGTGTCGTCACCGATAGGCTCGATGGCTTCTTCGATCATCAACAACGATGCAGTCCAGGGTGAGACCTTCCTCCCCGGACAGATCTTCGTATTCGGCGGCTTCGCACTGTGGGCCAATTCACTTGGCCAGCTGGAGCAGATTGAAGGCTACGCCCCTGGCCGTCAGGTCAGATTTGGAAGTTTGAACTTCACGGCTGACATCCGCGGGGACTTGATCCTCGACGGATTCGAGCCATAGCCAAGTGTGCCGTACTGCCACGCTGGGCATGATTTAGCTCTGCAGCCGGACAATACCCTGGAGGCCGCACTCGAACCCACTCAGATCCTCGACTCGGAGCCAGTCGCGCAGACCGAGGATGGATGGCTAGACACCGCCTCGGGGGCTGCAACCTCTACGGCGATAGAGCCGAACACCGATCTTGTCCCCCATGAAGCTCGTGACTCCGAGGTGCCGGACTCCTTGCCGGACTCCGGACCTCCCGCGCCCCCTCCAGTCGAATCCGATTGGGCGCCGATCATGGAGTTCACAGCGGCGGACATCTTTCAACACTCACCTTTTGGCGACATCCTGAGTTCGCTAAAGTGCCTCTCATTATCAGGAGAGGCCTGGCCGGACTGCGGCCAGGACGGTTGGGATGCGGACGACGAAGAAATTCAGAGCCCACCCACCACCCACTTGATAGCCACTGTCGACGATCTAACCGACATGCTAGATTACGACTCTGAGGACATCGACGGTATGGACGACGATGCCGGAGATGACCAAGAACCAGCGCCCACCGGGCACTGGAAAGCCACCTCTTCATACGACATATACATGGTGGATATCCCAAAGGATGGGAACGGCGAAGGAATAGCGGAGGATGACCCCTCCAAGAAACAGCCCAAGCGCCGGCGTTAATGGCGCCGCTCTAAATCCCGCCATAGCAAGAATGAGGATTCCGGCACCGGAGACAATAATACACCGGATAGCGCTGAAGACAACCCACTCCAGCAAGATCCAGCACAGGAGGAGGGGGACGCTAGCCCTCATGAGAGAGCGGCCGAAGAAGAGGAAGATGACTATATGCCTCCCTCCGGATACGAGGCAAGCCTCGATGACGACGAATTCGTCGTACCTGAGGATCCCGTCGAACAGGAGCGTTTCAAACGCAGGCTTATGGCCACGGTAAACAGCCTCAAGAAAAAGCAGCAGCAGCTTAGAGCTGATCAAGATCTGCTAGCCGACAGATGGACCGAAGTCCTCGCGGCCGAAGAACATGAACTCGAACGCCCCTCCAAAAGCTACCCCAAACGTAAGCTGCTCCCCCGATTAGAGGTGGAGGCATATGATCCTGCTTCACCAGGAGATAATATGGCTGATCGACCACCCCGTGGTCACGATAGAGAGGCCTCAAGGCCCTTCACTAGACCCGTACCCCGGCATCGCTCGAAAAGCACAAGGCCATAGGGGAACACTCCGGACCTGTGAGACATATTGGAGGATAAGGCAAGGCAATCAAGATTGATCTATGGATCACGTGGGCGTCCCACGATACGTGACGATCACCGTCACCCCGGACACAGCAAGTCCGGCCGGGCCGAACACAACAGACAAAGCTCTTTTGAGCTCCGTCGCGATATCGCCCAGTACAGAGGCGCCGCACACCCACTGTGCTTCACAGATGAGGTAATGGATCATCAAATCCCAGAAGGGTTTAAACCCGTCAATATTGAATCCTATGATGGCACAACAGACCCCGCGGTTTGGATTGAAGACTATCTCCTTCACATCCACATGGCCCGCGGTGACGATCTTCACGCCATCAAATACCTCCCCCTCAAGCTTAAAGGACCAGCCCGACATTGGCTCAACAGCTTGCCAGCAGAGTCAATTGGGAGTTGGGAGGACCTGGAAGCCGCATTCCTCGATAACTTCCAGGGCACTTATGTGCGACCACCAAACGCTGATGACCTAAGCCACATAATTTAGCAGCCAGACGAATCAGCCAGACAATTCTGGACACGGTTCTTAACCAAGAAAAACCAAATCGTCGACTGTCCGGATGCCGAGGCCCTCGCGGCCTTCAAGCACAACATCCGCGACGAGTGGCTTGCCCGGCACCTGGGACAGGAAAAGCCGAAATCCATGGCAGCCCTCATATCACTCATGACCCGCTTCTGTGCGGGTGAGGACAGCTGGCTAGCACGCAGCAACAACCTCAACAAAAATTCTGGCAGTCCGGATATCAAGGACCGTAGTGGCAGGTCACGTCGCAACAAAAACAAACGCCGCATTAACGGTGGTAACAGTGAGGATACGGCAGTAAATGCCGGATTCAGAGGCTCTAAACCCGGTCAACGGAAAAAGCCATTCAAAAGAACAACTCAGGGTCCGTCCAATTTGGACCGAATTCTCGACCGCTTGTGCCAGATACATGGCACCCCTGAAAAGCCAGCTAACCACACCAATAGGGACTGTTGGGTGTTCAAGCAGGCAGGCAAGTTAATTGCCGAAAACAGCGACAAGGGGCTACATAGCGACGACGAGGATGAGACCCGACCGCCGAACAATAGAGGACAGAAAGGTTTCCCCCCACAGGTGCGGACGGTGAACATGATATATGCCACGCACATACCCAAAAGGGAGCGGAAGCGCGCACTTAGGGATGTATACGCGATGGAGCCAGTTGCCCCGAAGTTCAATCCATGGTCCTCTTGCCTGATCACCTTTGACCGAAGGGACCACCCCACCAGCATTCGCCATGGTGGGTTCGCCGCATTGGTTCTAGACCCAATCGTCGATGGATTTCATCTCACCAGAGTCCTAATGGACGGCGGTAGCAGCCTAAACCTGCTTTATCAGGACACGGTGCCCAAAATGGGCATAGACCCCTCAAGGATTAAACCTACCAAGACGACCTTTAAAGGCATCATACCAGGTGTAGAAGCCAATTGTACAGGCTCAGTAACACTGGAAGTGGTCTTCGGATCACCGGATAACTTTCGAAGCGAGGAGTTAATCTTCGACATAGTCCCGTTCCGCAGCGGCTATCATGCCTTGCTCGGACGTACCGCGTTTGCAAAGTTCAACACGGTTCCGCACTACGCATACCTCAAGCTCAAGATGCCAGGCCCTAGAGGAGTAATCACGGTCAACGGAAACACTGAACGCTCCCTCCGAATGGAGGAACATACAGTGGCTCTTGCGGCAGAAGTACAAAGTAGCCTTTTAAGGCAATTCTCGAGTCCGGCTGCCAAGCGGCCGGACACAGCTAAGCGTGCCCGGAGTAACCTACAACACGACCACCTGGCACGTACCGAGCACGCGTAGCAGTGCGGCCCCAACCCCAGCCCCTGTCAAACATTAAGACAGACCCTTCGCGTACTCCATTACGCTCTGAAGATACCATGGGCATGGGGCAAGGGGCTCGACCATGATAAGCCCAGACTGCGGCTCAACCGCACCAGGGGCTCTTAAGTGTGTCGTTTATTTTTCTTTTCCTTTTATTTTTTACCTACAGGACTCCATTCGTCAGAGGCCCTGTCCGGCAGCAGACACGCCGAACCCACGATGCAACAGCCAGGGAAGGAGAAAGGCCATGACGAAAATCCAGGTGGTCTCCATTATGAGCATTAAATCTCTTTTATGCATTATACCGTAGCCTACCCCTGGACGGGGACATGTTAAACAGTCCCATCCCTTGCTTACCGCACCACTTGTATCGTCCTGCACTTATAGCAGTTTTTATTGAATAAAGCAATGCAGCACATTTTTGCTTCTAATTGCATTTCTTTCTTACACATATGTTCATCTATGACATGTTGCATCCGTACATTTTGGTACGGCTAAATACACTAGGGGCTTATGTTTCCCGCGTTATGGTGTGATAAGTCCGAACACTTTCACAAGTGCGGCACCCCGAACTTATAGCATTATATGCATCGGCTCCGAATCATGTTCTTGGGTCAATAGTTGGGTTTGCCCGGCTCCCATGTTTTGGTACCTTACGTTCCGTTTTATCGACTAAGGTAGCACTGGGAGAACCACTACGATTGCGCCCCAGTTGAGCTGGGTTAACGCCTCAGTGGAGAAAGCTAAAACTGACCGTCATGATAAGGCGAGAGCTGGTCGCTGTTCGAGAGGTTCTTTGCGAGTCCCTAAAGACTTATGCCGCTTCGAGCGAGGAGCCGGATTCTGTCCGGCCAAGGCGTGGATAGCGCCCCAAATTCGGTCTTCCGAAAACTAGGGGCTTCACCGAAATTTAAAATTATAGAATTCTATGGCTAAGTGAGAGTGTTCAAGCATTATAAGTCCGGTTGCCTCGTTCGTTGTGTTGAGCGCCTCCCTAGATGGACCCAAAAATGGGAACAAGAGCGCTCGAGTTTATCCCGAACACCCCAGCACTCGTGGCATGGGGGCTAAAGCTGACGACTTGCCATCTCTCAGATTTGATAAACAGCCGCACAGAAGGTAATATTTTAAATTAACAAGCGTTGCTTAGCGCATATGAACCAAGTTTTCAGCGCACAGGATAACAAAATGCGAGTCTACTCAAATATTACATCTTTGGAGCACTCACCCGCAATAGTGCGGGCGCCCTTCATCACACTCTTATAATACATCTCGGGCATACGATACTCCTTGCCCTCTGGTGGGGGGTCCGTCACAAGCTTCTGGGCATCCATCTTGCCCCAGTGCACCTTTGCGCAGGCAAGGGCCCGACGCGCACCCTCGATACAGGCGGAGTGCTTGATAACTTCAACCCACGGGCACGCGTCCACCAGCCGCCGCACCAGGCCGAAGTAGCTCCCAGGCATGGCCTCCTTAGGCCACAGCCGAACTATGAGGCCCTTCATGGCCTGTTCGGCCGCCTTGTGGAGCTCGACCAGCTGCTTCAGCTGGTCGCTAAGGGGCACCGGATGTTATGCCTCAGCATACTGAGACCAGAAGACCTTCTCCGTCGAGCTCTCCTCCTCGGCCCGGTAGAATGCGGCAGCATCGGACACGCTGCAAGGAAGATCTGCGAATGCTCCTGGAGAGCTCCGAATTCGGGTAAGTGACAGGTAATTAACACTCACATGCTTACTTTGCATGAAAAATGCCTTACCTGCTGCTATTTTCTTTACCGCTTTGATCTCCTGGAGGGCCTTGTAGGCTTCGGCCTTAGCGGCTTTGGCACTCTCAAGAGCCGTTGCAAGCTCAGACTCTCGAGTCTTCGAGTCACGCTCCAGGCTCTCATGTTTCTGCACGAGATCCTGGAGCTCTTGCTGTACCTCCGCCACCCACGCCTCCTGTTTCTCTCGCTCGGTGCGCTCCGCAGCCGCATTGCGTTCGGCCGCGGCCACCGCCTCCTTCAGGACCGCCACCTCGTTAGTGGCCCCTGCAATACCCCAGTTATCCTTGTCACTTTTCTTGCAACCAAATACTTTTCTGTAAGGTACAATTTTCATAAGGTATTACTCACCTTCTTTTTCCTCGAGCTGCTTCTTGGCATGGCCGAGCTCGTTCTCGGACCGCTCGAGGTTTTCCTTCAAAGTATTGACCTCCGCAGTCAGTGCGGCAGAGGCCAGCAGCACAGCCTGCAATCCCATATTGACAGATTTTCATGACTCCTGCGTTCCTCTTTTTAAAGATCCTCAGTCCGGCTTTTCTTTCCGAACACCGAACCGAGCATCAGGGGCTACTATCTATGCAGTACCATTTTGCATATATTAAAATTCTTACCTCAAAGCTTGTTAGAAGGCTGCTGCAGGCTTCGGTCAGCCCGCTCTTGGCGAGCTGAACCTTCTGAATCACCGCACTCATAACAGTGCGGTGTTCCTCTTCGATGGAGGCGCCATTGAGCGCCTCCAGCAAATTATCCGGCACCTCTGGTTGGACGGAGGCAGCCGGCGTCGCGGTCTTGCCCTTCTTACGAAGGGGTCGCCCGACGGACTCCGGACCCACTATGGGTTCCGCGGCTTAGTCCGGTGCAAAGTCCGGGAGGTTGTCCTGCGACACCTCCGGGGCCCTCTCCTCCTGGTGGTCCCTTCCTGGGATCCCACCTCGGCATCGCCTGCATCACGGGGGGTGGAGGCAGTCGGAAGAGAATCCATATCCGACGCCCCTAAGGACCCGCTCGACGAAGTGGGGAGATCATCCTTAGGCGGACTGCAGGGTTGAATGCGGCATTAGAAAGACATTATGTGGCGGAAAATAAAAAACCTTGAAGTTATTCGGGAGTCCGGATACTTACGATCTCGCCAGAGCCTTGGCCCTTGGAGGTCAGTCCTCGTCGTCGTCACTGGCGTTGGCAGAACAGTCCGGGGGAAGAGTCTTTCCCCTCTTGGACCCTTCGGCCTCCCTTGTTGGGGAGGCCTTCCTTTTCTTCCCTCCCCCCACTGGGAGAGAGGCTTTCTTCTTCTCCTCCTCACCTTGGTGGGAGGAGTCGGCCTCGGATTCATCGTCCGATAGCACCTGAAAACGGGAACTCTTCCGAGTCCCCGTGGCCTTCTTCTTGGCCTTCTTCTCTGGCACCACGTGGGGTGCCGAAGCCAGCAGCCCCGTTAGACGGGCGTCAGCTGGGTCCTCTGGCAATGGGGCCGGACAGATAGCCTGTGCCGCCTTCTTCCTCCAGTCCTGTCAAAAGGAAAGGGAGTTTAGATCCTGCATAGAGTCAAACTATGAATAACAAGCGTCCCTTAAAGGACAAAATCATTTACCTCGTCAGCCGGGCGCTGCGAGCGGAATCCGCGATCTTCGGTAGCGGATGCGGGAGCTTCGGCGCCCTTGAACAGCACCTTCTAGACATCTTCGTACGTAGTGTCGAAGAGCTCGCTCAGGGTCTGGTGCTGCGCCGGATCGAACTCCCACATGTTGAAACCCCGTCGTTGGCACGGGAGAATCCGGCGGATGAGCATGACCTGGACTATGTTGACAAGCTTGAGCTTCTTGTCCACCAGCTTCTGGATACAGGCTTGGAGTGCGGTCAGCTCCTCCGAATTCCCCCAGATCAGGCCACTCTCTTTCCAGGAGGTGAGCCGTGTAGGGATGCCGGATCTAAATTTGGGGGCCGCCGCCCAATCGGCGTCACGCGGCTCGGTGATGTAGAACCACCCCATTTGCCACCCCTTGATGGTTTCCACGAAGGTGCCTTCCAGCCACGTAATGTGGGACATCCTGCCCACCATGGCGCCTCCGCACTCCGCTTGGCTGCCCTTCACAACCTTCGGCTTGACACTGAAGGTCTTGAGCCACAAGCCGAAGTGGGGCTGTATGCAGAGGAAGGCCTCACACACGACGATAAACACCGAGATGTTGCGAATAAAATTCGGGGCCAGATCATGGAAATCTAGGCCGTAGTAGAACATGAGCCCCCGGACAAAGGGATGAAGTGGGAAGCCCAGTCCGCGGAGGAAATGGGGAAGGAAAACTACCCTCTCATGGGGCCTGGGGGTGGGGATGAGCTCTCCCTCGTCTGGGAGCCGATGCGCGATGTCGCTGGACAAGTATCCGGCGTTGCGCAGCTTCTGGATATGCCCCTCCGTGACGGAGGAGGCCATCCACTTGCCTCCCGCTCCGGACATGTTTGGAGAAGGTTGAGGTGAGATGTGCGGGCTTGGGCGCTGGAGCTCGGGTTCACGGAGATGGATAAGCCAAGGAGGAAGAAGGCGTAGGTAAAAGGATTGGATCTTTATCCCCTTATATGGGCGGACGGAAACATGCGTCCCCACCAGCCTGATAAAACTCGCTCATCTCCCAAGCGCCGCAATCAATGGCGCGGTTGGGTTACCCACGTCCGTATTGATGAGAATCCCAGAATAAGGGGAGCACGATCTTTGCTTCGACAAGACATGCCAAGGAAACCGCCTCGCTAAACACGCTGAGGTGGAACAATAAAAACGATTCGAGCAAAGGCTTGGAAGTGGTGTGACGTCACGCCGCAGAATACGTCAGCAGATTGATCTTGTGTAATATTATTCTCTCTACGGTGGTATGTGGAATTTATTTTTGCAGAGCCGGACACTATCCCGGTGTTCACAATCTTCTATAAATTATTCGGAGGAGGAACCCGCCTTGCAATGCCGAAGACAATATGCGCGCCGGACTCGTCGTCTTTGAAGCCTACTTCAGGGGCTACTGAGGGAGTTCCGGACTAGGGGGTGTCCAGATAGCCGAACTATCATCATTGGCCGGACTCCAAGACTATGAAGATACAAGATTGAAGACTTTGTCCCGTGTCCAGATGGGACTTTCCTTGGCGTGGAAGGCAATCTTGGCGATACGGATATGTAGATCTCCTACCTTTGTAACCGACTTTGTGTAACCCTAGCCCTCTCCGGTGTCTATATAAACCGGATGGCCTTAGTCCATAGGACGAACAACAATCATACCATAGGCTAGCTTCTAGCGTTTAGCCTCCTTGATCTCGTGGTAGATCTACTCTTGTAACCCACACCATCAATATTAATCAAGCAGGACGTAGGGTTTTACCTCCATCAAGAGGGCCCGAACCTGGGTAAAAACATCATGTCCCTCGTCTCCTGTTACCATCCGCCTAGACGCACAGTTCGGGACCCCCTACCCGAGATCCGCCGGTTTTGACACCGACAGGTATGTCTCCATATAAGATGGTTTATGGAAAAGCATGTCATTTACCTCTTGAACTCGAACATAAAGCATATTGGGCTATTAAAGAGGTCAACTATGACTTCAAACTTGCCGGTGAGAAGAGGTTGTTTGATATTAGCCCACTTGATGAATGGAGAACCCAAGCCTATGAGAATGCCAAACTATTCAAAGAAAAAGTCAAACGCTGGCATGATAAAAGGATACAAAAGTGTGAGTTTAACGTAGGAGATTATGTGTTATTATTCAACTCTCATTTAAGATTTTTTGCAGGAAAACTTTTCTCTAAATGGGAAGGTCCCTACGTTATTGAGGAGGTCTATCATTCTGGTGCCATAAAAATCAACAACTTCGAAGGCACAAGTTCGAGGGTGGTAAAAGGTCAAAGAATTAAACATTATATTTCAGGTAATCCTATCAATGTTGAAACTAATATTATTGAAACCGTAATCCTAGAGGAATACATAAGTGACACTTTCCAGAATGTTCCAAACTCTGAAAAGGAATAAGTATGTGGTACGGTAAGTAAACCGACTCCAAAACAACTCCAATGGAAATTTTTATCAGTTTTGGAATATTTAAGAATTCTAGGAAGAAAGAAGTAGTCCGAAAGGGACACGAGGCCCCCACAAGAGTGGAGGGCCCGCCCACCCTTACTGGGCACACCCCCTGTCTCATGGGCACCTCGTGTGCCTCCCGGACTCTGTTTTCTTGCAAATTACATATTTTGGTCGGTAAAAATTCATTATATATACCCCCGAAGGTTTTGACCACCGTATCACGCAAATATCCTCTGTTTTCGTTTCGAGCTGTTTCTGTTGCAGATTAAAAGCAGGATGTCTTCTCAAGAGTCAGTCGGGGAGTTTCGGGTGTCTCACCCAACACCAGGTCCAGGAGCAAATAGCGATGCTTATCACTTTGGACCATCAATGGAGGATGGGATGGAGGCTGATTTGAAAAGGATAGATGCCATGGAGGAAGATCAAGAAGTTACCTCTCGGCTCCAAGAAGAATACATGATGGGGGAACTACCTAGCTTGGCTATTCCAACTCCGGTCATCCCTTCCAATTTTAGATTTCTTTCTTATGAAAATATGAAAAAGAGTTTCACTTGTTCTCCAGAAGCTATGCAACATCCTTGGGTAAAGGGGGCTTTGGGCATTACAGGCAAGCTCCGTAAGGAAATTATGGACCTTAAACAACAAGTCAATAAGCTCGAGGAGGAGAACCGTATCCTGAAGGGTATCATCGCCAAAAAGATCATAACACCAACCGTGAAGAAGGAGACATAATCACATGGGTATGGGCACTCCCCTTGGCAACTTCCAAGCTTGGGGGAGGTGCCCCGGTATCGTATCACCATCACACTCCTACCTTTACTGTTTTATTTAGTTCGATCCTTTTAGTAATATCTTGATCTAGTAGATTGAAGTTTTGATATCAAGTAGTTTTGAGTTTTGCTTTGTGATCTCTTTATGTAATCTAGTCCGTGAGCTATCTTTAATAAAGATTAGTGTTGAGTCAAGGGCTTTGCTATGTTGCTATGATCTTGAGAAAGTAGAAAGAATAATAGAGTTCATATTGATCTTATGGTTAGTGATGACTTCACATATAGAAAGTATGAGGCATAAAAATTGTTGAGAGTTGATAAACGTAGTTTTGGTCATCGTTGCAATTAATAGGAAGTGATAAGGAAAGAGAGGTTCATATATAAATATATTATCTTGAACATCTTTTATGATTGGGAGCACTCATTAAGTATGACATGCTAGAAGAGTTGACATTGGACAAGGAAGACAACGTAATGGTTTATGTTTTCTCACATCTCAGTTAAAGTATATTGTTATTGACCTTCCAAACATGTTGAGCTTGCCTTTCCCCCTCATGCTAGACAATTTCCTTGCACCAAGTAGAGATACTACTTGTGCTTCAAAATATCCTTAAACCCAGTTTTTGCCATGAGAGTCCACCATACCTACCTATGGATTGAGTAAGATCCTTCAAGTAAGTTATCATCGGTGCAAGCAATAAAAATTGCTGTCTAAATATGTATGACTTATTAGTGCAGAGAAAATAAGCTTTGTACGATCTTGTTGTGGAAGTAATAAAAGCGACGGACTGCATAATAAAGGTCCACATACAAGGGGCAATATAAAGTGACATTCTTTTGCATTAAGATTTTGTGCATCCAACCCTAAACGCACATGACAACCTCTGGTTCCCTCTGCGAAGGGCCTATCTTTTACTTTATGTTTTTACCTTGTGCTTGATTCAAGGTGATCCTCACCTTTCCCTTTTTCATTTTATCCTTTGGCAAGCTCTTCGTGTTTGAAAGATCATGATATATATATATATATATATATATATATATATATATATCCAATTGGATGTAAGTTAGCATTGGCTATTATTGTTGACATCACCTAAAGGTGAATACGTTGGGAGGCAACACAATAAGCCCCTATCTTTCTCAGTGTCCGACTGAAACTTCATAACCACAAGTATTGTGTGAGTGTTAGCAATTATAGAAGACTACAAGATAGTTGAGTATGTGAACTTGCTGAAAAGCTCTATTGTTGACTCTTTCTGATGTTATGATAAATTGCGATTGCTTCAATGACTGAGATTATAGTTTGTTAGTTCTCAATGAAGTTTTTGAACCATACTTGACATTGTGAATTGATTGTTATTTGAGCATAAGAAATCATATGATAAAATTATATATGTTGCTGTTATAAGTATGATCATGATGCCCTCATGTCTGTATTTTATTTTTATCGAGACCTCTATCTCTAAACATGTGGACATATTTTTCGATATCGGCTTCCGCTTGAGGACAAGCGAGGTCTAAGCTTGGGGGAGTTGATACGTCCATTTTGCATCATGCTTTTAGATCAATATTTATTGCATTATGGGTTGTTATTACACATTATATCTCAATACTTATGTCTATTCTCTCTTATTTTACAAGGTTTACCATGAAGAGGGGGAATGCCGGCAGCTGGAATTCTAGCTGGAAAAGGAGCAAACATTGGAAACCTATTCTGCACTGCTCCAAAAGTCCTCAAACTCCACGAAACATGTTTTTGGACTTAATAAGAATTATTGAGCGGAAGAAGTACACCAGGGGGCCCACACCCTGTCTAGGGGGGGGGGCGCCCCCCTACTAGGCGCGCCCCTGTCTCTTGGGCCCCCTGGTGGCCCCCCGGTGTCCATCTTCTGCTATATGAGGGCTTTTACCTTGGAAAAAAAATCGTGGGCAAGCTTACGGGACGAAACTCCGCCGCCACGAGGCGAACCTTGGCGGAACCAATCTAGGGCTCTGGCGGAGCTGTTCTGTTGGGGACACTTCCCTCCGGGAGGGGGAAATCATCACGAACGTCATCACCAACGATCCTCTCATCGGGAGGGGGTCAATCCATCAACATCTTCACCAGCACCATCTCCTCTGAAAACCCTAGTTCATCTCTTGTATCCAATCTTGTATCAAAACCACAAATTGGTACCTGTGGGTTGCTAATAGTGTTGATTACTCCTTGTAGTTGATGCTAATTAGTTTACTTGGTGGAAGATCATATGTTCAGATCCTTAATGCATATTATTACCCCTCTGATTATGAACATGAATATGCTTTGTGAGTAGTTATGTATGTTCCCGAGGACATGGGTGAAGTCTTGGTATTAGTAGTCATGTGAATTTGGTATTCGTTCGATATTTTGATGAGATGTATGTTGTCTTTTCCTCTAGTGGTGTTATGTGAACATCGACTACATGAAACTTCACCATTATTTGGGCCTAGAGGAAGGCATAGGGAAGTAATAAGTAGATGATGGGTTGCTAGAGTGACAGAAGCTTAAACCCTAATTTATGCGTTGCTTCGTTAGGGGCTGATTTGGATCCATATGTTTAATGCTGTGGTTAGGTTTACCTTAATACTTATTTTGTAGTTGTGGACGCTTGCAATAGGGGTTAATCATAAGTGGGATGCTTGTCCATGTAAGGGTAGTACCCAAGCACCAGTCCACCCACATATCAAATTATCAAAGTACCGAACGCAAATCATATGAACGTGATGAAAACTAGCTTGACGATAATTCCCATGTGTCCTCGGGAGCTCCTTTCTCATTATTAGAAATCGTCCAGGATTATCCTTTGCTACATAAAGGATTGGGCCACCTTGCTGCACTTTATTTACTTTATTTACTTGTTACTCGTTACAATTTATCTTATCACAAAACTATCTATCACCTACAATTTCAGTGCTTGCAGAGAAAACCTTACTGAAAACCGCTTATCATTTCCTTCTGCTCCTCGTTGGGTTCGACACTCTTACTTATAGAAAGGACTACGATAGATCCACTGCACTTGTGGGTCATCATGCCCATCTCCTCTCAATCTTTTGAATGCGCACCTTGCGCTGATTTTTATCTTCCTCAGGTGGTGTGCAGTATCCAGCATAAATGTCATCAGGGATCTCAAATGCTGTGTTGACCTCGGGCCTCTTTCCACCCTTCAGTGGCTTCTTACCGTCAGCCATTTTCTTCAGCTGAGGAATATGAACAACTGAAGTTTTTGGAGAGGTGTGCAACTTTTCTTCGAGGAACGCTGCAAATGAGTTAAGTTGATGAGAACCTAGTGATTCGGCAGCGGACATGTGTACCTGTGAACAGAGTATAGTTGCAAGGAATTTGGAGAGGTCATATGCGTTCTCTGAAGGTTTTTCAAAAAGAATAGGTTTGAGGAATTTGTCCAGATGAGTCTTGAAGAATTTCTTTATCTTAGGTTCCAGAGTTGTATAGATTGAAAATCCACACAATTGAGGAATCTTGAAGAAAATCATTTCTTAGAGAAACGAATCAAGAGCACATGACATGTGAGGTGTTTAGTGTGTGAAGATTTGAAGAATAAACACCT
Organism: Triticum aestivum; assembly: GCF_018294505.1. Classification (NCBI taxonomy): domain Eukaryota; kingdom Viridiplantae; phylum Streptophyta; class Magnoliopsida; order Poales; family Poaceae; genus Triticum; species Triticum aestivum. Next base: position 610,828,715 of record NC_057810.1, on the reverse strand, counting down.
TTGAAGATTTTGAAGAAAACATTTGAATAAAAGAGGGCAGTAAAGTAACTTTTAATTACCCTTGATGAAGAACATGATGAACTGGGAAGCGTAGATGTGAAGTTTGTCAGTTCAGATCTTCCACGCCCTAACTCGGTAGAGGAAGACATCTACGGTGGCGGCGGAGTGAAGAAATCCGCAACCGGCGCGAGTACGACGGCGACGAGGTCGAGGTAGTGAAGCTCTTCCTCATTGGCGACGATGAAGTAGCACCGGAGCTAGGGTTTGAGAAGCTCGAGCGGGAGTGAGAACGAGCGGAGTAAAAATGAAGTGAGGAAGAGGCGGGGGTATTTATAGTGGGAGTGAAAAACTGTACGCCCGAGGAAATCGGACGAACATGCCCCTGGCCCTTCTCATTCGCTTGACATGTGTCACCCATGTACTGAGAGGTGGCGGTCGTGTAAGATCATGGGCGAATAGATAAGTATTGTCGTGGGATGCGGAATAGTTTGAGCAGCAAAGCCGAAATTTTAGATAAGATAAGTTAGAAGTATCGTTCGCAATTTCTTCAGCTGTCAAGGACATAGTGAAGATTTTGAACGAGTTTCAATTAGAACGCACATGAAGAATTTGTGAACAGACTGGGTTGAGTTTAGCATAGAGGGGGAAGGGTCCGATCACATTCACTTAGCGGAAGAAATCAACTTGAAGAATTAGCAATAAGTGAATGCTGTAGAGGACATAAACTCATATATATATATATATATATATATATATATATATATATATATATATATTCAAATGAAGAACAACACTGGAATGAGTGAAGACAATGCAAAGTTGAAGAATTTGAAAAACCGAGGAATTTGAAAAATGAAGGAAAACTCAAATTGAAAATTTTCAACTTTGGTTGGTGGCGTAACCCACCGTATAAGAAAGCTGATTTCAGACGCCACGTACAATTGTCGTAGGGCTCTGAGAATCAATTTGTTCATTAATTTCTTCACACTTAGAGGGTTAGTCTTCATTGATTGAAGAAAAACGTTACCTTATGTGTTGCACATCTAAGTCATCAAGTCAGCATAAGTGTTAGGATGTGTGTCCTTTTCAGAGAACATTCGAAGATTCTAGGATATTTAGCTCACACCGCAACTTGCTAAATCTCTTCTCATCCAAGGGCTTAGTGAAGATATCGGCCAGCTGGTATTCAGTGCTTGCGTGGTCGATGGAGATGTCGCCCTTCAACACATGATCACAAAGAAAATGATGACGAATCTAGATGTGCTTGATCTTCGAGTGCTGAACTAGGTTATGAGCAATCTTGATAGCGCTCTCATTGTCGCAGTAGAGAGGCACATTCTTCACGTTGATGCCATAGTCCTTGAGTGTTTGCTTCATCCATAGTAATTGAGCACAACACGATCTAGCAACAATGTACTCAGCTTCTGCTGTGGAGAGTGAAACACAGTTCTGTTTCTTCGAGGACCAACAGACCAAAGATCGTCCGAGGAAATGGCATGTGGCTGATGTTAACTTGCGGTCCACATGATCACCAACATAGTCAGAATCTGAATATCCAATGAGATCAAACGAAGAGCCCTTGGGATACCATAATCCAAGTGTTGGTGTGTGAGCTAGATATCGAAGAATATGCTTCACAACCTTATGGTGTGATTCCTTCGGTGAAGCTTGAAATCGGGCACACATGCAAACACTAAGCATAATATCCGGCCTAGATGCACATAGGTACAATAAAGAGCCAATCATGGAGCGGTATACCTTTTGATTGAAGTCTTTACCATTTTCATCAGTGCATAGATGGCCATTTGTGGGCATTGGAATTTTGACCCCTTTGCAATCTTGCATGCCTAATTTTCTCAATACATCTTTGAGGTCTTTCTCCTCAGATATGAGTATGCCATTGCGCTATTGACGGATTTGAAGACCTAAAAAGAATTTCAATTCTCCCATCATAGACATTTTATATTCTTCACTCATCATATAGGCAAATTCATCACTGTAACGTTGGTCAGTACAGCCAAAAATGATATCATCAACATAAATTTGGCACACAAACAATTCACCATCATAAGATTTAGTGAAAAGAGTTGGGTCGAGTGAACCGGGTTTGAAGCCTTTCTTCATAAGGAATTCCTTCAAAGTATCATACCACGCCCGAGGGGCCTATTTGAGGCCATACAGGGCCTTATTGAGTGTGAAGACTTTGTCAGGATGCTTTGGATCTTCAAAACCTGGGGGTTGAGCAACATATACTTCTTCCTCAAGCTTACCGTTTAGGAATGCACTTTTCACATCCATTTGTTGTGAGATAATATCATGATTGTTAGCATAAGCAAGTAATATGCGAATAGCCTCAAGTCTAGCAACAGGTGCAAAAGTTTCATCAAAATCAATTCCTTCAACCTGTGTGTAGCCTTGAGCTACAAGCTGTGTCTTATTCCTCACAACAAGGCCATTTTCATCTTGCTTGTTGCGGTAGATCCACTTTGTGCCAATGATGTTGTGCTTGCGAGGATCTGGATGTTTGACCAGTTCCCAAACATTGTTGAGATCGAACTGATGTAATTCTTCTTGCATAGCTTGAATCCACTCAGGCTCCAGAAATGCTTCATCTACCTTAGTGGGCTCTGTGATAGAGACAAAAGAAGTGCCCAAAGAAGTTAGACTAATGTGAAGCTTTTGAGTGTGTGAGAGGACCTGGTGCTTCAATGTCATCGATGGTCTTCTCAACTTGCACTTTGTTTGCAATGCGAGGATGAGCGGGTTGTCTTCAAGGAATTTGATCCGCATTTTCTTCAGGAGCATTTTCCTCAGCACCATTTGCTTCAGGTGCGCCAGCTCGATGTTCTTCACGTTCTGGAATAAATTCTTCAGCAGATTCTTTGGTAGGAATGACATCCTCAGTAGCCTTGAACTTGATAGATTCCTCAGGTGCTGGTTCATCTAACACAGAAGGTAGGTGCTCTCTTTGTGAGCCATTAGTTTCATCGAACTGCACATCTATAGTTTCAACAGCCTTATGGAGAACGTTGTTGAAGACTTTGTAGGTGTGCGAGTCCTTTCCATAACCAAGCATAAAACCCTCATGTGCTTTCGGTGCAAATTTAGAATTGTGAATAGGATCTCTAATCCAACATTTAGCACCGAAGACTTTGAAGTAAATCCCATTGGGTTTCTTGTTAGTGAGGAGTTCATAAGTAGTCTTCTTGAAGAATTTGTGAAGATATGCTCTGTTGATGATGTGGCATGCAGTATCAATTGCCTCAATCCAGAAACAACAAGGCGTCTTGTATTCATCAAGCATAGTGCAAGCCATCTCAACAAGAGTTCTGTTCTTGCGCTCCACGATGCCATTCTGCTGAGGAGTATAAGGAGCAGATAACTCATGAGTGATACCAAGTTCATCAAGATAGTCATCAAGACCAGAATTCTTGAACTCGGTCCCATTGTCACTTCTGATGTGCTTGATCTTCACACCAAAGTTGGTTGAAGCCCTCGAGGAAAATCGTGAAGACTTCCTGCACCTCATGTTTGTAAGTGACAATGTGCACCCATGTGTAAAGAGAATAATCATCAACAATAACAAAGCCATATAGAGATGCATCATTTGTAACAGCAGAATAATGATTAGGACCAAAGAGATCCATGTGAAGCAATTCAAATGGTCAAGTGGTAGTCATGATAGTCTTTGCTGGATGCTTGGCCTTTGTCATCTTTCCAACTTCACAGGCTCCGCATAAGTGATCCTTGAGGAATTTGACATTCTCAATGCCAATGACATGCTTCTTCTTCGCAAGCGTGTGCAAATTCCTCATGCCAGCATGACCAAGTCGTCGATGCCATAGCCAGCCTTTTGAAGCTTTTGCAAGTAGGCATACGGCCGGTTGTGGTCCTGTAGAGAAATCAACAATGTACAAGTCTCCTCTCCTAAAGCCTTCGAAGACTTTGGAATTGTTAGCTTCCATGAACACAACACAATGGTACTTGCCAAAGGCAACAACCATACTGAGATCACAAAGCATTAAGACAGACATGAGGTTGTATCCTAAGGACTCGACAAGCATGACTTTGTCCATGTGTGGATCCTTTGAGATTGCAACCTTACCTAGACCCAATACCTGACTTTTGCCTTTGTCAGCGAAGATGATATGCTTCAAACGCGATGGTGATAAAGGAGCATCCATCAATAGATTCTTGTCACCAGTCATGTGATTCGTACATCCACTATCGAGGACCCACTCATTTGCTTTGGGTTGATTATCCTGCAGATGAATTAGTGCATCTTACGAACTCATATACTTCATCAGTGAAGAATATGACATCAATATCATCAGATCAATTTCATCAAGTAATAGAACAGATAAAACAGTATGAGGACGTGAGAAATGAAAGTTCATTTCTTCATGATTAGCTTGCGTCCTTTCAGGCAATTTTCAGGTCTCCAGCAAATGCTTCAGACGTTTTAAGCACATCTGGAGACCTGACTCTACATAAGAGATTAGTTCTTTTTCTTCACCACCCACATCTGAAGGGGTGGCAAAGAATTCATCACTCTGCGAGCACCATATGAGAAAGGTGGCATAGAAGCCAGTCCCCTTAGTTTCACATAAGAGGGGTTAGGATAAGCATATGAATAAGTAGAGAAATTCTTCGAGGACTTATGAACATAATGATTAGAAGTATAATGCTCATATTCATAGCCCTTAGCTCTACCCCGCGAAACAGAGGGGTTAGCACGATATTAATCATATGAGGACTTTGATCCTTTTGAGTAATTAGATCCACGTGAGGAATTTGGTCTGTACGAGGACTTGGATCCATATGAAGAATTTGATTTGGAGTTCCTATTCTTCACAAGTGGTGTCATGAGGACATTCACCTGAAGACTTTCAAGGCAACTTTTGGGAACCCAGATTTTCTTCATAGGGGAACCGTTCCTGCAGTTAGTGCCAACATATCTAGCAAATACTTCACCATTCTGATTTTTGAACAGTTTATAGTTGGAGTCAAATGACTCATCAGAAGAATGAGGAGATTCACATGTAAAGCCAGATAAATTGGATGGATCAACTGGAGGTCCCTTTGCAGCAACCCATGAGGTTTTGGGGTACTGCTCAGGCTTCCAATATGTTCCATCAGCATTGAGTTTCATCTCAAAGGCAATACCCTCTTTCCTAGGGTTCCTGTTGAGGATCTGCTTTTTAAGCACATCACAAAGAGTCTGATGTCCTTGGAGGCTTTTGTACATGCTTTTCATGTACAATTCCTTCAGCCCCGCATCATTAGTGATACTAGCAATGTCCTCAGATGAGGAATTAGTGATAGCAGAGACAGATGAAGCATTTGTAGCATTAGAAGCATTTGAACATTCAGGTGAAGAATTAGAAGATTCACATTTAATGCAGTTTAGATATGGAGGAACAAATTCTTCCTGAGTAGCACTGATTTGTTGAGCAATTAATGAATCGCGCTCCTTCTGAATATCTTCATAACTCACTCTTATCTTCTCAAGATCTTGCTTTCTTTGAAGAAATTCATAAGAAAGCTTCTCATGATCAGATAAGAGAGTGTTATGATGACCTTGAAGGTTGTCAAACTTGGACTGAAGTCTCTGAAGATTTTCAGTCAAGGTTTTAGTGCGATCCATTTCTTCACCCAACATATCATCACTTTTATCTAGCATGTTTTGAACCTTTTCAAAAGCCTTTTGTCGTTTCACAGCAATCTTAGCAAGTTTAGAGTAGCTGGGCTTGAGGTTTTCATCAAATTCATCCTCACTAGATTCAGAGGAGGTGTATTTAGTTACCTTGGCACCCTTTGCCATGAAGCAATAGGTGGGAGCGTAGTCATCATTGTCTTCATCAGCCTTGTTGGTGATACCATTTTCTTCAGAGTTGAAGATAGACTTGCTAACGAATGCAGTAGCGAGAGCTAGGCTTGCCACACCAGACTCGGACTCCTCAGATGCCTCCTCATCCTCATGTTCCTCAGACTCAGCCTCAGAGTCCATTTCCTTGCCAATGAATGCCCGAGCCTTCTTGGAGCTACTCTTCTTGTGAGATGAAGACTTCAAGGATTTTCATGATGAAGACTTTGAAGATTTCTTCTTCTTCTTTGTGTCATCAGAACTATAGTCCTTGTATTTCTTCTTCTTTGGTTCCTTATCCCACTGAGGACAATCTTGAATGTAGTGACCAGATTTCTTGCATTTGTGGCATAGCCTCTTCTTGTAGTCACTGGATGAGGAATCATTGCTCCTTGAGGGTTTTCCAAAGCGACCACATCTTGAGAACTTCTGAAATTTCTTGACGAGCACTACTAGTTCCTGGCTCAGTTCTTCAGGATCACCAAGGCTGCTAGAAGAGTCCTCATCTTCAGACTCAGAGACTCCCTTGGCCTTCAGAGCACGTGATCTGCCATAGCTCGAACCATAGAGATCTCTCTTCTTAGCAAGCTGGAACTCATGAGTATTTAGCCCCTCGAGGATATCAGTGGGATCAAGTGACTTGTAACCAGCACGTTCTTGAATCGTTAGTGCCAGAGTATCAAATGAAGAATCAAGCGATCTCAGCAATTTCTTCACCACCTCATGGTCGGTGATGTCAGTGGCGCCAAGCGCTTGAAGCTCATTTGAGATGTCAGTGAGGCGATCGAAGGTTGCTGAACATTTTCATTGTCGAGTCTTTTGAAGCGGTTGAAGAGATTGCGAAGAACGTCAACATGAGAGTCACGTTGAGTTGAGACTCCTTCATTCACTTTGGACAGCCTATCCCAGATAAGCTTAGCTGTTTCCAAAGCACTCACTCTTCCATACTGCCCTTTTATCAGATGGCCACATATGATATTCTTCGCTTGAGAATCGAGTTGCTTGAATGTCTTCACATTAGTAGCGTTCAGAGAAGGTGTGACTGAGGGAACACCACTTTCCACAACATACCATAGATCGTTATAAATTGCCTCAAGATGCATTCGCATCTTATTCTTCCAGTAGGGGTAGTCCGTTCCATCGAAGGTAGGACACCCAGCAGAGACCTTGATCATACCTACGGTCGACATAACTAAAACTCCAGGCGGTTAAACCAAAATCACACAGAAGAAGGGAGTACCTTGTTCTGATACCAATTGAAAGTGCGTTATATCGACTAAGGGGGGGGGTGAATAGGCGATTTTTATGAATTCTTCACTGAGGAATTTGCTAGTGAGGAAATTCCTAAATGAAGACTACTTCCAGCGAAATAAGTACTCAAAAGTAAACATAGCAGAACACAAGCATAGTCATCATGATGAAATGAAGACAAGGACAGAGTATAGAAAGCGTAAGCACATGATAACACAGGATGAAGACGAACAGACTGAAGAAATTGAACTGAGGAAATTGAGTAAGTCTTCAGTCAAAGTCTTCAAACAGATATGAACGAGCATACAACAACTGAAATGAGGAAATGAAAGAGTTGAGGAGATAGAACCAGTAAGCTTGGTGAAGACAATGATTTGGTAGACCAGTTCCAACTGTTGTCTCAGTTGTACGTCTGGTTGGAGCGGCTGAGTATTTAAAATTGAGGACACACAACCCCGGACACACAGTCCTCACCGTATTCTCCTTGAGCTAAGGTCACACAGACCTCGCCCAATCACTCATGGTAAGTGTTCAGGTGACTTCCAAACCTTCACAGACTAGGTTACTTGGTGATCCACAATTCCTCTTGGATGCTCTAGACCATGACGCCTAACCGTCTGGAAGAAGCATAGTCTTCAAAGGTAACAAGCATCGGATCCATGCATGATCAATCTCTTGAGTGATGCTCAATCACTTTGGGTTGTAGGTGTGTTGGGTTTGGGTTTTCCTCACTTGATGATTTTCGCTCAAAGTCCTTGGAGGATGGGATGATCTCAAATGACACGTGTCAGTTTCTCTTGGAGCAGCCAACCAGCTAGTGGTTGTAGGGGGCGGCTATTTATAGCCTAGGGAGCAGCCTGACATGATAAGACATAAATGCCCTTCAATGATATGACCGTTAGGTGGGTAGATATTTTGGGACAGGTGGCGCATAGCACAACAACGGTCGGAATTTTGACTCTCAAATTCCTCAGGGCTATCATGTTCCTCACTGTGTAGGCAATCTGCACTGGTGAATTCCTAACTCCTCAGTCAAAACAAATTCCTCAGAGACCAGAAGAACTTCGTCTCTGTAACTGAAGAATCTGACTGAACTGTATGATATTTCCAATGGCTTCACTCGAAGGGATTGGTAGGTTTAGGATTTTGAGTTGAGCATCACATGGAAATTTTTCCTTAGTATTTCCTCGACCCCCCTTAACAGTACGGTGTTTCCTATGACTCCAGAAATAGAAAATTAAACTACAAAACCTAAAGTCTTCACGCTTCATGTTCCTCGAATGATTGGCAAGTCTTCAAGGTCACACCAATTTCTTCACTTTCAAAGTCTCCAGAAAGTCTTTAGAAATCCAAAGTCTTCAGCTGGAGAGCTTCATTTTTAGAGGTTGACTTTCTCTGTAAATTTCAAACTCCTCATAGACATATAGACCTGTGTACACTCACAAAATGCATCAGTCCCTTAACCTATAAGTCTTCAATGCACCAAAATCACTAAGGGGCACTAGATGCACTTACAGACTCTGAACGTGCACTTTGACTGATTGAGATTGATATCATATCTTCTTAAGTTGGCAAAGGTTTCAACGAGGTCAGTCAGTAGTTCGGAACCTTTGCATGACTTGACCATGATGTCATCCATGTATGCTTCCACATTCCGATTGATTTGAGTGAGTAGGCACTTCTGTATCATGCGCATGAATGTGGCACCAACATTCTTGAGGCCAAAGGGCATAGTAAGATAGCAAAAACACCCGAATGGGTTGATGAAAGCTATTTTTATTTCATCGGGTCCATACAGTCGGATCTGCTGGTACCCGGAATATGCATCCAAAAAGGACAAGTGCTCACACCCCGCAGTTGAGTCGACTATCTAGTCGACGCGGGGCAGAGGGAAATGATCTTTCGGGTAGGCCTGATTTATATGTTTGAAATCGATACACATTCGAAGTGACTTATCTTTATTGGGGACCATGACAACATTGGTGAGCCACTCGGAGTGGTATATCTCGCGGATGAACTCAGCTGCCAGAAGCCGAGCCACCTCCTCGCCAATTGCCTTCGTCTTCTCCGCGACGGACCGACGGAGATGCTCTTTAACGGGTTTGCTTTCGGGTCGACTCGCAAATGGTGCTCAGCCAGTCCCCTGGGTACACCCGATATGTCTGGTGGTTTCCATGCAAAGATATCCCAATTCTCATGAAGGAACTGGATGAGCGCTTCTTCCTATTTGCTGTCGAGTGTTGTTGAGATATGAGTCGGAGCAGCATTGGGATCGGTCGGGTGAATGTGAACCGGTTTTGTTTCACCGGACGACTGAAATGCAGACTCTGAAGCAGGCTTCTTGGCATGCAACAACTCACTCAGATCTGCATTCTTCTGGTATTCTTCCATCTCTACCGCTGCCATCTGTTCATCGACGATCTTTGAGTCCTTCTGGAGGCACTCTTCTGCTCTCTGCCGATTTCCAGTGATTGTGATCACGCCTTTGGGGCCAGGCATCTTCAACTTGAGTTACACGTAACACGGTCGAGCCATGAAACGAGCATATGCAGGCCTGCCTAGAATAGCGTGGTAGGCACTGTCTTAATCCACCACCTCGAACATCAACTTTTCCTTGCGGTAATTCTTTAAATCGCCAAAAACCACATCAAGAGTGATTTGACCAAGTGAATCGGCTTTCTTTCCTGGGATGACTCCGTGGAATCGCATGTTGCTCTCGCTGAGCTTGGACATCGGAATGCCATCCCTTGGAGGGCCTCAGCATACAGAATATTCAAACCACTGCCACCGTCCGTCCAAACCTTGGTCAGTCGAGTGCCCCCAATGACTGGGTCGACCACCAAGGCTTGCCGCCCAGGGGTAGCAACGTGTGCTGGGTGGTCAGACTAGTCGAATGTAATGGGGGCCTTTTGACCACTTCAAATATGTCGTTGTTCCCGAAGCAACCATGTTTACTTCTCTGTTGATAACTTTCAGTCAACTTTTGCTCTCGATGTCAGCAAAAATCACTAAAGTGGCATTAACATTGGGGTAACCGTCATCTTCCTCTTTCTCTTCTTCCTTATCAGATTCTTTTTCTTTCTCACTGGGCTGACCCTCTCGACCCTCTTGGAAACTCTGAATCAGGAGTCGGCACTGTCGAGTGGTATGCTTGGGAAGAATCAAATTTCCCTCTTCATCTTTTTTGGTGTGTATATGACACGGTAAATCAAGCACATCATTTCCCGCTTGATCTTTCACTTTTTTGGGGGTCCAAGGCCCTTTAGGCTTCCCCTTGAACTTCCCTTGATTCAAAACTGCTGCCTCAGCGGGACCTGTGGGTTCAGCTTTGCGTTTTTGCTTCCGACTGGAGTTCCCTCCTCCGGTGTCCTGGGCGACTGATTTTTTCTTGCTGCTCCGGAGTCGGTCCTCTTCTTCGCCGTTAGCATACCGAGTGGCTATCTCCATCATCCGAGTCAGAGACATGTTCCCGGTCTGACCAAACTTCAAATTGAGCTCTCTGTAGCGGACGCCTTCTTTAAAGGCGCAAACGGCTTGATGATCTGATACATTCTCCATTGTATGATGAAGGGTAGTCCATCTCTGGATATAGTCTCTCAAAGTCTCATTGTGCTTCTGAACACAATGCTGCAATTCGGCCAATCCAGCAGGTCGCTTGCAGGTGCCCTCGAACGTTTTGGTAAACACTTGGGCTAATTCTTCCCAACTAAAAATGCTCCCAGGGGCCAACTGATTGAACCAAGCTCTGGCAGAACCCTCTAGAATCAAAGGGATGTGTTTCATGGCCACCTCATCATTGCCACCTCCAATGTGCACTGCCACTCGGTAATCCTCCAACCAAGTGTCGGGCTTCGATTCCCCGGTGAACTTACTTACACCCGTCGCCAACCTGAAGTTATAAGGGATCTCAGCAGCTCGGATGGCTCTTCCGAAACACTCGGGGCCGGAAACGTGCACTCTGCTTCCACTGGTTCGATCTCTATCCAGCCCTTCTCTGTATGCTCTATTCCTGTCGACCAAGCCTTGCATGAGGAGTGATCTTGCATCGAACCCAGGCTCTCTTGGGTCGATTGGAACTCTGCGGTCATTACCATATGGGAGCATGTCATCATATCGTTGGGGCGCGTATGACTTGCCCCTCAAAGGGGGTGAAGGCACTCGATGGTGTTTGTCATGGGCATATTCACGATCAAACTCTCCGTGGGCTCTTCTCAGGTGCCGATCTCGACGGCGATCACGATCTTCACGTTGTAAAGGTGACCCAGGACTATGCACCGACTGGACTGTTTCTGCCCTCACTGACCTGCTGTGGATTCTGTTGCATGACTGAGAAACGGCTGAATTTTGCTCTCCTGTTACCCGAAGCAGCGCTCGGATCTGCATCAAGCCTCTTCCAGCCTCTGAACGGGACGGCTGAATAGATTCTGCTATACGTGCAGCAGCTGTAAGATTCTGGATTGGAATGCGGTATACCTGGGGTTCAGGTGGAAACAATCGTCGTTGTCGTCGGCTGGATTCGGGGATCAGTCGACGGGCATGTTCATCGAGAGAATGCTGGAGGTTCTCTAGACGCGCGCGCTTGGCCAATGTGGCTAGGCGCGCAGCCTCCAAGGCCCGAGCTTCAGAAGTCTCCCCCACGATGGGGGTCTGGAGCACCTCCACATTACGGCAGTGCAACTCTTCCTTCTGCTGCAAATTGAGAGGTTGGGGCTCGTATTCATCATGACCATACGATGTGCCATCACCATCGCCGTTGTCGCCATTGTGGCGTAACCCGGGTGGGCTGCGATGAGAGTCGACCATGAGAACTTCTACCGCGGGGTCACTGCTCCCGTGCTCGGAAAGGGAGTCTGCGGAGCTAGTTGAATGGTCCATAGAGAAATTCGTCGGGCTCGATCGCCGCGACTTGTGGGGTGGCCGACTGGCAGGCCACCACATGCTTTACCCACCGCTGGAGCCGTGGCCGACCAGATCGCTTGCGGCTGCGTCCAGTGGAGTGAGTGGATGATGCGGGAGCCAACCGATACTGGGTCGATGGCTGCCGCAGAAGGACACCACAGGCACTCACGGAAAATGTGCTGCCCCGTGGATCGGAAGAGCCTCGGCATCAAGGGGGCTTCTTGAAGGTAGGCGGAGTCGTCGGCGATGAAAATGAGTGCGCCGAGTCGGATCTCACGACCCACAGCCAAACCACCACCGGAAACCATGTTGATGAAGATCGGAGAAATTGCAACCTCACCGGAAGTTGCCAGGACGCTTTGCCTCATGGTGGGCGCCAAATGTCGTGGCACTAAGTCTGACAGTAAGAGTAGGGGGTATGTATGAGGAGGCAATGCCATATCTACGACGAGGTTGTACACATGAGCTTACGAGTTCAGGCCCCCTCTCAGAGGAGGTAAAAGCCCTACATCTCGGTGCCCCGTGGCGGTCGACTAGAATATGAGTGTGTGTGTGTTACAGGGGGTGCAAACCCTTGTGCCAAAGGAGGGGGTGGCTTATATAGAGTGCGCCAGGACCCCAGCCATCCCCTGTTACAGGGTTCAATGTACATTAAGACAGGGTGTTACTGGTAACACCCGCTATAAAGAGCTATCAATGATCTTTAAGACTACGGAGTGAACACCTGACCATTGCCATCCTGGTTGACTCTAGGTCTTCTGCACTCCGAGTGGTTTCTTGCATGGTCGAATGACTTCATCTTGGTCAAATGGAATTGGGGTATCCGAGTGAGATAATTGGCCGAGTGGATTGCACTTCAGTCGGTGTCTTTTTTTATACTTTGAATGTTCTTGATTCTAGGGTAGTGACCTTGGGTAGGGCGTCTAGGTTAGGCGTATGACCCTACCCTAGGTCCATGGCATCGTCAGGAGCCCTCTTCTTTCCTACTTTCTTTGCACTGGATGTTTCCAATGTAACAACCTCAGTTAACAAAAATGATTTTTTGGCTTCAAAGTCCCAATGATTGCCAACAAAGTGTGCCGCTAGTTGTTGACTGTTAAGTAAAAAATCAACTATGTTTTGAGTGGTGTCTAATGCAAACAGTCGCATCTCCTGGCCTATCCTCATTTTGATATGATGTGCCACGACTTCATTTAAGCTAACCCATGACATATCAGAAATTTTTAAAATCAAACACAATGCCATGTTTGTCAACAACTTGCTCACTTCCATCGTCAAGCTTGTAGACATAACGAGCTACTCTAATAGTTAATGTGAAGACCAGCGGCAACGGAGCCGACCTACTCGACAACGAACAATAAGGAGCAACATACTATGGAGTTAGCGTGTATTTGCTAATGTACTGGACAATGAGCACTAAGAAGAAGCTACTTTGCTTTCACACCTCGGCTCAGGAACAAGCAAAGGAGGAAAGTTGAAGCCGTCTACTATGATGTCGTCAGCTCTCTCCGGTTCAGCCATCTTCAACACCTAGCTCATCTGAGTTATGTGGTCTGTAACAACAAGAAATCAAGCAAAAAACATGAGATGTATAACAGCAAGTAAGCAGCAGCGGCGACAAAAGCAACACACAGCAGCGGCGACAGCTACAACATACATCAGCAACACATGACTTGACTTCTACAAATTTTAGGTGCAGTGGCGGCCGTCGACATGCGGGCGAGCCGGGGGCTCTACGAGGCGTCGCGAGCCAGCGAGTCATGGCAAGGCTCCGACCGACCACCGTCGCTGCTGTAGGGGCACCACCGAGGATATGAGCAAGAGAAAGGGAGGGAGCGGGAAAGAGGAAGGTAGTGGGAGAGATAGACTCACCAGGGGCGTTGCAATCGAGTACCACCAGGGCCGCCACCGTCGTTGTGCGTTGCCTGCGAGAGAGGGGATGAGAACGACCGGCAACTCGTTGTTCCTGGTTAATCGAGAGGTAAGGGTAAGTTCGTCCTTTTTGTGGGACCCATTTGACAGAGGGCAAAATATCAAACACCCAGGTAAAGAGTGTCACCAGATCAAATACAAAGTAAAAGTGGCAAATTGCCAATGTATCAAGTAAGGGGTGGCAAAAAAATCCACAAGAACACTGGAATGAAGGGCCCCACGCATGCTGGATGTTCCATACTCTTTGCATTCCTTGTTGTTGTGAGTTGGTGCAATGATAGCCCCCTTATGTTTTGGAGTTTGTTGACATAAACAGTATGGGACTTATGTGTTTGCTAGTGTACACAGAGTAACAGGTCCCTGATGTATCGAGGAGTTTGATGCAAACAACAAAGATAATCTCCCTGCGCTGCAGCGAAGGTTATCACAGAAGATGATGCTAACAAGAGTGACCCCCAAAAAATGCTGAGGTAAAGCAATTGGTTCGGTGTCTGTCGGAAGAAAGATGACTGCGTCCGAGGAGAATGAAGACAGAGTGAAGACGTAGCATTTGTTTCATTATTCTTCTTCTTTCATTGAGTCATAGGACCACCGTACTATTAATAAGGGTGTAGTGTTTGAAGCTTTGATTCTCTGATGCTAAACCCAAAACCTATGAAAGCTGTCAGAGATATCTCTTTGAATTCCAAGCAAATACTTTCTAGCAAGAGACTGTGATCTTCTTTGCTGCGAGATATTTGTCTCGGACCAAGGAGTTAGCATTACTTGTTCCTCAAGTGATGTTACCATTGCTCCAAAATCCAACCATTGAGAACGTGTCGGTTGGCATTGGCTGGACCACGTGTCCAAAATGGTCATTTTCCATCTGGGAAGGTTGCGGCTATAAATAGCCACCCCGCGCCATCTTTGTTTGGTGGCTGCTCCGTTTGATTTTGAGAAGATTGTTGAGCAACCCACTCTCTAAGTGATTTGAGTTTAAAATCCACCGAGAGAAAAACCTGTAGAGCCGAAGAATTAGATAGTGGTTCAACATCACTGGAATCTAAGTTTAGTACGATCCGCCTATTACTCTTGAGAGCTGCAAACTCTCTAGACGGTTAGGTGTCAATTTCTTCAGAGACCAAGAGTGATTGTGGTTCTCGAAGAAGAGGTCTGTAAAGGTTCGGAGATTGCTTTGAAGTATCTACCACAATTAATCGACATCGGTTGATGAACCGATTGTCGAGGAGAATAGGGTGAAGAGAGTTTTACTTCTATGTTAAGTCACAACCCCTCCAACTAGACGTAGTCCTTGTGCAGAAGGACGAACTGGTCAAAAATACCTTGTTGCCATCAAGCATCATCGGTTATCTCTGCCACCCATGTTTATCTTCAATGTATTTTCATTCACATGATTTGTCTTAATGCATAATCTAGTTTCCCTTCGGTACTCTGTATTAGTTCACTATAGTTTGATTTTCATTCGTTCCACTACTGGGTTATGAGAGTTTTGAGTTTTCCGAAGAAAATTTAAAACTCCCATTCACCCCCTCTAGTAGACATACCTCGTTCCTACAATTGGTATCCTAGCGAGGTACTCATTGACTCTGCTCATTTTAGTATAACGATTTTGGAGTTTAAGTATGTCTTTAGTGAACTACAAATCGCACCTCAAGATTCCCATATTCGATGTGACAAACTAACCCTTCTGGAAGGAGAAGATGAAGATCCGTCTCCGAGCAATAGATGATGATATGTGGAATGTGGTGCAGTTCGGGATCCATGTTGCTGTACCTCAAGCCCCTTCCGAGGAAGAAAAGAATCTTATTCAGCTGGATGCTCAGGCCAAAGGTGAGATTGGCGGCCATCTCAATCGGGCACAATTTCTACGCTATCGCTAGTGTGAAACTGCAAAGGAATTGTGGGACGTCCTCGAGAAGATCAATGAAGGAGTTTCATCTCAGAAAGAAGCTAGAATTGATACTCTTCAAGCCAAGTTCAACTGATTCAAGCGCATTGGAAATGAAAGCTGCCAACAATTCTTTGATCGCTTGAGTGATATCGCAAATGAATTTCAAGGTCTCAGCACCAAATACATCACTAACCATGAAGTCGTAAAGAAACTGCTTCGATCTCTTGACAGTTCTTTCGACAGACTTGTTTTGATGATACGTGAACGAGCTGACTTCAAGCACCTCGACTTGCTGATATCATGGAGAGACTAAACACTCACGAGGAACATGAAGAAGAGAAAAGGGATCTGTATGGCTCAAGTCTATGAAAAAAATAATGGTCTCAAGGCTGTGGCTGATTCCTCCTCCGATGGAAATGCCAAAGAAGATTCAGATGACCTAGAAAGACTAAGTAAAGATCTCACACTGATCACAAAAAGATTCCAACTCTTTCAGAAGAAGAGCCAGTTCCAGAAAAGAAGTTCAAGCAACTCTAGGGGTTCAAAATCTGCATCAAAACATGCTGGGGAATACACCCGTTTCAAGTGCAAAAAGCCTGGACAATTCATTTCAGACTGTCCTCTCTGGGAAGCAGAAATTTGTGCTGGTGGAAGATTTGATTTTGGCAACCATCGAGGCAAAAGCAAGAGCAAGAACTATGATTTCAGTGATGAGGAGTGTCGGTGTCAAAACCGACGGATCTCGGGTAGGGGGTCCCGATATGTGCGTCTAAGGCCAATGGTAACAGGAGGTAAGGGACACAATGTTTACCCAGGTTCGGGCCCTCTCGATGGAGGTAAAACCCTACTTCCTGCTTGATTAATATTGAGGATATGAGTGTTACAAGAGTTGATCTACCATGAGAGCGTAGAGGCTAAACCCTAGAAGCTAGCCTATGATGATTATGAATGTTGTGATCGTCCTCATATGGACTAACCTCTCCGGTTTATATAGACACCGGAGAGGGCTAGGGTTTACATGGAGTTGGTTACAAGGAAGGAAATATAATATCCGAATCGCCAAGCTTGTCTTCCATGCAAAGGAGAGTCCCATCTGGACACCGGATGAAGTCTTGAGTCTTGTATCTTCATAGTCCAACAGTCTGACCAAAGTATATAGTCCGGCTGTCCGGATACCCCCTAATCTAGGACTCCCTCAGTAGCCCCTGAACCAGGCTTCAATGACGATGAGTCCGGTGCACATTTTGTCTTCGGCATTGCAAGGCGGGTTCCATCTCCGAATACTCCAAAGTAATTATCGAACACTTGAACCGTGTCCGGATCTGCAAGATGATCTTCGCATACCACCGTAGAGAGAATAATATTTCACAAATGTAATCTGCTGACAACTTCTGTATGGCATGACATGACACCAGGGTCGAGTCATTATTCGAATCATTTTCCCACAACCAGCCACAACACATATAGCGAGGTGGTTTCCTCT
This sequence comes from Triticum aestivum, assembly GCF_018294505.1. NCBI lineage: Eukaryota > Viridiplantae > Streptophyta > Magnoliopsida > Poales > Poaceae > Triticum > Triticum aestivum. The sequence goes on along the minus strand of NC_057810.1, from coordinate 610,811,393 downwards.
ACACATTTTGCCAAAGCAGAGATCGTGCCCCCTTATTACGGGATTCTCATCAATACGGGTATGGGTAGCCCAACCGCATAATCAATTGCAGCGAGTGGGAAACGAGCCGGTTCCACCAGGCAAGTGGGGAGGCGCAAGAGCTTTTTACTGCCTCTATAAAGAGACAAGGTCTCCCCCTTTTCTGCCCACGCTTGTTCCTTTCGCTAGTCCATCCCCTTTCGCTTGAGCCCTTGCGCGCAAGCCCCCTTCTTCTCCACCGAAGAGAGATTCCAAAGATGTCCGGATCCGGAGCAGGAGGCAAATGGATGGCCTCTATCGTCCGGGAGAGGGATATCAAAAAGCTCCGAGAGGCCGGGTACTTGGCCAAGAAAATCGGCCACCGTCTTCCACCGGCAGGACATATCGTCCCTACTCCGGAGCCCCACGCGAGGGTCGTGTTCCTTCCTCATTTTGTCCACGGGCTTGGGTTTCCCCTCCACCCATTTGTTCGCGGCATCATGTATTATTACGGGATAGATTTCCATGACCTTTCCCCCAATTCTTTCCTTAACATCTCAACGTTTATCGTCGTGTGTGAGGCTTTTCTTTGTATTTTGCCCCACTTTGGCTTATGGCTGAAGATCTTCAACATGAAGCCCAAGGTGGTGAATGGCGAGCACGCTGAATGCGGCGGTGCCATGGTGAGCAGAATGGCCAAAGTCGCATGGCCGACCGGTGCCTTCAATGATTCCGTCAAGGAGTAGCAGCAGCAATGGTTCTATATCACCGAACCGCGCGGTAAAAAGTGGGCTGCTGCCCCCGTATTCAGATCTGGAGCCCCACTGCGGCTCACGTCCTGGCTCGAGAAGGGCTGAGCTGGTCCTCATCCAATGAGCTGTCGATGCTCCAAACACACGTCCAGAGCATGGTCGACAAGGATGTCAAACTCGTCAACATAGTCCAGGTGATGTTAGTTCGCCTGGTTCTACCCTACCAGCGTCGAGCCTGCAGTTTGGGAATATGACCCGAACAAACACCAGACGCTACGGGAGCTCTATGGCTCTTCCCACAAAGATATCTGGAAGGTGCTCTTCAAGTCCGACAAACCATGGTCGGGCTCCACCAAGGACCGCTGGTATCAACTATCCTGCTCTGCAAGTCTGGTAAGTCATCGCTGTGCTATGTCCATCCATGTTTTAACTGGCGTGTCCTGAGAGAGAGAGAGAGACCTTTATCATGTTTTCTATAATAATCCCAGGAATGGACGAGAAAGGTGGAGGGGCTACACTGTCCGGCCCCACTGCGGGAGGAACCGGCCGGACCTCTTCTAACGAGGATGCTGGTCCTAGTGCCTTACAAGGCGCCGAAGAAAGAGGTCTCCGAGAAGGTCAAGAAGACCCGGAGTGGTCTCCGTCGTCGCGATGCTTCGAACACAAAATCTGAAGACTCCCACGACCATCTCCCCTCCGAAGATGAAGAGGAGGAGGAAGAAGATGAGTCGCCCGCAGGGGGAGGGAAGAAAAGGACGGCCTGCTCATCCCTGGAGGCCGAATCGCCGAAAAGGGGGAAAAGTCCCCTCCCCATGGCGTCCACCATGGCTGTTGATAGCAGCCCGGAGTGGAATCCTAGGGCCCAGCCCCTGGTAAAGTCGTAAGTATACGAAACCCGCACACACCTACATGCCCGAGGTCATTAGGATACAGTAGTTTTAATTGTTGCCACATTTTGTACAGCCCGGCGAGGTCCCATGCCGGACAGTCCTCATCGGAGGATTCACTAAGCTCCGATGCCCTGGCGAGTGAGACGCCTCTAGAGGGCCCTTCCCCGGAGCTTAGGTGCGACACTGAGGTGTCGTTTCAGCAGGGCCCAGACCAAGGGGAGCATATCCCTGGGGCCAGACAGACGGGAGCAGCGGCTCCCCTGTTTGTCGATGGCGGGGGCGATGTTGGATTCGGCCGGCGGCTGGACACCGTCCCAAAGACTTTTGGGGCTCCAGGATCGGGCGAGCAGCTACCTTTGACGGGGGGAGGCCCGCCTACTCTGCCAGCAACCTCTGTCCAAGCAGAGATGCCCGGCGGCCTATCGATGGCGCTAAAGAGTGCGTCCATTGTTGATGAGCATCGCACCCTTATGGATGCGGTGATTAAAAAGATTAAGTCCGCCGAGAGTGGACTGAATGAGTCTTGCCTTAGCCTTATAAAGGGCTTTGAGGTATGTTTTTAGAAACCTTTTGGAGATTGTCACAGTATGAGTAGTAGCCCCTGATGCACTGTCCGGCAAAAGGGAAAGGAAGTCGGACAGGGGATCAAATCATCCGTTGTGCAGGAGACTCAGTTAATGACGTGTATCCCTTTGTTTGAAAACAGGCGTGCGCAGAGACGACCGCCACTCATAGTGCGGAGGTGTCCAAACTAAAGCACCGTCTGGAACGGGCCGAAGAGGAACTTGGCCATGTGAAGAAGCAGTTGGAGGACAAGCAAGGTATGTCAAAACCTTGTGCTAAGTTGAGCATGAATTAGAAGTTGTGCCTGACGAAAATATTTGTATTGTATGCTCTAGGGCGAGTGCCTAAATCGAGGCACTGAGGAAGGTTGTGGCCGAAGCCGACAATAAGGCCGCCGCCGAACAGGCTCTTCGTGAGAAGCACGAGGCTAGGGTCATTGAGGCTGAGCGATAGCTCTAGGAGGCCGTGAATAAAAGCGAGGCCTTGGAGCAGAGCCTGGTGGGGAAAGAATCCGAACTCGCCCTTGCTCTCCAAGCCGCAGAGGATGCTCGCCCAGGAGACCGAGGTGCTCTGAATGACATTCAAGAGGCCCGGAAGGTTGCGGCTGGTAAGGCCTTCTGTACTCAAGGCCATTTTTGCATAGTAATGGGAGGATCTCTAAGCGACAAGCTGAATTCTTATTTCTCCAGGGGCGTTTGCGGATCTGCCATGCAACATATCAGATGCTGCCCAATTCTACCAGACTGAGGAGAAGAAGTCTGAAGAGAGGCATTTCTGGTCGCAGTATTTGGCGTTGAATTATCCGGTGCCCTTTATCGATCAGCTGAAGCAGCTAGTCGAACTGCACCAGGCGGCCGAACTAGCCATGAAGGACTTGGTTGTCCGGCTGTGGCCCGCGGAGCCAATTCCAAGCAGTTACTTCGGACTTGTGAAGCGGATTGTTGGAGCTTGCCCTCGGCTCGATGTCATTAAGAGGTCGGTCTGCATAGAGGGTGCACGCATGGCGTTTGCCCATGCGAAGGTGCACTGGGGGAGGCTTGATGCTGAGAAGCTGATGACTGCGGGACCACCAGAGGGTAAGGAGCATCGCAAGCTCGAGTTGTACTATGAGGGTGTCATGAAAGGAGCCCGCCTTGTGGCGGATCAGTGTACCAAAGACACTATATTTCCCTGAAGGTAGTCGTGCCATTCTTTGTAATGCGGGATAATGGCACTTCTATTATTTATTGCCTGTTTATGTGAACCTTTTGTTCTTCCTGTGCGGCTGTTTAGTGTATATAAATCCTGAGAGTTGGCCAGTCGTCGGCTTCTGCCCCCTCGTAAAAAGTACATGGGTGTTCGGGACATACCTGAACACTGTTTATCCCATTGTTGGGTCCTTTTAAGGAGGTGTTACTCACCGCAAACCAGGCAATCAGACTATAGGGCTTTATCACTCTCACTTAGCCATAGGAATTCGAGTATGGTCGGCGCAGCTGTACTAGGGGCTCTATCGGCGCCTGATCGGAAGGCCGATCCATCGCAATTTGCATTTATAATGGCATTATGCGGAATGAATCTTTAAAGATTTTACAACCTCTCGAACAGCGACCAGCTCTCGCCGTATCATGACAGTCAGTTTTCGGCTTTCTCTACTGAGGTGCTCGTCCAGAAGAACCAGGACACAATCGCGGTAGTTCTCCCAACGCTACCTTAGCCGATAGAACGGAACGTAAGGTACCAAAACATGGGAGCCGGGCAAACCCAACTAATGACCCAAGACATGATTCGGAGCTGATCATATAGTGCTATAAGTTTGGGGTGCCGAGCGACCGAAAAGGTGGTCAGACTTTGTTGCCATATCATAAATATTATGAAGCCCCTGGCATATTAGGGCGTAACACGAGGCGTGGGTGCCTTTTATGACAGAAAGTTGTCAATGAGGAACGACGGCCGGTAAGTGTTATTTAAGTCTACGCTTTGTGGCAGAGTCACATGTCTATGCATATGAGTACGGGTTATAAAAAACAGGTGTGTTTGGCGGAACCTGTCGTGGCCGAACTGGAGGAGGCTGCGTGTGGATCAGAACTGTATCCGGACTGCCTCCCTTGGGGGGGGGGGTTGCTTATGTGCTCCTGCCTTGTGCGTTCGAGCTAGTTCCACGTTGCCAGTCCTATTTTGCGCCAAGGTTAGTCTGTAAGGAAAATGCTTAAAGGCAGCTACATGTCCCGTGGTTGAACCGCGGGTGCCTGATCGGAACCTGGCTAAACCAGGCTATCATGCCGTAAAGTAGCACAGACTCCTCAGTTGGTGTCCGGGTAGTCGGCTGCCGAATCAAAAATTTGATAAACAGGCACGACTCGCTATTCCAGCAGTGGTAGGATTTCCACTCTGAGGGTGGAGTTCGGCCCTGCCCATAATTGCGACTATGTCACGCGGGACTAGCCTAATGTTGTACCCTGTTGAATCTGGCCAATGTGGTTCGTCCCGGTAGTATGTGGTAATTACTGTATAGGGGGGACAGTGCCGAAGATTTATTCTTTGGCATGGTATTTGTTTGGTGATCTGAAGACAACCATTAGTATGGTGGGCCAGTCAAAACTTGGCCTTTGCACCTTGCATCCTTAAGGAGATGTTGTTGATAGGTTTATGCCTGTGGGGGTTCATGTTAGGTGGATCCCCAAGCTATTGGGTTGATAGTGAGTGCAATAAAATTGCTATGGCTGATGTTGTCTTGACGGTCGATGTGGCCAGAGACGATCGATCGTATTTTTGGGGGGATCTTCCTTTGACCTCACCATGTTTGATCGGTTTTGAATTGTTTTGAACCTTCCTTCATTGCTTCCGGCGCACGACCGGCCGTTTTACTTTGAGGATCCAGAATTCTCTATTGGTGTGCTTGGCCGCTCTTCTAGGGGTACCATGAATTCCGCATGGTTGATCGAGTATGCTGCTCGGGCCGGATGGGCTTGAGCTGCTCTTTGTCCGCTGACCGGATCGAGGGCCGCTTAATTCGGCACCAACTTCCCTGACTTGATGTTTATGACGATAGCACCGAGGCTTGAGGATGTTTCTTCATGTTTCCTGTGTATTGTCCTGGAGCGTGGTGATATACTGGCGTCAGGGTATGCACTTTAGGTTCTCTTTTTTGGCTGAGGTAGCGAATTATGCTGTGTGTGCTCTTTGTCGAGGCGGTCGAGTCCGTATTCCTCGGTGGCCAGGACCTTGGTCCATCTGTCAGTGAGCACATCTTGGTCAGTTTTGAGCTGTTGTTGCTTCTTTTGTAGGCTCCTCGTAGTGGCCATAAGCCGTCGCTTGAAGCAAACTTGTTCCACGGGATCCTCAAGAATGCCGAATTCATCGTCGCCGAGGCTCACTTCGTCTTTGGAGGGGGGCGTGTAGTTGTTCATCGCCGAGTATCCGTCCGTCACTTGTTTGACCGGCTCGAAGGCAGGCTGATTGGGCTTGTATTTGTCTTTGGCGTCTTCTGGATTGTGTTTGACTGTTGTGCCGGTATTGCTGTGGCGGAGCTTGGAGCGGTGCTGGCGACGCCCATGTTTTGCTTTCTTCTTTGAGGGGTTATCCTCCATTGCCTCATCGACATTGGTTTCTTTCGGAGTGTCCACCATATATATGTCATATGAAGAGGTGGCTGTCCACTGCCCCGTGGGTGGTGGTTCCTGTTCTTCTCCTACATCGCCGTCCAAACTGTCGATGTCTTCGGAGTCGAAGTCAGGCACGTCGGTCAAATCATCCACCGTGGCTATGAAGTGGGTGGTGGGTGGGCAACGTATTCCCTTGTCGCTGGCCTCCCACTCGAGCCGGACATAGTTTGGCCAAGAGTCTCCTGACAAAGAGAGAGATTTTAATGAGTTTAGCATGTCGCCAAAGGGCGAGTGCTGGAAGATATCCGCAGCGGTGAACTCCATTACCGGAGCCCAACCAAGTTTGGCGGGCTCGGAGGTGTGCGGACTGGAATCTGTAGACGGATACGAGTCCAGGGGTCCTGCAGGGCGATATCCCGCGCACCGTCCGACAGCAGGTCTAAGCCGTGCACATCGTGACTGTTCGGCGCTCCCGGCGCAGGCCTGAATCCATCGAAGATCAAGTCTCCGCGGATATCGGCCGTGTATTTTATGTTTCCGAACCTGACCTGATGGCCAGGGGCGTAGCTGTCGATCTGCTCCAGATGGCCAAGCGAATTGGCCCGCAGTATGAAGCCACCGGACACGAAGATCTGTCCGGGGAGAAAAGTCTCACCCTGGACCATGTTGTTGTTGATGATTGAAGGAGCCATCGAGCCTTGCAGCGATGACACAGACGAATTCTCAATGAAAGCACCAATGTCGGTGTCAAAACCGGCGGATCTCAGGTAGGGGTCACGATCTGTGCGTCTAAGGCCAATGGTAACAGGAGGTAAGGTACCCAATGTTTACCCAGGTTCGGGCCCTCTCGATGGAGGTAAAACCCTACTTCCTGCTTGATTAATATTGATGATATGAGTGTTACAAGAGTTGATCTACCACGAGATCGTAGAGGCTAAACCCTAGAAGCTAGCCTATGATGAATGAATGTTGTGATCGTCCTCATACGGACTAACCTCTCCGGTTTATATAGACACCGGAGAGGGCTAGGGTTTACATGGAGTCGGTTACAAGGAAGGAAATGTAATATCCGAATCACCAAGCTTGTCTTCCACGCAAAGGAGAGTCCCATCTGGACACGGGATGAAGTCTTGAGTCTTGTATCTTCATAGTCCAACAGTCCGGCCAAAGTATATAGTCCGGCTGTCCGGATACCCCCTAATCCAGGACTCCCTCAAGGAGAAAACAAAGAAATTCTTCAAGAAGAAGGACAACTTCACTTCAATATCTTCGCCAAGATCTTCATCAAGGAACCCTTCCAAGTCCTCCTCCAACTGCAAGGTTAACTCTTGCAAGGCCAAGGTGTACATTGACAATGAAATGGATTCTGATGAAGAAGAACAGTCTGAATTTGAAGAAGAAGAAGAATCTATCGGCGTTCTAGGAATGGGGGTCCCCAGACTTGCCTACCTGCGGCCTGCGGCGTGGCTCAAGCAGAGGCCCAGTACGGCCCGTCTTCATCAACCCAAGCTCAAGACCCTCGCGAGGGGCCAAGCCTCACGGGGCGGATGATGCAAGGCTTCCTCACGGGCGACCTCACCAGACAGGCCCACGAGGAGGCGGAGAGATCAAGGAAAGGAGTACCTCGCGAGGTGCTCGTGACGCAAGCCATGACGATCGAGACCAGGCAGGCGCTAGGCGGGCGCCAGCCTGCGCAGTGTCCTCGTTTCCTCTTTGGTGTAAAGGGGGCAAGCGCATGCGTGGAGTACCGAGGCATCAACCGAAGGTTACCATTTTGGTGCAACGAGACCAAGACCAACAGAGCAGCAGGACGGAGGTCGCCATGGAACCCAAGACAACGTCATCACTAGTGCCTTTGGCTGTTGAAGACCAACTTTAGTCAGGATAGCTTGTACTAGCTGTTCCCCTTCAAAATGGCCGTTGTTGGCTCCCTTCCCGCTCAATATTTGGGAAGAGGACCAAGGCCTCTATAAATAGAGATAGCCACCACAGTAGAGGGCGTCTCATCTAGGGACGATCGAATCCACCCAAGTAGAACACCACACCAGCTCAAGAACACCTCTCGCGAGGCTGTTCTCCCACTACACTGTTCATCATCAGCCCCTGAGGCAATCCACCACCACAAAAACTAGAGTAGGGTATTACACCACAACGGTGGCCCGAACTAGTATAAACCTTGTGTCCCTTGTGTTGTTCATCGTGTAGCTTAGATTCACAGCGAGGCGCTGGGACGTGGATCGGTAGGAAGTAGATCTTCGCGCGCACCCCAGAGTTTGAACCTTAAGGGTTTTGCCAGAACCCGATATCCGATATTTGGCGCGCCAGGTAGGGGTGCACCAGAATCTTTCTTCCGCTGTCCCGCATTCCATCGATCCTCGCATCCATGGCAGATGCTTGCCGAGCTCGCGCTGAGTGTCGGGCTGCCCTCGCCGCCCGCGTCGCCCAGACGGCTCCTGTCGGTGGGCCTCCCCGTTGTTCTTCGTCGCCTGCCGCTAATGCCGCCACCAGCCCCGTGGGGAACGAGCAGCAACCGTCATTGCTGCATCCCTCGGTGCGGGGGGAATGCCACACCGCCACTCCGTGGCTAACTCCAAGTGGTTCATCATCTCATGCTCATCGCGCTCCCATGGACACGCAGGCTGCGTTGCTCCTGGCACGTGAGCTCCTGCACTACCGCCCCGTCGACGACCTCTACGAGGAGTGGCTCGCTCGCATCACCGAGCTCGTCAGCGCCGCAGGGGGCTCTCCTGCGCCGTCCCTCTCGCTGCCTCGCCCCCCGTCCTGTGTGGGTGATGCAGCTCAGGAGGTGCCTCCGCCACCTCCTCCCCAAGAAAGTGCCCTGGCTCCAAGGCGCGCGGCCCCTGGACGAGACCCGCCGTGTCCAGCGCCCACGCGATAAGAAAGGAGCTGCCAAGAGATCCCTCCGCCTCAAGAAGGCGCTCGCGTGCTCCCCGCTCCAGCGCGTCAAGACCGCATCCCTGCGCTAGCACGTCAGGACCCCGCGCTGCCCCTGGCGACGGCGTGCGGGAATCTCCAAGAGCAAGGCCTGCGTCTGCAAAAGGGCTCCGGTGGCCACTGCAGGCTGCCGCACCTTGACCACCGAGCTATGCAGTGTCACCTGGCCGGGCAAGTTCAAGCCGGATCTGCCTCCTTGCTACGACGGCACTGCCGACCCCGCGGAGTTCCTGCAGCTTTATGAGCTGGGCATCGAGGCAGCCAATGGAGACGAAAAGGTCATGGCGAACTGGTTTCCCATGGCGCTCAAGGATGGTGCCCGCACCTGGCTCCTGAACCTTCCTCCCGGCTCGATCTCCTCTTGGGACAAGATGCGCACCCGCTTCATCGCCAACTTCCAAGGAACTCGCAACCGTCCTCCAGTCGTGGGTGACCTGCGCTACATTAGGCAGCAACCCAGAGAAACCTTGTAGAAGTACATCCAACGCTTCAACATCGCTCGTCTCAAGATTCCCAAGGTGACCGAGGAGGCCATCATCTTAGCGTTCTCTGACGGCTTCTGCGACATCAAGATGAAGGAGGAGCTCACCATCCACGAGGATCTGTGCACATCTCTGGAGCTGTTCAACCTGGCGACCAAGTGCGCAAGGGCTGAGGAGGGGCGCCTCTCCCTTCTCGAGCTTCCAGCTGCTGACCCAGAAGAGAAGAAAGCCAAGGCCAAGGACATGAAGCGCAAGGGAGCAGCTGTGCTCGCAGCAGAACCAGACACGAAGCATGGCAGGGACCATCCGGAGTCGTCCAAGGGCAGCCGATACTGCGCCTACCACGACCTCTACACCCACAACACCAACGAATGCTAGGATCTCAGGGCCGTTCGAGAAGGACACATCGGTCGACGCCACGAGCGCAATGACCGGGGCTACGACCAAGGAGGAGGAAGATGTGGAGGACGATGGGACGACCGAGGCCCTCGCCAGGAGTGGCGTGATCGACTTCGCGAGGATCACTGGCAGGACCAGCCTCGCGAGGGGGCTTGGAGGGATCAGCCTCGCGAGGATCGCCTGCAGGGCAACGCAGGCCTTCCTCCTTTGCCACCACCGCCAAGAAGGAATGACGACCATCACCAAGACAAGGGGGCTCGGGGCTTCCAGGAGCCACGAGCTATCGCTTGCATCCTGGGCGGTGCCCAGGCCCTAGCCTCTCAGCACATCCTCAAGAATTTTGCTTGCGAGGTGAATGCAGTCCTTCCCAAGCTCGAGGCCACGCACCCTCTCAGGTGGTCCACGTGTGCCATCACGTTCAGCTCAGCGGATCAGCTCAAGTGTGCGGCTACAGCTGGCATCCTCCCAATGCTTTGTTCCCCATTCATCAGCAATGTGCAAGTTACCAGGACCCTCATCGATGGCGTCGTAGGGCTCAACGTTTTGTCTGTCAAGACATTCAACAATCTCCAAGTGCCATATGATCACCTTCAGCCAACCAAGCCTTTCTCAGGAGTATCTAACGGCTCCACCACTCCGATAGGGCAGGTTCGCCTCCCTGTCACCTTCGGGCAGCGCAAGAACTACCATACCAAGCTCATTAACTTTGACGTGGCCCACATTCGCCTGCCATACAATGCCATTCTCGGGTATCCAGCCCTGGCCAAATTCATGGCGGTGACTCACCATGGTTACAATGTCCTCAAGATGCTGGGAAGCGGCGGAGTCATCATAGTCCCCTGCGAAGAGAAGGATGCGGTGTGCTCTATCGAGCGTTCCTTCCAAGCTGCATCAGTTGAGGACCCAGACAGCAAGAGTGAGAACCCTCCTGAGGCAGTCCCTAAGAAGAAGAAGACATCGCCTAGCTCAAGGCCTCAGGAGGTAGGCATCTCCGGAGGCGCCGCATCAGGATCTACACCCGTGCAAGGGGCGCCTCCCTCTGTTGCATAGGAAGGCGTACCCGACACCCTCCTCGGGCAAGGCTCAGGGGCTCTCTCCTGGAGGGCGTCAGACTTTGCCAAGATCACGAGGGAGGCGCTCGGGCACCACTTGGAGGCGTGCTTTACGGCACGTTTCCCTCAGGAAGGCATGGGGCAAGGAGGGCCCAACCCTCAGGAGTGCATCACCAAGGTCAATCAGGAGCTGCAGGAATCAAGAGTCATACACGGCGATCGCCGCCTACCCGGCGTAGCTCCCCATCCAAGCGAGGATGGCGGGCTGCGCGTCTGCATCGACTACCCAGGGCTCAGCCGAGCCGTGTCTCAGGAGCGTTTCCGGCCTTCGCGCATGGGACGCTGCGAGGGTCCGCCACACAGCTATGTTCGCATGCCTTTCGTCCTGCCGAACATGGTCGCTGCTCACAAGTGTCTTATGCAAAGCATTCTGGCAGGTCAGGAGGCCAGGCACCGCACAGTCCTGGCAGAGATGGAGATGATCCTTGGGGAGCCGTCCGGACCCCAGAGCCTCCCGAGGCTCAGTGCTCAGGTGGCTCGTGAGGATCGGCCTCTTCATCGCGCATCGTCAGCTACTTCGACAACCCGCTCTACAATGGTATCAGGTGACATCTTTCGAGTTTCATTTCAGCTGGGAGCGCCCTCAGGGCTGCATCATTCCCAGGTCGCGTGGGTCTGTCCCTGCGGCATGTATCCCTGTTGCTTATGTCTTTAGTTTACCTTACTGGGGGCGCCCCTCGGGCTGCATCATCCCCAAGCCGCTCGGGCCTGACCCAGTGGCATGTATCCTTCTTGCACCTATCTAAGTTGATTTGTTCTTCATGCTTAACCCGCTTGTGATAATCGCCTCTCGATTGACACCTACCTTTGGAGCCGCTCACACTGGCACGACGCTTGCGCATGGGTCCATCCCTGCAACGTCGACAAATCTGAGTGCTCGAGCTCTGGCCCGCGGCAGCCCCGCAAGCGTCACCTCACCAGACCCTCAGTGCCCTCACCACTCTCTCAGAGCAACCAATGGCTGGCCGACAATCGTAATGGCAACCCTTGGTTCTCTCGTGTTATCTTACAGGGACTACATGAGGAATAATGTGGGAGGCGTCGCGAGCTCTCTCTCCCTCACCCGTACGATCCGCTCGCGTGTTAAAATGGGGGCTCCTGAGCATCGTGACTCAGGATCTCTTACTGGCTCTCCAGCCCTCACCCCCTGGCCTTGTCCACGGCATCGCAACCTGGCATACTAGCGGCGGCTGAGCTCGCTCAAGGGCCGGGACCTGAGGATGTAGAGCGTGAAGGAGAATGAAGGGAAGGAAGGAGAAGCTCACGAAGGCCTGACCCAGCTACATCCCAGCTGCCGACGCGCAAGTCCGGCACCTCGCGAAGGAACGGCTCATGCTTTCGAGACAAGTCCCGCTCCTAGAATAGCTAATCGATGCGGCACCAAACCTCCACTCATTGTGGCTCTGTGACAGTGATGTTGCCTTCCTTTCTCTTCTTTTGGCGGCTGCTTGAGCGCTAAAGGGGACCTCCTGAGCATCGCGCCTCAGGGGCTCTTACTGAACCTCGGGCCGCTCACCTCCTGGCCTTGAGGATGGCATCACGACTTGGCATACCAGCGCCGGCTGAAGCCTGCCTAGGCACCGGGACCTGTCAGCGTAGTGCACCAAGTCGTCGCGAGGTTAGAAAGGGGGAACCAAGCCAGAGCAGGACACGCATTTGCATCACTTCTTAATAAGGATAAAATCAACAAAAGACACTGCAGACGCTTTACATGCCCCCATGGGGTATTTCCTTGATTCCTCGCAGGGAACAAAAGGTGCTAACCCTAAGGAGCCATAACTACACACGCCTCCACGGCCGACGCCATCATCAACAGTGGGCCACGAGGGGCTGACGCCAACCCCATCCAGATCAGTTGCGCCGACGGCCTGATGTAGCTGCCTTGCTCCGAGCACGATGCAAGCTCGGGTGCACGTAGCCATCATCGCTCGTCTCCGGAGTTGCGAAGAGCTCGGGAGAGTCATTGGACTCCCAAGCATCACCGCTGCTGGCGGAGGAGCCACTGGGGAAGCGGGTGGCAGGCCTAGCCCTTGCCACATCGATGTCCTGGCCGCCTCCTCTGGGGCAGCACTGCAGTCGGCGTCCTTCTGTGTCGAAGACCTTGAAGAGCATCAGGGAGGCGCCATCGTATTCAAAATGAATCACGAGGGCACCTCCTTTTCGGCAGACCCGGGCGATCTCGCCCCAGCCCTGGGTCATGTAGACCTTGCCCGAAGCGACAACTTCAACCTCCGCTCCGGTCGCCGGGGTACCACAGTCGGCGTGCTGCAGCCAGAGCTCGAGAGGCCCTCTTGGCGGCATCTCAAAGGCGAAGAAAGGAGGAAAGTGGATCTAGGAGCTTGGAGGCATGGTGGCGTGGATTACGAGCTCGCGAGAGGAGTCCGCGGCATGGACTCCAGGAGCAACGACACGCACCACCATGACTCGTCGTCGTTGATAACGGTGCAGTCGGCACCGCTCGGCGTCTTCTTCTCTAGGGACCTCGGCCCGGGCGTACAGAGGTAGCAGAAACCCAGGAGGTGGCCGCTCGTACCATGGCCTCGATGTCTTCGGCCGAGCAACCTCATCACGGCGGCCGGGGACCGGCCGTTTCTTCGGCGGGAGCGGGTCAGGCCCCTATCGGGGGGCCTTTCCTTTCTCCTCGGTTGAGAACTGGCGGATGGGTGCCATTGGCGACAAGATGGAGAAGGAGCGAGGAAGAAGGAGCGAGCGGAGCGAGAAGAAATGGACTGCGGGGGTTCACACCTCTCCGTACTTATAGTCCAGAGGAGGCCAACCGTCGGCCTCCATGATCGCAGGTAATCATGACTCTTTTTGCATGCAACAGGGACTCATCAAATCAGGTAGTTGCCGAGGCAGCGTGGGGAAGCAGAGACGCCCACGTCCAATCAACCGCCACGCGGCGACCAAGGCCGCAGGCTGTTGGGGCCCGCGGCGCTCCGCACTTGCCCTTTTGCTTCGTTGCTAAGCCAAGTCCGAGCGCGCCTTGGGCCCGGGGGCTACTGTAGGCGTTCTGGGAATGGGGGTCCCCAGACTTGCCTACCTGCGGCCTGCGGCGTGGCTCAAGCAGAGGCCCAGTACGTCCCGTCTTCATCAGCCCAAGCTCAAGACCCTCGCGAGGGGCCAAGCCTCGTGGGGCGGATGATGCAAGGCTTCCTCAGGGGCGGCCTCACCAGGCAGGCTCACGAGGAGGAGGAGAGATCAAGGCAAGGAGTACCTCGTGAGGTGCTCGTGACGCAAGCCATGATGATCAAGACCAGGCGGGCGCCAGCCTACGCAGTGTCCTCATTTCCTCTTTGGTGCAAAGTGGGCAAGCACAGGCGTGGAGTACTGAGGCATCAAGCAAAGGTTACCATTTCGGTGCAACGATACCAAGACCAGCAGAGCGGCAGGGCGGAGGTCACCATGGAGCCCAAGAGGGCGTCATCGCTAGTGCCTTTGGCAGTCGAAGACCAACTTTAGTCAGGATAGCTTGTACTAGCTGTTCCCCTTCAAAGTGGCCGTTGTTGGCTCCCTTCCCGCTCAATATTTGGGAAGAGGACCAGGGCCTCTATAAATAGAGATAGCCACCACATTAGTGGGCATCTCATCTAGGGACGATCGAATCCGCCCAAGTAGAACATGACACCAGCTCAAGAACACCTCTCGCGAGGCTGTTCTCCCTCTGCACTGTTCATCATCAGCCCCTGAGGCAATCCACCACCACACAAACTAGAGTAGGGTATTACACCACAATGGTGGCCCGAACTAGTATAAACCTTGTGTCCCTTGTGTTGTTCATCATGTAGCTTAGATTCACGGCGAGGCGTTGGGACGTGGATCGGTAGGAAGAAGATCTTTGCACGCACCCCAGAGTTTGAACCTTAAGGGTTTTACCGGAACCCGATATCCGACAGAATCCGATGAGGATTCCGACTCCGGCATGGCGGGCATAGCATGCGCTACCTCTCCTACGACAAACTTCTTCGGGAATCCATCAAGCGATGATGAATCTCCTGCCTACTGCTTCATGGCAAAACTTACGAAGGAAAACGTATCCTCCAAAAATCACAAGATTCACTCCAATGACCAATATTATTTTGATGATGATGACCATGCTAAGTTAATCAAAATAGCTAATATTCAACAAAACTCTCTTGAGAAAATTGATAAAACCCTCAGGAAATTTGAAGGGTTGTTGGTTGAGGAGATGGAGAAAAATCTGTCATTGACCGAAGAGTATTCCACTCTCAAGTCATAGATGGATGAACTGACAAATCGTCATGATTTTCTCGCGGCAGACCACGAAAGATTGACCTATGATTACTTGAAGAGGAAACAGGAACCCGAGGCGCTGAGAGAGGCTCATGAGGATTTGGTCAGAGAAAATTCTCTTCTCACCCAACAACTTAAAGAGAAACCTGAAGTGTTTGAGCCACCATGTTTAAAATGCCTTGAACAAACCAATGCGGAATCAAATGCTATATCATCTTTGAATGCTAACCCCTCAGTCGAGGAAAATGGTTCTGTTTTTGATGAAAATGCTCGGTTGAATGACCTTCTTCAGACAGGAATGTTCAAATCTCTCAAAGGGCATCAAAGCCTCTATGATGTTTTGAAGAAATCCATTCTTCACAAAAATCCTAGGAAAGAAGGTATCGGTTTTGAAAGGAAACTGAACAAAAATGGCACCTAGTGGGAACCTCATCAATACCCTCAAACTCTATGGGTTCCTGCAAAGAGCAAAACGCTCGATCCAGCATTACTCTCGAGATATGACTCTCCCATCCCTGAATATCCTGATAATCATTCTTTGGACAACTATAGGCTGTTTAAGAATCAACTTGGTGAGACTTATGATCGCTATGTTGGACCAAACAGCAAAATGGCTCCCCAAAGAAAGCTATTTGGGTGCCTAAGAAAACTGTTGATGCCTGATACGTCTCCAATGTATCTATAATTTGTGAAGTATTCATGCCATTATATTATCATTCTTGGATGTTTTACAATCATTTTATAGCAACTTTATATCATTTTTTGGGACTAACCTATTGACCCAGTGCCCAGTGCTAGTTTCTGTTTTTTTGCTTGTTTTTAACATAGTAGGAAATCAATACCAAACGGAGTCCAAACAAAACTAAACTCCATGGAGATTTTTTATGGACCAGAAGGAATCCAATGGGCTAGAGCTGCACCTGGGGGGGTGCTCTGAGGGGGGCACAACCCACCAAGGCACGCCAGGGCCCCCTGGCATGCCCAGGTGGGTTGTGCCCACCTCGGTGGCCTCCCGCACCCCCTCTTTGCACTATAAATTCCCAAATATTCTGAAACCCTTGGGGGTAGCACTAGATCAGAAGTTCCATCACTGCAAGGCCTCTATATCCACGAGATTCAATCTAGACCCCATTCCAGCACCCTACCGGAGGGGGTGATCATCACCGGTGGCCATCTTCATCATCCCGGCGGCCACCACGATGAGGAGGGAATAGTCCACTCTCGGGGCTGAGGGTTTGTACTAGTAGCTATGTGCTTAATCTCTTTCTCTCTCTCTCATGTTCTTGAGATGTCACGATCTTGATGTATTGCAGGCTTTGTTAATATAGTAGGATCATATGGTGTTTTCCCCTCTCTATCTTGTTGTGATGAATTGAGTTTTTTCCTTTGAGATTTTGTTGTTATCGGATTGAATAGTTTTATGGATTTGAGAACACTTGATATATGTCTTGCAATTGAATACTCATGGTGACAATGGGGTATCATATTGATTCACTTGATATATGTTTTGGCACTCAACTCGCGGATTCCCGCGGTGACATTGGGGTAATCTATGCATAGGGGTTGATGCACGTTCTCATCTTTTGTTTCTCTGTTAGAAATCTTGGGGCACTCTTTGAAGTTCTTTTTGTTGCATTGAGTATTATGAATATGAGTTTGCTTGGGTGTTATTTTAGTACGAACTCTAGGATAGATCGAACGGAAAGAATAGCTTTGTGTTATTTTAGTATGAACTCTTGAATAGATCGAATGGAAAGAATAGCTTTGAGGTGGTCTCGTACCCTACAAACAATTTATTCTTATGTTCTCCGCTAGATAGGAACTTTGGAGTGATTCTTCATCACACTATGAGGGATACTCATACGATCCAACTACGTTAGCATTGTTGAGAGATTGCACTAGTGAAAGTATGCACCATAGGCCTCATTTTCCATCATTGCAAGACCGTTTGTGCTCCATTTTACTATTTACTACCTTGCTGCTTTTTATTGTTCGCACTACAAAAACTCATATCTACTATCCATATTACACTTTTATCACCATCTCTTCGCCGAACTAGTGCACCTATACAATTTGACATTGTATTGGCTGTGTTGGGGACACAAGAGATTTCTTGTATTTGATTGCAGGGTCATTTGAGAGAGACCATCTTCATCCTACACCTATCATCGATTGATAAACCTTAGGTCATCCACTTGAGGGAAAATTGCTATTGTCCTATAAAACTCTGCGCTTGGAGGCCCAACACGTGTCTACAAGGATAAATTTGCGTAGTTGATATCACTGCCTTGCCTATTACTACTCGACTAACTATGCAGGCAGAAAAAGTTTGACAGAATGAGTACATGCATACCTCATACAAGAAATTTCAATGCTTATTCTTTCAATTATGCTCATACCTCATCGAACAACAATTATGCTTATCAAAAGAAATCATTTCCTGCACGCTCTACTATTTCAAAGCCACCTGCAAAGATGTGGGTGGTTAAGAAAGCCTAATTCTTCTGCAGGACTATGTCTCCAGGTGTACATAATGGATAATGGATAGTGGATGTGTCCGATATCGGGTTCCGGCAAAACCCTTAAGGTTCAAACTCTGGGGTGCGCGCGAAGATCTTACACCTACCAATCCACGTCCGAAGGCCTCACTGAGGATCTAAGCTAAAACGATGAACAACAGGAGGGACACAAGATTTATACTGGTTTGGGCCACCGTTGTGGTGTAATACCCTACTCTAGTGTGTGGTATGGTGGATTGCCTCACGGGCTGATGATGAACAGTACAAGGGAAGAACAACCTCGCGAGAGGTGTTCTTGTGATGGTGGTTTGCCTGAGAAGGATCCGATCCGCTCTCGTTGGCTCTGGATCAGATCCTGATGAGGTTCTCCCACTACTGTGGTCGCTAGCCCTATTTATAGAGGCCCTGGTCCTCTTCCCAAATATTGAGCGGGAAGGGCGCCCACAACAGCCATTTTTAAGGGGAACATCTAGTACAAGTTATCCTGACTAAAGTTGGTCTTCGGCTGCCAAAGGCGCTGGCGATGACGCCGTATTGGGCTCCAGGTGACCTCCGTCCTGCCGCTCTGCTGGTCTTGGTCTCGTTGCACCGAAATGGTAACCTTTGCTTGATGCCTTGGTACTCCGCGTCTGTGCTTGCCCCCTTTGCACCAAAGAGGAAACAAGGACACTGCATAGGTCGGAGACCGCCTGGTCTCGATCGTCATGGCTTGCGTCATGAGCACCTCGCGAGGTACCCCTGCCGTGATCTCTTTGCCTCCTCGCGAGCCTGCCTGGTGAGGCCACTCCTGAGGAAGCTTTTCGTCGTCCGCCCCGCGAGGCTTGGCCCCTTGCGAGGGTATTGAGCTTGAGTTGATGAAGATGGGTCATACTGGGCCAACACTTGAGCTATGACACAGGCCGCAGGCAGGCAAGTCTGGGGACCCCTATTCCCAGAACGCCGACAGTAGCGCCCGGGCCCAAGGCGCGCTCGGACTTGGCTTAGCAGAGAACAAAAGGGCAAGTGTGGAGCGCCGCGGGCCCCAACAGCCTGCGGCCTTGGGCGCCGTGTGGCGGTTGATTAGACGTGGGCGTCTTCGCTTCCCCATGCTACCTCGGCAACTGTCCGATTTGATGAGTCCCTACATGCAGAAATGAGTCATGATTACCTGCGATCGTGGAGGCCGAAAGTTGGCCTCCTCTGGATTATAAGTACGGAATGGCATGAGCCCTCGCAGTGCATCTCCTCTTGCTCCACTCCTTCTTCCCCGCTTCTCCTCCATCTTGACGCCAATGGCACTGATCCGCCGATTCTCAGCCGAGGAGAAAGTGAAGGCCCCCCGAGAGGGGCTCGACCCACTCCCGCCGAAGAAGCGGCCTGTCCCCGACCACCATGACGAGGTCACTCAGCAGGAGATGTCGAGGCCTTGGTACGAGTAGCCACCACCTGGGTTTCCTCTACCCTTGTATGCCCGAGCTGAGGGCCTTAGGGAAGAAGATGCCGAGCGGCGCCGCCCATGCTACCGGCGACACCGACGAATCACGGTGGTGCGCGTCGTCGCCCCTGGTGTCCATGCCGCGGACTCCTCTCACGAGCTCGTGCTTCACGCCGCCATGCCTCCAAGCTCCTGGATTTGCCTTCCTCCTTCTTTTGCCTTCGAGATGCCACCGAAGGGGCCTCTCGAGCTCCGGCTGTAGCACGTCGACTGTGGTACCCCCGCGACCAAATTGGAGGTTGAGGTTGTCGCTCCGGGCAAGGTCTACATGACCCGAGGCTGGGGCAAGATCACCCGGGTCTGCCGAACAGGGGGCGCCTTCGTGATTCATTTCGAATACGATGGCGCCTCCTTGATGCTCTTCAAGGTCTTCGACGCGGAAGGACGCCTGCTGGAGTGCTACCCCAGGAAGGCGGCCGGGGCATCAAAGTGGCGAGGGCTAAGCCTGCCACCCACTTCCTCATCAGCTCCTCTGGTAGCAGCGGAGATGCCGGAGGGTCCAGCGACTCTCCCAAGCTTCTCGTGACTCCGGAGACGAGCGACGACAACTATGATCCCCTGAGCTCGCATCGTCCCGGAGTAGAGTTGCTGCGTCAGGCCACCGGCGTGACTGATCTGGATGGGGTTGGCGCCAACCCCTCATGGCCCACTGTTGATGATGGCGTCGGCCGCAGAGGCACCTGCAGTTAGGGCTCCTTAGGATTTGCACCTTTTGTTCCCTGCGAGGAATCAAGGAAATACCCCGTGGGGGCATGTAAAGCGTCTGCTATGTCTTTTGTTAATATCATCCTTATTATGGAGGGGTGCAAGATGCTTGTCCTGTCTCGGCTCGGTTCCTCCTTTCTAACCTCAAGAGGGCTTGGTGCTCTGCGCTGACAGGTCCCAGTCCCCAGGCAGGCTTCATCCGTCGCTGGTATGCCAGGTCGCGATGCCGTGGTCAAGGCCAGAGGGTGAGGGTTGGAGAGCCAGTAAGAGCTCCTGAGTCGCGATGCTCAGGCGCCCCCCTTTTAACGTGCAAGAAGTTTTGCATGAAGGAGAAAAAGGGGCCGTGATGGGCGAGAGATGATAATCACAGGCAAGTTGAGCATGAAAAAGCAAACCAACTTAGATAGATGCAGGAAAGACGCATGCCACTGGGTTAGGCCCGAGCGGCTTGGGGATGATGCAGCCCGAGGGGCGCTCCCAACAAGGTAAGCTAAAGACATAAGCAAAACAGATACATACCGCGGGGACAGATCCACGCGACCTGGGAATGATGCAGCCCTGAGGGCGCTCCCAGGTGAAATGAAACTCGGAAGATGTCACTTGATATCATTGCAGAGCGAGTGTTGGAGTAGCTGACGACGCGTGGTGAAGAAACCAATCCTCATGAGCCTTCGAAGCCCTGAGCCTCGGGAGGCTCTGGAGGTCCGGGCGGCTCGGCGAGGTCCATCTCCATCTCCTCCAGGAACACATGGTGCCTGGCCACCTGAGCCTCCAGGATGCTCCTCATCAGGCGCTGATGGGCAGCAGCCGTGTTTGGCAGGCCGAAAGGCATGCGAACGTAGTTGTGAGGTGGACCCTCGCAACGTCCCACGCGCGAAGGCCAGAAGCGCTCCTGAGACGCAACTCGATTGAGCCCTGGGTAGTCGATGCAGACATGCAGCCCGCCATCCTCGCCTGGATGGGGAGCTACGTCAGGTAGGCAGTGGCTGCTGCACATGACTCTCGACTCCTGCAGCTCCCGAGTGACCTTCGTGATGAACTCCTAAGGGTTGGGCCCTCCTTGCCTCATGCCTTCCTGAGGGAAACGTGTCGCGAAGCACGCCTCCGAGTGGTGCCTGAGCGCCTCCCTTGTGATCTTGGCAAAGTCAGTGGCCCTCCAGAAGAGAGCCCCCGAGCCTTGCCCAAGGAGGGCGCCGGGCACGCCTTCCTATGCGACAGAGGGAGGCGCCCCTTGGACGGGCGCAGATCCTGGCGCGGTGCCACCAGAGGTGCCTGCCTCCTGAGGCCTTGAGCTGGGTGATGTCTTCTTCTTCTTGGGAGCTACCTCGAGAAGGTTCCCACTCTTGCTGTCTGGGTCCTCGATTGATGCGGCTTGGAAGGCACACTCGAGAGAGCACACCGCATCCTTCTCTTCACAGGGGACTGTGATGACTCCGCCGCTTCCCGGCATCTTGAGGACATTGTAGCCATGGTGAGTCACTGCCATGAACTTGGCCAGGCTGGATACCCGAGGATGGCATTGTATGGCAGGTGAATGTGGGCAACGTCGAAGTCGATGAGCTCGGTATGGTAGTTCTTGCACTTTTCGAAGGTGACAGGGAGGCAGACCTGCCCTATCGGGGTGGTGGAACCATCAGTGACTCCTGAGAAAGGCTTGGTCAGCTGAAGCTGATCATATGGCACTTGGAGATTGTTGAATGTCTCAACAAAATGTTGAGTCCCGTGCCGCCATCGATGAGGGTCCTGGTGACTTGCACATTGCTGATGACTGGGGAACAGAGCATTGGGAGGACACCGGCTGTTTCCGCACACTAGAGCTGATCCGCTAAGCTGAATGTGATGGCGCACGTGGACCACCTGAGAGGGCGCGTGGCCTCGAGCTTGGGGAGGACTGCGTTCACCTCGCGAGCAAACTGCTTGAAGATGCGCTGAGAGGCTGGGGCCTGGGCACCACCCAAGATGCAAGCGATAGCACGTGGTTCCTGGAAGCCCCCATCCCCCTCGTCCTGATGATGGTCGTCATTCCTTCTTGGTGGTGGTGGCAGAGGAGGAAGGCCTGCGTTGCCTTGCGGGCGATCCTCACGAGGCTTATCCCTCCAAGCCCCCTCGCAAGGTTGGTCCTGCCAACGATCCTCGCGAGGCCGGTCACGCCACCCTTGGCAAGGGCCACGGTCGTCCCATCGTCCTCCACCTCTTCCTCCTCCTCGGCCATAGCCCCAATTGCTGCGCTCGGGGCGTCGAACGACACATCCTTCTCGCACATCCATGAGCTCTTGGCATTCGTTGGTGTTGTGGGTGTGGAGGTCTCGGTACACGCAATACCGGCTGCCCTTGGATGACTCCGGCTGGTCCCTGCCACGCTTCGTGTCTGGCTCTGCTGCGAGCACAACTGCTCCTTTGCACTTCACGTCCTTGGCCTTGGCTTTCTTCTCTTCAAGATCAGTTGCTGGGAGCTCTAGAAGGGAGAGGCGTCCCTCCTCAGCCCTTGCGCACTTGGTCGCCAGGTTGAACAGCTCCAGAGATGTGCATAGATCCTCATGGATAGCCAGCTCCTCCTTCATCTTGACGTCGTGGACGCCATTAGAGAACTCTGAGATGATGGCCTCCTCGGTCACCTTGGGAATCTTGAGGCGAGCGCTGTTGATGCACTGGATGTACTTCTGCAGGGTCTCTCCGGGTTGCTGCTTGATGCGGCACAAGTCACCCATGACTGGAGGACGGTCGCGAGTGCCCTAGAAGTTGGCGATGAAGCGGGTGCGCATCTCGTCCCAAGAGAAGATCGTGCCGGGAGGCAGATTCAGGAGCCAGGTGCGGGCACCCTCCTTGAGCACCATGGGAAACCAATTCGCCATGACCTTTTTGTCTCCGTTTGCCGCTTTGATGCCCAGCTCGTAGAGCTGCAAGAACTCCGCAGGGTCGGCAGTGCCGTCGTAGCAAGGAGGAAGATCCGGCTTGAACTTGCTCGGCCAGGCGACACTGCATAGCTTGGTGGTGAAGGCGCAGCAACCTGCGGTGGCCACCGGAGCTCTTTGCTGACGCGGGGCTTGCTCCTGGGGATTCCCGCGCGCCACCGCTCGGGGCAGCGCAGGGTCTTGACGTGCTGGCGAAGGGATGCGGTCATGGCGTGCCAGTGCAGGGAGCACGCGAGCACCTTCTTGGGGACGATGGATTTCTTGGCAGCTCCTTTCTTGTCGCGCGGGCGCCGGACGCGGTGGGTCTTGTCCAGGGGCCATATGCCTTGGGGCCAGTGCGCCTTCTTGGGGAGGAGGTGGCGGAGGCACCTCCTGAGCTGCATCACCTGCGCAGGACGAAGGGCGAGGCAGTGAGAGGGACGGTGCAGGGGAGCCCCCTGCGGTGCTGACGAGCTCGGTGATGCGAGCGAGCCACTCCTCGTAGAGGTCATCGACGGGACGGTAGTGCAGGAGCTCACGTGCCAGGAGCAACGCGGCATGCGCGTCTATGGGAGCGCGACGGGCGTGTGACGACGAATCAGCTGGAGTCAGCGACAGGGTGGTGGTGCGGCCTTCCCGCCGCATCGAGGGATGCAACAACGATGCCTGCTGCTCGTTCCCCGCCGGGCTGGTGGTGGCGTGGGTGGAAGGCGACGGGGAACGACGGGAAGGCCCACCGACGGGAGCCGTCTGGGCGACGTGGGCGGCGAGAGCAGCCCGACGCTCGGCGCGAACTCGGCGAGCGTCCACCATGGATGCGACGAACGATCGAACGCGGGATAGCGGAAGAAAGATTCCGGAACACCCCTACCTGGCGCGACAAATGTCGGATATCGGGTTCCGGAAAAACCCTTAAGGTTCGAACTCTGGGGTGCACGCGAAGATCTTCCCCCTACCGATCCACGTCCGAAGGCCTCGTTGAGGATCTAAGCTAAAGCGATGAACAACAGGAGGGACGCAAGATTTATACTGGTCCGGGCCACGGTTGTGGCGTAATACCCTACTCCAGTGTGTGGTGTGGTGGATTGCCTCAGAGGCTGATGATGAACAGTACAAGGGAAGAACAGCCTCGCGAGAGGTGTTCTTGTGATGGTGGTTCGCCCGAGAAGGATTCGATCCGCTCTCGTTGGCTCTGGATCAGATCCTGATGAGGTTCTCCCTCTACTGTGTTGGCTAGCCCTATTTCTAGAGGCCCTGGCCCTCTTCCCAAATATTGAGCGGGAAGGGCGCCAACAATGGCCATTTTGAAGGGGAACATCTAGTACAAGTTATCCTGACTAAAGTTGGTCTTCGGCTGCAAAAGGCGCTGGCGATGACGCCGTCTTGGACTCCACGGTGATCTCCGTCCTGCTGCTTTGCTAGTCTTGGTCTCGTTGCACCAGAATGGTAACCTTTGCTTGATGCCTAGGTACTCCATGCCTGTGCTTGCCCCCTTTGCACCAAATAGGAAACAAGGACACTACATAGGCCGGTGCCCGCCTGGCGCCCGCCTGGTCTCGGTCGTCATGGCTTGCGTCATGAGCACCTCGCGAGGTGCCTTGATGTCTCTGCCTCCTCGCGAGCTTGCCTGGTGAGGCAACTCCTGAGGAAGCCTTTCATCATCCGCCCCGCAAGGCTTGGCCCCTCATAAGGGTCTTGAGCTTGAGTTGATGAAGATGGGCCATACTGGGCCACCAGTTGAGCCACGCCGCAGGCCGCAGGCAGGCAAGTCTGGGGACCCCCATTCCCAGAACGCCGACAGGATGCACTAGTCATATGACTAGAGAAAAGTCTTTGTTTGTTGACCCCAACTTAACTGATTATCCTCTGAAGTATATCACTTTTGGCGAAAACAACAAAGGAAAGTTAATTGTGCTAGGTAAAATTGCTATATCCAAGGACAAGTCCATTGTTGATGTTTTACTAGTCCAGTCTCTTGGATTCAATCTTATGTCAGTTGGCAAGCTATGTGATCTAGGCATGCTAGTACTGTTTTCCATACCAAAATGCATTGTCTTCATGGCCTCTGACAATTCCTTCATCTTCGAGGGAATTTAAAAGGGTGCTCTTTATATTGTGGATTTCTCTAAGGGTCCCTCAGTCCAAACTTGCTTGCAAAAGCAACCGAAGGTTGGCTGTGGCACCGAAGACTTGGTCATGCAGGTATGAGAAATTTGCAGACCCTGGTGAAGAAAAATCATCTCCGTGGCATTCCTGATGTGAAATTCGACAAGAATCATCTCTGTGCTGCATGTGAGGCTGATAAATTAGCCAAGAAGCATCACTCTTCCAAGACAGGTATGACCACAACAAAACCACTAGAAATTCTTCATATGGATTTATTTGGTCCTCAAAATTACGCAAGCTTCGGTGGCAGTCATTATGGGCTGGTTATTGTTGATAATGTCTCTCGATACACTTGGGTATTCTTACTCGAAGACAAGAGCTGCACCCAAGACATCTTCAAAAGTTTCACTAAGAAGGCCCAAAATGAATATGATGTGCGAATTAAGCATGCCAGAGGCGACAATGGAACTGAGTTCAAAAATACTCATATTGCTGAATTTCTTGATGAACATGGTATTGCTCATGAGTTCTCTGCCGCATAAACTCCCCAACAGAATGGAGTTGTTGAACGAAAGAACAAAGCTCTCGTTGAAATGGCGAGAACAATACTCAGTGAGTATAAAACTCCCGTTCATTTCTGGGCTGATGCTATTAACACTGCTTGTCATGTTATCAATCATGTTTATCTTCACAAGTTCCTTAAGAAAACTTCATATGAGCTTATCACTGGCAAGAAACTGAATGTTTCTTATCTATGTGTTTTTGGTGCACCTTGTTACATTCTGGACATGAATCATTCTTCCAAGTTTGCACCTAAGGCACATGAAGGTTTTCTTCTCGATTATGGCTCAAACCCGCATACGTATCGTGTCTATAAATCTCACCACATGAAAGTTATGGAAATGGTAAATGTGCGGTTTGATAAATCTAACGGCTCCCAAAGGAGCACCTGCAAAATGTGATAGATGAACCATTGATATCAGATGCTATTCGACAAATGGCTATTGGGAGTGTCAAACCTGTTGAAGGAAATGCACTTGAATCCTCTGATGATGCTCCTCCTATGACTCGAAGTAGAACTCGTCAAGCTACAGCCAAAGCAAATGCTCGTCTGAATGCAAACAACAATCAAAATTCAAATGCCGATCAAAATGGCAATCCCGAAGGGAATGATGATACAAATGATGATGCTGATGGAAATGACAATGATCATCATGAAGAAAATGCTCATCCTCGAGTGGCAAATCAAGTTGAACCTTCATTAATTCTCGATGAAATAGAGAATCCAGGTTATCGACCCACAACTCATTCACGCACTCATTTGTCTAACCACCATGGTAGTTTCTCCTTTATATCATTGGCAGAACCTACCAAGTATGAAGAAGCCATGAATGATCCAGATTGGATGAATGCCATGTAAGAGGAGTTGGTGCAATTTGAATTAAATGACGTGGGGGAATTGGTTGACAAACCGAATCCGAAGAAGCACAACATCATCGACACAAAATGGATTTTCCGCAATAAGCAAGATGAAAATGGCATTGTGGTGAGAAACAAAGCCCGACTTGTTGCTCAAGGGTACATACATGTAGAAGGTTTGATTTTGGTGAAACATATGCTCCTGTTGCACGCCTTGAGGCAATTCACATTCTTATCTCTTATGCAAATTACAATAATATCTTGCTTTATAAAATGGATGTGAAAAGTGCTTTCCTCAATGGTGAAATTGATGAGGAAGTTTATGTTAGACATCCACCTGGCTTTGAACATCTGGAGTTTCCTAACAAAGTTTTCAGGTTGAAAAAGGCTCTATATGGGCTGAAGTAAGCCCCTCGAGCTTGGTATGACACCTTGAAGAAGTTTTTGCTCGATAAAGGGTTGGAGCCAGGATCCACTGATCCCACACTTTTCACTCGTGCTATTGATAATGATCTATTTGTATGTCAAATCTATGTGGATGATATTATCTTCAGCTGTACTAACAATGCTTGCAACTTAGAGTTTGGGAAAATGATGGCCGATAAATATCAAATGTCTATGATGGGTGAACTCAAGTTCTTTATCGGACTGCAAATTCGTCAACAGGCAAAAGGAATTTTCATTTCTCAGGAGAAATATCTAAAAGAATGCCTGTAGAAGTTCAAAATGCAAGATTCCAAAATGAAGGGCTATAAAACCCCTATGCCCATGAATGGTAAGCTGGATGCAGATGTGTATTGTAAGGATTATGACCAGAAGGCCTATTGTTCTATGATTGGTTCTTCTTTATCTATGTGCATCCATACCTGACATTATGTTGAGTGTTTTCATGTGTGCCCACTATCAAGCTGCACCGAAAGAATCGCATCACCAAGCGTTGGCTCACACCCCCACCTTAGGTTTATGGTATCCTAAGGGAGCGCAGTTTGATCTTGTTGGATATTCAGACTCAGATTGGGCTGGTGACTTGGTTGACAGGAAATCTACTTCGGGGACATGCTGCTTCCTCGGTACATCATTGGTCTGTTGGTCGTCAAGGAAGCAGAATTGTGTATCTCTTTCCATGACTGAGGCCGAATATATTGCTGATGGCGCTTGTTGCACTCAGTTATTGTGGATGAAGCAGACATCAAAGGATTATGGCATCAAGGTAAAGCACATCCCTCTCTATTGTGACAATGAGAGTGCCATCAAAATTGCACACAATCCTGTGCAACATTCTCGCATGAAGCATATTGCCATCAGACACCATCTCATTCGTGATCATGTTGCTCAAGAGGACATTGTCAACAATTATGTCAAGATCGAAGACAATCTTGCTCATATATTCACCAAGCCTCCCGATGAGAAAATATTTTGTGTGTTACGGTGTGAGCTAAATATCCTGGACTTTGCGAATGTGCAGTAAGCTGGTCTCAGCACCCGTGCTAACACTTTCACATCTTTGAAGGAATGGGTGCATAACACTCGAAGAGTTTAAATTTTTTGACAAAGTGAAATTTTCTTTCTAAGAGTGAACACATTAACGAAGAACTAGACTAACCGGGTGCCACGATAATTGTGCGATGCTCGGGGTCATATAGTTCTTATACGGTAGGTTGCGCCACCACAATTTTCTCTTGGTAAGATTCTTTTCGATCGAAAGTTTTAGTGCTTGTCCGAATGCATTTCCCTCATAACTATTTGCTCAAATGTTGATGTTTTTCTGCCTGAGTGAAATGCCTAGGACCCTATTTTTCCTCTACTCTAGCTCTTCCGGTCTATGTTGTTCTGTTACAAATGCTCAAATTTTACCTAGAACGAAACTTTATCTAGTGTCCTTAACCACGATTACGATTCGGTCCGAACATTAATCTACTTTGGCGATAGCTGTCCAAAATTTGGGGTTTCTCGCCCAAGTCAGGACCATGATCTTTATGATGGTTGCCATGTGCAATACATCAACTGGCACTCCATCTTGACCATTGAATTGCAATAGTCTCTGAATAGAGGTTGTTCGATCATAATCCACTGTGTGTGGTTATTTCCATTCGCATATAAAAACTGCTGTCGGTGTCAAAACCGGTGGATCTCGGGTAGGGGGTCCTGATCTGTGCGTCTTAGGCTGATGGTAATAGGAAGCAAGCGACACAATGTTTACCCAGGTTCGGGTCCTCTCGATGGAGGTAAAACCCTACTTCCTACTTGATTAATATTGAAGATACGAGTAGTACAAGAGTAGATCTACCACGAGATCGTAGAGGCTAAACCCTAAGAGCTAGCCTATGATGGTATGATTGTAATTGCGATCGGCCTTCTAAGGACCATCCTCTCCGGTTTGTATAGACATCGGAGAGGGCTAGGGTTTACATGGAGTCGGTTACAAGGAAGGAAATCTAATATCCGGATCGCCAAGCTTGTCTTCCACGCAAAGGAGAGTCCCATCAGGACACGGGCCGAAGTCTTGAGTCTTGTATCTTCACGCTTCGATAGTCCGGACAATGTATATAGTCCGGCTGTCCGGATACCCCCTAATCTAGGACTCCCTCAGTAGCCCCTGAACCAGACTTCAATGACGATGAGTCCGGCATGCAGTCTTGTCTTCAGCATTGCAAGGCGGGTTCCTTCTCCGAATACTCCAATGTACCCATCACGACGAACAGTGTCCAATATCTCATCAATGTTTGTACTCCTCGGCTTCAGTGCTTCAATAATGACCATTTCCATGTGTCAAGCGAATGCGAGGAGTCGAGGCATTTTTGCATTTTCCACCCTCGGTCCTTCGGGCCAATCGACTATTTGAAGAGACGGGGATTATCAGATCCAAACCCCACTCTCCCTCCTCGAGCAAGTATCCAACAGAGTGCCCAGAAAAAACCATTCCAACATGGCCGGTCGTCGCAGCTCTTCTGCTCGCTCCCCTTGCCCCAAGCCGGGGGACTAGGGAGAATGTTCAGTTTCGCATAGCCGTCTGATAAAGTTACAAACCCAAGGGCTCCTCCAGCCGGCGTTCATGGTCCCTCTCCGAGCCGGGGTGGCCACCTATAATGGCAGAGAACAAGCGGAGAGATCTCCCAATCCATTTCCAGAGGAGAGCGTATGCCTTATCCCGCATCTGTTAAGGGGCGTCGGGTTCCCTATCCATCCATTCCTTCGCGGGCTCCTGGAGTTTTCCGGCCTCCAGTTGCACAATTTTACCCCAGCCCTAGTTGGTTTTGGAGTATTGACGACAAAGTTGGTTGAGGGACTAATGCGTTTGTGAGAATTGTAGGATAACGCAGGTAGTGTCCCTCATTGATTCGGTTTACCTATCGGGGACGACCCCTAAAAATGTATGAAGACATTGAAGACAATGGTGGTATGTGAAGATATTCACATTGAAGACTATGACAAGAGAAGACATTGAGCGAAGACTATGGAGCGCGAAGACTGTGTTGTTTCGTTGTTTCCTTTTCTTCTTTGTTGAGTCATAGGAACCACCGTACTGTTAAGTGGGGTCCAAGTGAACAAAGTCAGAGTGACTGAAGTGATGCTCAACCCAAATCCTATGTCTTCGAGCGAAGACAATGAGAGCAAATCTTATCCAGAGCTGGATGAGTCAGCTTTGCTTGTAGCCCAAGAAAAGTTGCCGTGTGTGTTTGAAATCTGACCATTGGAGCACGTGTCAGTTCCTTAGTGACCCAGGGTCATTTCAGACATATCAGGTCGGGTTGCCTTGTGGCTATAAATAGCCCACCCCCTAGACCATAAATTGGTGGCTGCTCAGAGTTAGTTTACGACTTTTGTCGTTTTGAGAGCAACCCACCTCGAAGCCTTTGAGAGAGAAATCCTTGCGAGGACAAAGCCCAAACACCCAGAGCCAAAGAGTGTTAGACATCACTGAAGTCTTTCTGTCTGTGTGACCTGAAGACTTATTACACTTGAGGACTGTGTATCCTCCAGCCGGTTAGGCGTCGCGTTCTGAGCATCCAAGAGTCATTGTGGATAGCCGGTGAACGAAGTCCGTGAAGGTTCAGAAGTCTACCTTGAAGACTTACCAGAGTGATTGGGCGAGGACTGTGTGTCCTTAGCTCAAAGGGAATAAGGTGAAGACGCGGTCTTCTGAGTTGAATCTCAGCCTCCCTAACCAGACGTACAGTTGTCACAGCAACTGGAACTAGTCCAACAAATCATGTGTCTTCAACAAGTGACTTGTTCTATCCCTTCCCTCCTTTACTTTGAGTTTGTCTTCGTGAAGTCATTGCTTATTTGTCTTATCTGTTTGACTTCATCGCTTGACTACTATCGTTGATTGGCTTCATACTATCTTCCATCCTGATCCTTACTACCTTGCTGCTATTAGTCTTTGTACGTTCACATTATTGCATACTTGACTATGGCTTGCTCGTTGTAGTTTATCTTCCGCTGCATATCAATTAGGTCATTTCTATTGTTTGTCTTCGAAACTTCCACGTTTTGAAGACTTTGATAAAAATCGCCTATTCACCCCCCCTCTAGTCGATAACTAGCACTTTCAATTGGTATCAAAGCAAGGTACTCCCTTGTTCTGTGTGATTCGGTTTAACCACCTGGAGTTTAGCTATGTCGACTGCAGGATTGAGGAATGTATCTTGCCCCACCTTTGATGGTCATGAATATCCTCGGTGGAAAGCCATTATGAAGAAGCGACTCATGGCTATGGACAACGAACTGTGGACCGTCGCTGAGATTGGTCTTACCGATCTATGCAAGATGGCGGAGGCTGATGACATTCGCAAGTACACTCTACTGAACCTCACAGCAAAGGACGTCATCTGCTCCTGCCTATCTCGAAATCAGTTCAGGAACGTCATGCACCTCAATCACGCGAAGCTAATCTGGGACCGGCTTTCTGATGTCTATGAAGGTCATCTTAATCGTCATGATCCTTGGCTTGATGACTACAAGGAGTCTCTTAAAGAGATGACCTTTCCACCTGAATCGTCTTCATCTTCACCATGCCTCATGGGAGGGGGTGCTAAGGTAACTGAATGCTACCTCTCTGAAACTAGTGATGATGAATCAGGTGATGAATTTGGCCCCAGCTATGTCAAACTTGCTTCCCTTGCCACTAAACAACAAAGGGCTTCGGAAAAGATTCAAAACATGCTTAGTAAGAGAGATGATATGTT
Organism: Triticum aestivum; assembly: GCF_018294505.1. Lineage (NCBI taxonomy): Eukaryota > Viridiplantae > Streptophyta > Magnoliopsida > Poales > Poaceae > Triticum > Triticum aestivum. The sequence goes on along the minus strand of NC_057810.1, from coordinate 610,780,101 downwards.
GGGCGAAGAAATTGATCAGTCAAAAGCCTTGGCCGAGAGTCTTCAGAGACTTCATTCCAAGTTTGACGCCCTTCAAGATCAACATAATGCTCTCTTATGTGATCATGAGAAACTTTCTTCTGAATGTCTTCAAAGAAAGCAAGATCTTGAAAAGACAAGAGTGGATTACGGAGATCTTCTGAAGGACCGTGATTCATTACTTGCTCAACAAATCAGTGTTACACAGAATGGATTTGAACTACCATGTTTAAAATGCATTGAGCGTGATAATGCTACCTCTGTTGCTGAATGTTCCCATGCCGCTGCTGTTGCATTGTCTTCAACTACTGATGTGGAAACCAACCCCTCTACGGAGGATACCACTGCTATTGCTGATGAAAATGCTAGGTTGAAGACATTGCTTGAAACAGGGATGTATAAAAATCTGAAAGGACATCAGACACTTTGTGATGTCCTCAAAAAGCAGATTCTGAACCGAAACCCTAGGAAAGAGGGTGTTGGGTTCGAGAGGAAAATGAATGCTGATGGTTCCCACTTGAAGCCTGAGCAGTATCCCAAAACCACATGGGTTGCTGCAAAGGAACCTTCAGTGGATCCATCCACTTTATCTGGCTTTACCTGTGCTAATCCTATTATCATTGATGAATCCTTTGATGCAAACTATAAACTGTTCAAAAATCAGAATGGTGAAGTGTTTGCCAGGTATATTGGTACTAACTGCAGGAATGGACCACCTATGAAGAAGATCTGGGTTCCCAAAAGCTGTCTTGAGAATCTTCTAGTGAATGTCATCATGACACCACCAGGGAAGAAGACAAATCCCAGACCAAAGGCATCATATGGTCCAACGGCTTCATACGAATACAGGACTCACTTGAGTCACCCTAACGCCAATGTTTTGCAGGGAAATCGTGCTCAAACTTATGAATATGAACGTGTGTCCTCAAACCGCCATGTTCATAGGACTAAGAACTTTTCTGCTTATTCATATGAGTATCATTCATCTCCTGAAAGGCTATTTGCTAGGGCTTCAAAGCCGAAATTCTCAGATGCTGCACTTAGACTCATTGCTTCTAAGCCACCCCTGAAGATGTGGGTGGTGAAGAAGAATTAACTCTCTTTTGCAGAATATGGTCTCCAGCCAGCAATCAAAGGCGTCCAATATTATTGCTGGGGACCTAAAACACAAAGGGACACATGATAAAATGACTTACTATGTACTCCACATATGAATCGCTTACCTATCATACTATGTGCTCTAACTTTCATCTAAGCTATGATAATCCTAGTGTGCGTCAAATGCTTATGCTTCACAACCTACCTTGTGAAGCCTATCCTCATAACTGCACTGTAGGGTATGACACCTCGTGCTTCAGAATGGATTATCGACAGCGGATGCACTAATCATATGACTGGTGATCGAAGTCTTCTCATGGACTCAACCTTATGTCCATCCGACAAGAGTCAAATCACATTTGCTGACACTGGTAAAAGCAAGGTATTGGGTCTAGGTAGAGTTGCAATCTCGAAGGATCAACACATGGATAAAGTGATGCTTGTGGAATCCCTTGGGTTCAACTTAATGTGTGTCTCAATGCTTTGTGACTTAAACATGATTGTGCTATTTGGAAAATATCGTTGTCTTGTACTAATGGAATCTGACAAGTCTCTAGTCTTTGAAGGGTATAGGAAAGATGATCTATACATGGTAGATTTCTCAGCAGGTCCACAGCTTGCCATATGTCTTCTTGCAAAAGCTTCAGAATGCTGGCTCTGGCATCGAAGGCTGGGGCATGCTGGCATGAGGAACTTACACACTCTCGTCAAGAAGAAGCATGTCATAGGCATCGAAGGTGTCAAGTTCAAGAAAGATCATCTGTGTGGTGCCTGCGAAGCTGGAAAGATGACGAGGGCCAAGCACCCCTCGAAGACAATCATGACGACATCTCAACCCTTTGAGCTGTTGCACATGGACTTATTTGACCCTACTCACTACTCTACCCTCACAACAACAGCGTGTCTCTATGGCTTCGTCATTGTTGATGACCACTCAAGATACACATGGGTGCACATAATTCTCTACAAGACTGAAGTACAAGATGTCTTTAGACGATTCGCCAATCGAGCAATGAACAATTATGGCATCAAGATCAAGCATATCAGAAGTGATAATGGCACTGAATTCAAGAATACCGGGCTTGATCTTTATCTAGATACAATGGGAATCACTCATGAGTTTTCTGCTCCATACACACCTCAGCAAAATGGCATTGTAGAGCGCAAGAACAGAACCCTCATTGAGATGGCTCGAACAATGCTCGACGAGTACAAGACACCAAGAAAGTTCTGGCATGAAGCTATTGATACAACATGTCACATCATCAACCGTGTTTACATCCACAAGCTTCTGGGCAAAACATCCTATGAGCTCCTTACTGGCAAGAAGCCAAATGTCAGCTACTTCAGAGTCTTTGGTGCTAGGTGCTGGATCAAGGATCCCCATCACAAGTCAAAATTTGAACCCAAAGCTCACGAAGGCTTCATGCTCGGTTATGGAAAGGATTCACACTCTTACAGAGTCTTCAACCTCTTCCACTACAAAATCGTTGAAACTGTGGACGTGCGATTTGATGAAACCAATGGTTCACAATGAGAGCTCCTGCCAAGCACATTAGATGAAGCTCCTTCCATCGAATCTATCAAGCTGACGGGAACTGGTGAAATCATGCCCTCTGAAGCACAGCGTGAAGAGGAACTTATCATTTCTGCACCAAACCAACCTGAAGACAATGCTCAGACCGAAGACAATCCTCCCAATGATGACAATGATCAGCATGAGCAACAACTTCGTCCAGTTCATCCTCGTGTTGCAAATGAAGTACAAATTGAGAAGATAATTGATAGCATCAATGCACCTGGTCCACTTACTCGCTCAAGAGCAACACAGTTAGCAAATTTCTGTGGGCATCTTTCATTTGTATCAATATCTGAACCCCATAAAGTTGCTGAAGCCTTTAGGAACCTGAATGGATTCAAGCCATGCAAGAAGAACTTCAATAGTTCAAGCTGAATAATGTTTGGGAACTTGTCAAGCGCCCTGACCCTCGCAAACATAACATTATTGGCACTAAATGGATATATCGAAACAAGCAAGATGAGCATGGTCAAGTCGTCAGAAACAAAGCACGTCTTGTGGCTCAAGGATATACTCAAGTTGAAGGAATTGACTTCGATGAAACATTTGCTCCTGTAGCAAGGCTTGAAGCTATTCGCATACTGCTAGCCTATGCTAATCACCACAACATCTTGCTATATCAAATGGATGTGAAGAGTGCTTTCCTCAATGGCAAGATTGAAGAAGAAGTGTATGCTGCTCAACCACCTGGCTTTGAAGATCCAAAACATCCTCATATGGTGTACAAACTAAACAAAACACTGTATGGTCTCAAACAAGATCCTTGCGCTTGGTATGATACAATCAAAGACTTCCTGGAGAGCAAAGGCTTCGAACCAGGATCCCTAGATCCCACAGTCTTCACGAAGACATATGATGGTGAACTATTTGTGTGCTAAATATATGTGGATGACATAATCTTCGGATGCACCAACCAGAAGTATAGTGATGAGTTTGGATACATGATGCAAGAGCAATATCAGATGTCCATGATGGGTGAGCTGAAGTTCTTCCTTGGTCTTCAAATTTGTTAGCAAAGAAATGGCATCTTCATTTCTCAAGAAAAATATCTCAAAGACTGTCTGAAGAAGTTCGGCATGCAAGATTGCAAAGGTTACACGACGCCAATGCCAGCCAAACATCATCTTGGTCCCGACGACAATGGTAAAGAGTTCGATCAAAAGGTATACCGCTCCATGGTTGGTTCTTTACTTTACCTATGTGCATCTAGGCCAGATATTAATCTTAGTGTTTGCATGTGTGCTCGATTCCAAGCGGCACCAAAGGAATCGTATCACTTAGATGTGAAGCGAATTCTTAGATATTTGGCTTACACCCCAACACTCGGATTATGGTATCCAAAGGGCTCAAGATTTGATCTGGTTGGATTCTCGGATGCTGATTATGCTAGTTACAAGGTGGATCGCAAGTCTACATCAGGAACATGTCACTTTCTGGGACGATCACTTGTCTGTTGGTCTTCAAAGAAGCAAAATTGTGTATCACTCTCAACTGCTGAATCTGGATACATTGCTGCTAGATCTTGTTGTGCTCAGCTTCTGTGGATGAAGCAAACTCTCAAGGACTATGGCATCAATCTAAAGCAAGTCCCTCTCTTCTGCGACTACGAAAGCGCCATCAAGATTGCCAACAATCCAGTTCAACACTCGAAGACAAAGCACATTGAAATTCGTCATCATTTTCTTAGATCATGTCATGAAGAAAGATATTGACATCATTCACGTCAACACTGAAGAGCAACTGGCAGATATCTTCACAAAGCCCTTGGATGGGAAAAGGTTTTGCAAGTTACGATGTGAGCTAAATATCTTGGAATCCTCAAATGTCCTGTGATCAGGCACACATCCTAACACTTATGCATGTTGATGACTTAGATGTGCAACACACGAAGTAAAGTATATCTGCAATCAATGAAGACTTACATTCTGAGTGTGAATACATTAACAAGGAATTTGACTTCGGAGCGCCACGATAATTGTGCGCCGTGTCTGGGTCTAATACTTCCTATACGATGGGTAATGCCACCACCAAATTTCTTGGTTTGAAGTGTTTCACTCATGGTGTTATTGTTGAATATATTTGCATTTGATTTGTCTTCAACTTTCAACTTATCTTCATGTGTTACTTCACTATGTTGAGTTGATTGCTTTCCCATATATATATATACTAGTATTCTGTCCTCTACAACATTCACTTATAGCTATGTCTTCATTGTGAATCTTTTGAACTAAGTGAATGTGATCGGACCCTAATCTTTCTATGCTTTCTATCTCAAACTCTATCTGTCCAAATCATATGCATTCTATTGAAACTGTCAAATGTCTTCTCTGCATCCTTCTCAGCAGAAGACACAGAGACAAACATCAAGTCCTTTTAAATGATTCATCTTTATTGTTGAAATCCGGAGAAGCCGGAACAATCATCCGACAAACTTGGCGGGCGTGGGAACGTGGGACAACTCTGAGTATGTTGCATGCTTGCCACGTGTCCCACGGATGTGAACAGGCAGGGGCACCTGCGTAATTGCGCTATGCCACACACCTACTTATAAATACGTGTCCCCTGCAGTTAAGAAAACCTTCTTCCACCTCTCCACCTCGTCAAAACCCTAGCGCCACCGCTAGCTCTCGACGACGCCGGCGACAAAGCGCTTAGCTGCCGCGACTTCTCCGACGCCGTCGTCACACCGGCCGCGGGCATCGTCCTCTCCGCCGCCGCCGTAGGTGTCCTCCGTCGCCAAGTTAGGGTACGGTGGATTGAACTGCTCGGTCTCCAATTCATATCATCTAGCAGTTCTTCGTGTGGTAAATATAACTCTATTTTTACCATCTTTTTGATCCGCAATGATTCATCCTATTTACCAAAAGTGGTTTTTGTCTACACAAAGTTAGATCTATTCTGTCTGCATCTCATACTGCCTAGTATATTCACTTAAGCTTCATATCTAGTTAGATTCCTCACTTGTACTTATTCACGGATTCGTACAAATCTGGAACCAACTCTCAACATATAAGTGAATGTCTTCGCAACATGAGGTCAATATCTTCAAACTGATTTATCTTCAAAATCTTCTGAGAATGCATATGACCTCTTCCCCTTCCCTCGCATCTCTAATGCTGTCACAGGTACATGTCCGTGGGAGAATCCCTTGGTTCTCATAGTATGCATTCGTTTGCAGAATTCTTACAACAACACATTAACTCTCCTGAAGCTAGTTCCTGTCTGACCAGCAAGCGAAAGCCTTTGAAGCCTTTGAACATATTGAAACCATTCAGTTTGAAGTTCATGGCTGCAGAGAAATCAGTAAGGAAGGGTGGCAGACAATGTCGAGGAGGAACATCAAGAGATTTGCCTGATGACCTCACAGAAATCTACAAAACAGATCCTGAAGAAGATTATAATCAGCGCAAGACCTGAATCCAATGGATTCGACGCTATTGGGCTGAACAATGGTTCAAGTACAAGTTCGTGACCCAGGAATATGCTGAGAAGAATGCTATCAAAAGTCCTTGGGGTGATATTCTCTATCAAGGCCTTCAACCCAAGAACAGAGCTGAAGTTATTGCACAGGGTTTCTATCCTTGTATGGTCCGAGGACCTCAGCCTACAAATGCCGACCCAACATCATTGCTCTGGTGTCGTGACGATAATCTCTTCAAGCGCAACTTCCAGTATGCAAAGGCATCGGCAAAGGAGAACAAGAAGTCATGGGGATTAGACTTCAATCCTGGTCCCTCTGCTCCCCGTGCTGATGGCACACGTGAAGCGGAAGAAAATAGAATTGGCCCCTTTTCAAACTTTGACGGCCTCATCTCTTACATCTTGGTGCAAGGTGCCAAAGTCGATCATTCTGATAATGATGCTGATTCTGATGAAGCCCCAACTCCTCCTCTAAGGCCGCAGAAGCCAAAGAAAATTAAGGCTTCAACATTAGCTGCACCTCCAAAAGTTTCTCGTGTGAAGCCACTGGCCACTGCACCTCCTGAAGACATTGTGCAGTCTGAAGATATTTCACGCATCTCCAAGAAGACGGAGAAGAAAAAGAAAATCATCAAGAGTACTGATCAGACTTTGACTCCTGCTGCTATTCTGCGTGAAGAGCACATTGATCTGTCCAGCGATGACGATCTTGCAGATGATGCTCTTGAGCAACTGATCAAGAGCAAGGAAGAAGCAGAGATCTTCAATAATTTGCCTCTCTTTGACGTGGCAATCATCCATAACTTCATTGATGAGTGGTTTGACACACCAAATATCAACTTTGATGACTTGCAACTTCCAATTGGCCTCAGCGTTGCCTTCAATGGTGCCATTGCTTCTGAGCTAGCTATTGCTCAGCGCATCGTCGAACTGAAGCACAAGATTGACTATGAAAAGGCTCAGTTCAAGAATCATGTGGCCACGCTCAACGTGCAAGATGTCAAGAACTTCAAGATCATGCTGCATGAGCTCAAAGAAGCCTTTCACAAGAAGCGTGAAGAAGCTCGAGGCTTCAGAGAGCGCATGAAAAATCTGGCTGACAAGTGTGTGCTTGCCTACAATGAGGCTGAGAAACGCAAGGCTCTTGGTCATCCTGGCATCGACCCCAGGATGGCTGCAAAGAAGAAGCTACCAACTGTCCAACCTGCACCCTCAAGGCAAGATGAACCTCGCATTATCTTCCCAAGCAGCATGACTGGCTCAAAGCCAAAAGTCAAGTCAAACGCTTCAGAACAGAAGAAGACGAGGGCTGCAGAGGCTGAAGCCAGAAAACGGAAAACCTTAGAAGCCTCTAATGCTGCTCCCTCCAAGAAGAAGCGCAAGACCAAGAAAAATCGGGCTGCTCCCACAGAGCCCCTTGTTGTTGAACCCATCTCAGTGGTTCGTCCTGCATCTGCAACCCAAGAACTTTGAATGACCGTTCATGAGCCTGCTTCCACAGAGGCTCCTGAAGCTGAAGAGATTCCAGTAGTTGATCCCATCACTGCTGAAGACATTGGTCACCATGACAATGTTGAAGATGATGAAGTTCTTCCTCAAATGGAATACAATGTGGTATCATCGCCTGTTCTCACGAACAACGAAATCATCAGCATTGGTCGTCCTCTGACGCCAATTGCTCAGGATGCTTCATGGGATGATCGCCCGCACCAACAAGACTTCCCCAGTACTCCCCAACAACAACAAGCCACACCATCTGTGCAAGTTGAAGAGGATGAGGACCTGCCTACTCCATCTCCCAAGGCGTCGCCTGTCCTACAAAGGCGCTGCAAAGGACCAAGGCCTCAAGTCCCTCTTTCGAGCGTTCCAGAAGGAGAAGTGCACCATCAACCTGTTGCACGTCAAGTGTTTTCAGAAGCCACTCCTGCTGTGAATGTCTTCGTGTCTGAAGCACCAGCTGCTGAAGACAATCCGGCTGCATCAGCCGATGACGAACATCAAGACGATCGTGTCCCTACTCCACCTATTCCTGAAGAAGCTGTTCATGAAGTGAACGTGTCTGTGCCTGGCCCTCCAGCTCAACAAGTGGAGGTTGAAAACCTTGAGGCTGCCACCACCAACACCACTGATGCCGATGACATAGTCATGGCTGAAGCTACTGTGGAGCCTGTCCCCAGCACCGTACCAGAAGTCAATGCTGAAAATGCTCCTGAAGCTTCTGTTGTGCAGCCCGAAGCCACTGTTGCTGCCACTGCTCCTGTTCTGCCACCAAGGCCTTATACAATTGAGCAAGCATACAAGCATGGCGAGCTAATCACAGTAAGATGGCCCGTTCTGGTCCCTCCGCCTAATGTCTCTGGTCCTCAGTTTGACTATCACATTGAGCATAGGCCTCAGGTCCAGAAGCCAAAGCCAAGACTGCCAAGGTTTCCAGGTACTGCCACATCTGTCGGGTCTTTCAATGCAAATGGCTTCAAAAGGCACAACACATTCTTTGATAGCTCAAAGAACCCCTACACAAAGCCAAGAATATCATCAGATCGTTTCTGGAGTCATCAGCAGCGAAGCTATTACTCCTGCGTTCTATATGATCAAGGGCGCATTTTCCCTCATACGCGCCTCGACAGTGAAGCCATTGCAGGACTGCCATGCTTAGAAGAAGCACTAGACTGCTTTCGTGATGCTGGTCTGCTCAGTTTTGTGACAGACAAAGAACATTGGAATGAAGAACTTTTGCTTCAATTCTATGCTACACTCCACATTCGCGGGTATAACAGAGATACAAAGACATGGGTTCTCGAGTGGACGACAGGAAATGTTCATCATGAAGCCAAAGCTCTTGACATCCTTGAGCTTACAGGCCTATCCACTCCCGGAGAGCTTTATGAACCTGGCTGTCAAAACCACCGCAATGCACTGGAGAGCATCTTCCACAAGCCTGAACCCAACATGAGCCATATGTTGAGCATGATGAAGCCATTGCCACATCACGCTGAATACCCAAAGGAGTTCTTTGTTGATGACCTTGAGTATCTGCCGCGCACCATATATCACATCATCAGGCAGACTCTATGGCCTATCAAAGGACATTCATCAGCTGCCAAACTTGAAGGAGCCATGAAGACATTGGTCTTTTACATCCTCAATGGCATCAGCTTCAATGTGCAAGATTTCTTCATCAGGCAACTTGCTGCATCTAGATCTGACCTTTTTGGCCTGAAATTCTATGCTCCATGGGTCATGTGCCTCATAAAGCAACACGCTGCTGTCAACTATCAGCCCTTTGCTCGCAATCATGTGATCTTCCTACCAGAGGTTGATATGTCAGTTGAAGCCATATACCCTGAGCCTGCAAAGAAGCCTCTTTGCCTTCAAAATGCTGAATATCAAAGCTTCACTCAGCCTATGGAAGGAATCCAACCTGTCACGCGTGTCTATCCGATGGCTGGAAATACTCGTCTGCCTCATCGTGCGCCGACTGAAGCTACTGAGAGCACAATTGCTCAAAGGCCAAAGAAGCGCTCTTGGGTCCTCAATGACCGAGAACTTCTTGTGGCTCTGCATCAGAAACAGGATAAGCATCATTTCTGGCTCAAGCGTCAGATGCAAAGTCTCTTGGTGGAAGTAAATCGCATTCGCAATCTTGCCACCAAGAATGCATTTGTCACTCACGAAACTTGTCGGCGACCATGGAAGAGTTTGACCCTGCTCAGTGCTGAAGCATATCTTCAAGACGATGGCTTCACTGAGAGATTCAAGTTTGACTCCACTCCTCCACGGAATGCTGTCCTACGTAGAACTCCATCTCTTGAAGACTCTGACTATTCTTCCTCCGCGGCAACCGTGAATGCCAATGTGAATGATGATGAAGACGATGCTACTTCACCACCCCCTACTTCTGCACACATCAACACTGCACCAAGTTCGTCTACACCGCCAAATGACAATGACAACCCTGCTGCTTGAACTGCTCCTCATGAGGACGAGTAGATGCTCTATGTCTTCAAACCTTTTTGGTCATTACTGACAAAAGGGGGAGAAGCGTATGAGTTTGATAGTCTTCAAGCGGGTTCAAATGGGCGATTGCTTCATATTTTGCCTAGTGTTTACAACTCTTGCTTTTGATACATTTCGTTCTTTGAGTTGTAACACTTAAACTCGATGGTCGTCTGCTACTTATTTGCTCTTTCATGTGTGATGATAACTTCTACACTTAGATCATTCCGCACTTAGATCATTCTACAGACGTCCATTTTCCATTATGCATGTCATTCTTTAAGTTATATCATTTCATGCATGATGGATTATCTTCATAAGTTGAAGAGGATCTCCACAAGTATAACCTGCCATGTGCATTTGCATTCCAACAGCAAATTACTTATATGCACATCTTCAGGGGGAGCCCTTGCCTCTTATGAAGACAATACCCTATCCTTTACAATTTCACATACTTTATTCCCGTTGAAAACTTCAACTAGTTTGTCATCAATCACCAAAAAGGGGGAGATTTTAAGTGCATCTAGTGCCACCTCTAGTTGGTTTTGGAGTATTGACGACAACGTTGGTTGAGGGACTAATGCGTTTGTAAGAATTGCAGGATAACGCAGGTAGTGTCCCTCATTGATTCGGTTTACCTACCGGAGACGACCCCTAAAAATGTATGAAGACATTGAAGACAATGGTGGTATGTGAAGATATTCACATTGAAGACTATGACAAGAGAAGACATTGAGCGAAGACTATGGAGCGCGAAGACTGTGTTGTTTTGTTGTTTCCTTTTCTTCTTTGTTGAGTCATAGGAACCACTGTACTGTTAAGTGGGGTCCAAGTGAACAAAGTCAGAGTGACTGAAGTGATGCTCAACCCAAATCCTATGTCTTCGAGCGAAGACAATGAGAGCAAATATTATACAGAGCTGGATGAGTCAACTTTGCTTGTAGCCCAAGAAAAGTTGCCGTGTGTGTTTGAAATCTGACCGTTGGAACACGTGTTAGTTCCTTAGTGACCCAGGGTCATTTCGGACATATCAGGTCGGGTTGCCTTGTGGCTATAAATAGCCCACCCCTACACCATAAGTTGGTGGCTGCTCAGAGTTAGTTTACGGCTTTTGTCGTTTTGAGAGCAACCCACCTCGAAGGCTTTGAGAGAGAAATCCTTGTGAGGACAAAGCCCAAACACCCAGAGCCAAAGAGTGTTAGACATCACTGAAGTCTTTCTGTCTGTGTGACCTGAAGACTTATTACACTTGAGGACTGTGTATCCTCCAGCCGGTTAGGCGTCGCGTTCTGAGCATCCAAGAGTCATTGTGGATTGCCGGTGAACGAAGTCTGTGAAGGTTCGGAAGTCTACCTTGAAGACTTACCAAAGTGATTGGGCGAGGACTGTGTGTCCTTAGCTCAAGGGGAATAAGGTGAAGACGCGGTCTTCTGAGTTGAATCTCAGTCTCCCTAACCAGACGTACAGTTGTCGCAGCAACTGGAACTGGTCCAACAAATCATGTGTCTTCAACAAGTGACTCGTTCTATCCCTTCCCTCCTTTACTTTGAGTTTGTCTTCGTGAAGTCATTGCTTCTTTGTCTTATCCGTTTTACTTCATCGCTTGACTACTATCATTGATTGGCTTCATACTATCTTCCATCCCGATCCTTACTACCTTGCTGCTATTAGTCTTTGTATGTTCACATTATTGCATACTTGACTATGGCTTGCTCGTTGTAGTTTATCTTCCGCTGCATATCAATTAGGTCATTTCTATTGTTTGTCTTCGAAACTTCCACGTTTTGAAGACTTTGATAAAAATCGCCTATTCACCCCCCCTCTAGTCGATAACTAGCACTTTCACTCTGTACTACATATAGCTGGGTACATCGCCCTTTGTGAGCTATTTCTAGGTTGCGAGGCTCATTTCGGATTGTGGAAAAAGCTGTTTTGCCTTGTCCCTCGCAACCAAGGAGAATCCCTATGTCAAGTGGGCGGGGCCGAAGTATGGCGTGTCGCTGAGACCGGATACCTATCCGGCACTCCCAAGAAGGCACTGGATAATTGGGCTTCAGAATGGTTTTATATTGATGACGCTCCCCTTCCGGACCCCGAAGGCACATCTAAGCTGGCGCCCCCGAGGCCCCCAAGAAGAGGATTCTAGGGAAATACATTTCCTGATGAGCAGGATAAAGTTACTAGCCAAATCCGGACTGACGATAGTTGAGGTTATGGCAATATGCATAATGCGGGGAGTGCAACCGCTTCAATATCTGGGCAATCCCGTGTGGCACTACAAAGGGACAGATGATGCCACCCGCTGCGGCCGCAATGGTCCGAACTCCGCCACTATGCTGGCAAGGATATTGTCCGACCTATACAAAGGAGAAGAGGAAGACTTCCTTCATATCAAACCGTGAGACGGATTCTCCATGTACAATCCCTCAACTGGGTAAGTCGTCATTTATGTTCTCGCTTCACTTATTGTGGCTTTTTTTGCTAAGGTTACCAGTCTCGATATTACCAAGCAGGAACTGAGGAGGGCCGTAGAAGGAATCACCAGCCCTTCCCCGCAGCCAGAGGACCCTGAAAGGGCCCTAGACCCAGGACTCGAACAGGACCCAGATGCGGCTGTGGAGCTTGTCGATGGGATATTTTATCGGGCGAGCCGTGATGGTGCCTCAGTGGCTATTACTGCTGACTATCCCGGACTGCTACCTTCGTCGCGTGTAAGCCATGCCGAACACTCGATCCTCCGAAGAGGATTCTTTCCTGATGTTATGTTTTACCCCTGATGCATCGTGTTTTTGCAGAAACGATGCTCGGAGCACCGGGCCGAGCCCCTTGGGACCCGTCAGCCACAGGCGTCCGGATTGGGTAGGCTCAAGAGGAAGGCGGTTAGGGCCGACACGCCTCTACAGAGGTAAGGAAACAACCTGTTATGTAATTATTGCTACTTGAAGTGTAACATCGCCCTTTACATCCTGGCAGGAAGAGGGGTATCCGGACTATATCCGGGGATCCTACCAACCACGCCTCCACTAGTCGGGCTCCAGGGCCAACTTCGAGAGAGGAGGTGGATGTAGGGCCAATGCAGCATAGTCCTCCGACGGAGGATGCGGATATGCTTTTGTCCACAAACTCTGAAGTGGAGAGCGCCATGAATCACCGGCGCCGGAGGGCCGTGCTTCGGAACAACATCTTTTCCGAAGAGGCCTTTAATGCCTTCAATTTAGCAGAAGCATACATCCGGGCTGCTCAAGGCGGGCTTGCCCAAGCGACGAACCAGTATACCAAAGATATACGGGTAAGAAATTGTGATAAGTATGTATAGCAGTAGCCCCTGAGACTTCAAATGGTTGGAACAACATTTTTAAGTATCAATTTATGCGCAGGTTCTTGTAGATAAGAATGAGCAATTGTCTCAGGAGCTGGAAGAGTGCAAAACTCAACTAAGGGCCACAGTTGCCAAGCTAGAGGAATCCTAGAAGGCCTCATACGACAACATTCATTTCGATTGTACAAAAATGTACTGGTTAGCAACTGGCTGTTTGTGATAAACAGAGAATTCTGTAGATAACCACGGGGTGAATCCGGAGGACGAGAGAGAGGAGTCGCATCTCCAGAGGCAACTAAAGGCTGGCGAGCGCATTCTCACGCAAGTGCGGCAGGAGAAGAACAATCTTCAGGATGCCAATGTCCGGCTAGATGTGGAGTTAAAAGACGTCCGCGCCCAGCTGACGGACTCCGTAAAGGAGAATAAAAGGCTTCGACACAACATTTATGGTGAGTGCCTAGACGAACTGTATGATAGTTCGGCGAGGAAGTGTATTGAAAGAATTTTTCGTGTAGGAATGTTAACGGGTCATCTTGAGGAGGAGATGCCCTCATCTACAGGTGATGTACTGCAAGAACTTTCACAGTTGCACGAGCGAGCTCGTCGTTGCCCAGGACTTGTGGCCCTCAAGCCCCTTGCCAAATGGTGTAGGGGAGCTTGTGGACCTGCTTCAAGGAGCCTGGCGGCGCTTCCGGCTGTGGAAGATATCAGCATGCCGACAAGGTGCAAGAGAAGCTTGGGCAATAGTGAAGACGCGCTACACCAAGCTGGACCCAAACCGTATGGCCGAAGTAGGACCGGCGGGGCCTGATGGGCAAGAAATTCCCGTGAGTCTGGTATATGACCAGGTAGTGTTAGCCGCTAAATATTCTCAACAGGATTGTAAACTAGATAGCCTGTTGGATGGCATAGAGGAGGAATTTAGTCAGTCCAAGTGACTGTGTAATGTAAGGGCATAAGTAGCCCCTAGCCGGATTAAAATCATTTGTCATGGCGGACCTTTTCGCTTCAGCCCCCGGATCCTATAGTCCGAGGTGTGTCCAAATACCCGCTCAGTTATACATAACCGGGGTATGTGTGGAGACCAGGCGTAGGGGTCATAAGTGCTTGAACAGACAAGTACCCAAGTAGTTATGTTATATTACATGGGTAGTAAGAAACATCTTCCAGGGAGAATAGTTCCGTTAGGGGTTCCTTTCCCTGGGGGTGCATGCGGGAAAGCACATGCCCGGACTGCGGACAGAGGCCCAAGATACAAGACTTCTGGGGATTTAAGTTATGAAAAATGAAAACATCTTTTGTTCACCGACCGAATATTCTCTTAAGGAAACTAGCTTTTGCCTTCACCCAATCTGAGGTACACATCCGGCTCAACCGGCAGTAACAATCGTAGAGGTGCTCCCCTTATGCCCTAGCCAAATTAATGGGAACGTAGGGCATAAACACAGGAGCCAGGTAACCTAGCTTGGCCACGTCTTAAGTCATATCGATGCATATAATGGTGAAGAAAAGGCACACATTAAAAGAAATTCATGTGTGATGGGAAAAAAGCCTTCAGAGTAATTTATATTTAGCTTCCGTATAGGAAGCCCCCAGGTATTGTTTACACATGTAGTGCAGCCGGAATAATACGAGAGTCCGTACTGTATGAAATACTTTGTGTGAAAAAAAAGATCGAGAAAGGAAGATGGGGGGAGCATAAATAAAAAGGAGGAGGTGAAGAGACAAACACTGAGTTCGGCACTAGGCGTAGAATCTCCGGAGTCTGGCCGCGTTCCATGGGTTCGGCTCGAGTCTGTTATCCGACGCATTATGTAAGCGGTAAGCTCCTCCGGTGAGAAATTGGTCGATGACGAAGGGGCCTTCCCACTTGGGTTTGAGCTTGTCCTTCTTCTTCTCCGGTAAGCATAGAACTAGTTCACCAATATGATAAGTTTTGGCCCGTACTTCTCTGCTTTGGTATCGTCGAGCCTGTTGCTGATAAAATGCGGAACGGGCCTTAGCGACGTCGCGCTCCTCCTCCAGGGCGTCCAAGTTATCCTGCCGATCTAGCTCGGCTTCCTTTTCTTCGTACATGCGTACGCATGGCGAATCATGTATTATGTCGCAAGGTAGTACTGCTTCCGCACCGTACACCATAAAAATGGTGTATATCCGGTGGTGCGATTCGGCGTGGTCCGCAGCCCCCAGAGTACGGAGTCGAGCTCTTCAACCCAATGAGTATCCGACTCTGTCAAGGATCGCACTAGTCTGGGTTTAATGCCGCTCATGATGAGACCATTTGCCCGTTCGACCTGGCCATTTGTTTGAGGATGGTATACGGAAGCATAGTCGAGCTTAATGCCCATTTTGCTGCACCAAGATTTCACCTCATCGGTTGTGAAATTTGAGCTATTATCGGTGATGATGCTGTGGGGGACACCGTATCGGTGTACGACCCCGGATATAAAGTCGATTACTGGTCCGGATTCGGCCGTTTTCACTGGTTTGGCTTCTATCCATTTGGTGAACTTTTCTACCATGACCAATAGGTATTTTTTCTTGTGGCTTCTGCCTTTAAGGGGTCCAACCATATCCAGTCCCCAGACCGCGAAGGGCCAAGTTATGGGGATTGTTTGGAGGGCGGTAGGGGGCATATGACTCTGATTGGCGAAGAGCTGGCAACCAACGCAATGTTGGACGAGGTCCTGTGCGTCTGCTTGGGCCGTCGGCCAATAGATACCTATACGGAAGGCCTTGCTGACTAATGCTCGAGCCGTGGCGTGGTGCCCACCCAGTCCGGCATGGATTTCAGTCAAGAGCTGCCGCCCTTCCTCTTCGGAGATGCACCTTTGAAGCACTCCGGTCGCGCTTTTCTTATAGAGTTCCCCTTCATGGACTTTGTAAGCTTTAGAACGCCGGACGATGCAGCGTGCTTCATTTTGGTCTTCCGGGAGCTCCTGCCTATTTAGGTAGGCCAAGAAGGGTTCAGTCCACGGGGCGATGATGGCCATTATTTCATGGGCTGACGTTGTTATTTCGGTGGTAGAGCCTCCAATTATGTCTGTTAGTTCGGAAACTGGGGATGTATTCAGATCCGTGCTGGTATTGCCGGACTCCCCTCCCCATACCACGGATGGCTTGAACAACCTTTCCAGGAATATGTTAGGTGAGACAGGGTCGCGTTTAGCGCCGATACGAGCAAGTACATCTGCCGCTTGATTGTTTTCTCGAGCCATATGGTGAAATTCGAGCCCCTCGAACCGAGCTGACATTTTGAGGACGACATTACGGTAGGCCGCCATTTTCGGATCCTTGGCATCAAAGTCTCTGTTTATTTGGGATATTGCAAGGTTTGGATCCCCATGGACCTCTAGGCGTTGAATGCCCATAGAGACTGCATTCCGAAGACCTTGCAATAGAGCCTCATATTCGGCTGCATTGTTGGAGTCTGTGTATAATATCTGGAGGACGTATTAGACTGTGTCTCTGATGGGAGACGTCAGGACTACACCTGCTCCCAATCTGGCAAACATTTTAGAGCCGTTGAAGTGCATGATCTAGTTAGAGTATGCGCCGTACTCTTTAGGGAGTTCGGCTTCCATCCATTCGGCAACAAAGTCAGCTAATACTTGCGACTTAATAGCCCATCGAGGCTTGTATATTATGTCAAACGGGAGGAGCTCTATGGCCCATTTGGCAATCCGGCCTGTGGCATCGCGGTTGTTTATTATACCATTTAGTGGTACTTCGGAGGCCACCGTAATCGAACACTCTTGAAAGTAGTGTCGTAGTTTTCGGGATGCCATGAAGACCGCGTATGCTATTTTTTGATAGTGTGGGTATCGGGATTTGCATGGGGTGAGCACCATGGATACGTAGTAAACCGGCTTCTATAGCGGAAATTTGTATCCGTCAACCTCTTGTTCGACGACGAGTACCGCTCTTACAACTTGATGTGTTGCAGCTATGTACAGCAGCATGGGTTCGCCAAAATTTGGCGCTGTTAGGACTGGATTATTGGCCAATAAGGTTTTTATTTCATCCGTCCACCCGAAGTGCTCGGTGCGTCAAAGAAGGCGGTAAAGCGGCAGTGCCTTTTCTCCTAACCTGGAGATAAAGCGGCTCAAAGCAGCCACGCATCCAGCTAATTTCTAGATGTGTTTGAGGTCTATTGGTATAGCCAACTGCGACAAAGCTTGGATTTTTGCCGGATTAGCTTCAATTCCTCTATTGGAAATGATGAAACCCAGTAGTTTTCTAGAGGGGACGCCAAAAATGCATTCTCCGGATTCAGCTTGATGTTGTATGTTCGTAGGTTGTCGAACGTAAGCCTCAAGTCATCTATTAGGGTTTTGACATGTCTTGTTTTTATGACCACGTCGTCCACGTATGCCTCCACTGTTTTGCCGATTTGCTTTTCCAGGCATGTTTGAATCATGAGTTGGTAGGTTGCTCTGGCATTCTTGAGCCCGAAAGGCATAATGTTGAAGCAGAAGGGGCCATATGGCGTTATGAAAGCTGTAGCAGCTTGGTCGGACTCTTCCATCTTTATTTGATGGTATCTAGAGTATGCGTCGAGGAAACACAGCGAGTCGTGTCCTGCTGTGGCATCGATGATTTGATCGATGTGAGGCAGGGGAAAGGGATCCTTGGGGCAAGCCTTGTTAAGGTCTTTGAAGTCGACGCACATGCGCCAGGATTTATCCTTCTTTGGTACCATCACCAAGTTCACCAGCCAATCCTGATGTTTGATGTCTCTAATGAATCTGGCTTCAAGTAGCTTGGCTAGCTCCTCCCCCATGGCTTGTCGTTTGGGCTCTGAATATCGCCTTAGGATCTGTTTGACGGGTTTGTATCCCTTTAGTATGTTAAGGCTGTGTTCGGCCAATTCACGTGGGATGCCTGGCATGTCCGACGGGTGCCAGGCGAAGATGTCCCAATTCTCGCGTAAGAAGTCCCGCAGTGCGGCATCCATGGTGGGGCCTAACTGTGTCTCGATGGAGGCTGTCTTCGTAGGGTCCATAGGGTGGACTTGGAATTTGACTATCTCATCTGTGGGCTTAAATGAGGTGGACTTGGGTCGTTTGTCGAGTATCACGTCGTCCCTGTCCACGATGGCGTGCAGTGTTGTTAATTCTTCCGTTGCTAGGGCTTCAGATAGTGCCTCTAAGGCTAGTGCTGCGGTTTTGTTTTCGGCACGGAGTGCAACGTCCGAATCACTGGCTAGAGTGATGATTCCATTGGGTCCGGGCATTTTAAGCTTCATGTACCCTAGAAGGGCGTGGTATCTGCTGCTGAAAGGGGCCACTTGGAACACGATCTCTTCAGACCTGTAATTCTCCGGAGTGCCGAATACCACATCGAGTGTGATTTTCCCCGCGCACCGTGCCTCCCGACTAGGGATAATTCCCCTGAAGGTTGTGCCGCTTTGATCAATGCGGCCTTTATCAATTTCCATCTTCTTGAGTGTTTCTTCGTAGATCAGGTTTAATCTGCTTCCGCCGTCCATGAGTACTTTAGTGAGCCGAAAGCCGTCCACTATTGGACTAAGAACCAAAGCGGCTGGAGCCTGGACGGTCTGGAATTGGGGCTCGTCACTGGCATTGAAAGTTATAGCAGTGTCGTTCCATGGATTTACCTTTGCCACATGGCATATTTCGGCGGAGGTTCAATGGGCCCGTTAGCGCCTATTGTTTGAGGCGAAAGTCTTGAAGACTGTTAGTACCGTATTGTGTTCCTTGGCGGGATACTGTTCGTTTTATGGCTGTCGAGGAGGTCCTTACCACTCTTAGCTACGTGCCGGAGTATCCAACATGCCCTTAGGCTATGGGTTGGTGTTGCATCCGGCGTACTGTGAAGATTGCATGGCCCATTAAGCCATCCTTCCAATACGGTTCCACGCCCTAGGGCGGGTTTTGGTTTCTTGGGAATTGAATTGGTCGACTTTCGAGAGTTCGGCCGTTTAGTTCGGACCAAGGTACTGGTGAGGGCCGTACTATCCCAAAATTCTGTTTGGGTTTTCCAGGCGCTTTCCATCGCGCAGTACTTCTGTACTATGGTCGCTAAGTCCGCAAAGTGTGCTATGTCATGGCGGCTTATAGCATTAAGGAGTCCTATGTTTGTGCAGTTTTTGCAGAAAACTGAGACTATGTCCCCCTCGGGGCAGTCCTCGACCTTGTTAAGCGCAAGGAGGAATCTGGCCCAGTAATGGTGTACCGTTTCCAGGGACTCTTGCCTGATGCGGGAGAGACGGTTCAAGTCCAAGCGAGTGTTGTTGGCTGAATCCAGATTTTGATCCGATCTGACTCCCGGGGGCACGAAAGGTTTCGAGCCCAACAATCTGAGGTCCGAAGTATCATCCGATCTATTCGGCCCGATGCCCGGCTCTAAGTCCGGGACTCGGGTCATGTCTCCCTTTGGGTAGGTGTTCGGTTTATTGAGTTCGGCGATCCGGACAAAATTCGTCCTCAAAGTTGAGGGACGACTCGTGTGTGGTTCCTCCACTACCGCTATCTCATGGGTGGCCGGCGGGGATTTAATGTCCCTCTGGTCGGGTTTAAGCCCAATCCGGTCATAGTCTGTAGCGACACCCAAAGCGGTGATGCGGTCCAGAAGCTCATTAAGAGAGGAGAGCTCTACCGGATCCATCTATTCGGCAAGCTCCGCATTGATGCGAAGGTCATGCGTGATGACCTGAGAGGTCACTGTCGGCGCGACAGCCAATGGGGCGGCCATAATGAAGCCGCAGAGTCGAAGGATCTGGCCTACAGCCAGCGTTCCTCCAGAGATGATGTCGTCCTTGACAATGAGACGAGCCATCAAGCCTTGCAGCGACGACGCAGAGGAACTCTCAATGAAAGCACCAATGTCGGTGTCAAAACCGGCGGATCTCGGGTAGGGGGTCCCGATCTGTGCGTCTTAGGCTGATGGTAACAGGAAGCAAGGGACACAATGTTTACCCAGGTTCGGGCCCTCTCGATGGAGGTAAAACCCTACTTCCTGCTGGATTAATATTGAAGATACGAGTAGTACAAGAGTAGATCTACCACGAGATCGTAGAGGCTAAACCCCAAGAGCTAGCCTATGATGGTATGATTGTAATTGTGATCGGCCTTCTAAGGACCATCCTCTCTGGTTTATATAGACACCGGAGAGGGCTAGGGTTTACATGGAGTCGGTTACAAGGAAGGAAATCTAATATCCGGATCACCAAGCTTGTCTTCCACGCAAAGGAGAGTCCCATCCGGACACGGGCCAAAGTCTTCAGTCTTGTATCTTCACGCTTCGATAGTCCGGACAATGTATATAGTCAGGCTATCCGGATACCCCCTAATCCAGGACTCCCTCAACTGCACCGCTCCCCTTTCTTCTAGCTCACTTTCTTTCCCCTCGCCTCCTCCTGCCGAAACCCTCGCTATAGCGCTCCACCTTGAGATCGACGTCGACGACCTCTTCGCTGCTTCACTACCGGAAAGTGGTCACCGGAGTCTTTCCATGCTGCCGTGGGACATCTTCTTCCCCGCGCCACCATAGCTGCCGCACGTCACCAAGCTAGAGCACGTGTGGTTCGAACTCGAACCTCCATTCTTCACAATTCGAGTTCGTCCGCGGTTATTTTCTTCCGATTTTACTGCATATCCTAGATCTAGGTTTTTACCCTTACTATTGTGGTTATGGCTTGTAGTTGTCCCTCACATTCGAATCACTTTAGATCTAGGGTTTGTGTTATGTTTCACCCGAATGAAATGCCTAGCACGTTGTCTAGTATATTCTTTGGACCTACTAGCTTGCTCTACATGTTTCATTCATTCGAAACATCTCTCAAAGTCTGCATCTAATTCTTCTTCAAAATGGTTTAGTTTGAAATAATATTCACTGTGAGAATTTGTAACTATCGGTGTCAAAACCGGCGGATCTCGGGTAGGGGGTCCTGAACTGTGTGTATAAGGCTAATGGTAACAGGAGACTGGGGACACGATCTTTTACCCAGGTTCGGGCCCTCTCGATGGAGGTAATACCCTACTTCCTGCTTGATTGATCTTGATGATATGAGTATTACAAGAGTTGATCTACCACAAGATGGTAGAGGCTAAACCCTAGAAGCTAGCCTATGGTATGATTGTTGTTCTACGGACTAAATCCTCAGGTTTATATAGACACCGGAGGGGGCTAGGGTTACACATAGTCAGTTACAGAGAAGGAGATCTACATCCGAATTGCAAAGCCTGCCTTCCACGCAAAGGAGAGTCCCATCCGGACATGGGACGAAGTCTTCAATCTTGTATCCTCATAGTCCAACAGTCCGGCCAAAGTACATAGTCTGGCTGTCCGGATACCCCCTTATCTAGGACTCCCTCAGTAGCCCCTGAACCAGGCTTCAATGATGATGAGTCCGGCACGCAGATTGTCCTCGGCATTGCAAGGCGGGTTCCATCTCCGAATACTTCAAGATCAATTCCGAACACAAGGACCGTGTACGGCTCTGCAAGACAAATTTCATATACCACCGTAGAGAGAACAATAATCCATGAATCCAATCCAACTCTTGGTAGCGTGACATCACACCATGACCTGGCTTTTATTCGAACCGTTTTTTATAACCAGCCACCGCACACATCGCAAGGCGGTTGCTTTGGCACGTCTTGTCAAAGAAGAGATCATGTTCCCCTTATCGCGGGATTCTCATCAATACGGGTGTGGGTAACCCAACCGTACCACCAAACACGGCGAGTGGGGAACGAGCGGGTTTTATTAGGCAAGCGGGGAGGCGCGGAGTTTCATTGCCTCTATAAAGAGGAAATGCCTCTTCCTTTTTACCCACGCCTTCTCCTTTTGCTCGTCCATTCTCTTTCGCTTGAGCCCTAATGCCCGAGCATTCATCTTCTCCACCAATCAAAGGTTCTTTCGAAAATGTCCGGATCCGGAGCAGGAGGCAAGTGGATGGCCTCTACTGTCCAGGAGAAGGATATCAAAAAGCTTCGGGAGGCCGGGTACCTGGCCCTGAAAATTGGCCACCGCCTTCCCACGGCGGGACAGATTGTCCCTACTCCGGAGTCCCATGAGAGGGTCGTGTTCCTCCCTCATTTCGTCCGCGGGCTCGGGTTTCCCCTTCGCCCATTTGTTCACAGTGTCATGTATTATTACGGGATCGATGTCCACGATCTATCCCCCAATTCTTTCCTCAACATCTCGACGTTTATTGTCGTGTGTGAGGCCTTTCTCCGCATTGCGCCACACTTCGGCTTATGGCTGAAGATCTTCAATGTGAAGCCCAAGGTGGTGAACGGCGAGCACACCGAGTGCAGAGGTGCCATGGTGAGCAGGATGCCCAAGGTCACATGGCCGACAGGTACTTTCAATGATTCTGTCAAGGAGTGGCAGCAACAGTGGTTCTATATCATTGAGCCGTGCTGCAACAAGTGGGCCGCAGCTCCTGAGTTTCGATCCAGAGCCCCTTTGCGGCTCACGTCCTGGACCGAGAAGGGCTTGAACTGGGCTTCATGTGACGAGTTGTCGGTGATCCAGACACGTGTCAAAGGTGTGGAAGACAAGGCCGTCAAGCTTGTTGACATAGTCCAGGTGATGCTGGTTCGCCTGGTTCTTCCCT
Source organism: Triticum aestivum (assembly GCF_018294505.1). Lineage (NCBI taxonomy): Eukaryota > Viridiplantae > Streptophyta > Magnoliopsida > Poales > Poaceae > Triticum > Triticum aestivum. The sequence continues at coordinate 610,757,082 of NC_057810.1, read as the reverse complement.
GTCAGCACCGAGCCTACAATTTGTGGGAGTACGACCCGGATGAGCACTAGACCCCGCGGGAACTTTAAGGCTCCTCACACAAGGACATCTGTAAGGTGCTTTTTAAGTCCGGCAAACCGTGGCCGGACTTCGCCGCGGACCGCGGGTACCAATTGTCCCGCCCACAAGTCTGGTAAGTAGTCATTATATTTTGTCCATCCATATGTTTCATTGTTATATCCCGGGGAAGATGTCCTAACGTGCTTCCCACAATCATCTTAGGGATGGACGAAGAAGGTGGGGCAGATACACTATCCGGCCCCGCTGCCAGAAGAACCGGCCGGACCACTTCTGACGAAGATGCTGGTCCCGGCGCCTTATAAGGCGCCAAAGAAAGAGGCCCATAAAGAGGCCAAGGAGACCAGGGATGTCCTTCGTCGTCGTGGGGCTTCGGACACAAAATCCGAAGACTCCAATACCCCTCTCCCTTTTGAAGAGGAAGAGGAGGAGGAAGATGAATCCCCCACGGGGGGAGGAAAGAAAAGGACGGCCTCCTCATCTCTGGAGGCCGAATTGCCCAAGAGGGGAAAAACTCCCCTACCAGAGGCGTCCACTATGGCTACTGACAGCAGCCCGGAGTGGGATCCCAGGGCCCAGCCCCTGGAAAACTCCTAAGTGCACAAAAGCCGAACACGTCTATGCTTCCAGGATTACCAAGGCACAAATAAATTAATTGGTGCCATACTTTTTGCAGCCCGGCCAGGTCTCGTGCCGAACAGTCCTCATCGAAGGATTCATTGAGCTCAGATAACCTTAGGAGCGAGACACTTCCGAGGTCCCCTACCCCGAAGCTCGGGCATGACACCGAGGTGTCGTCCCAAAAGGAGCTAATCCAGGAGGGGCGTACCTCAGGGGCCGGATACACGGGAGCAGCGGCTCCACTGAGTGTTGATGGCAGGGTCGGTCATGGATTCGGCCCACAGCCGGACACAGTCCCGGAGACCTTTGAGGCTCCGGGTTCAGACGGGCAGCTCCCCTTGACTAGAGGAGGTGATCCTGCTCCACCGGCGACCTCTATCCAACCAGAGGTGCCGCGCAACTTATTGACGGTGCTAAAGAGCGCTTCCATCATTGATGAACATCGCGCCCTTATGGGCGCGGTGATTGAGAAGGTTCAGGCCGTTGAAAGCAGACTGAATGAATCCTACATCAGCCTTATAAAAGGCTTGGAGGTAAGTTTTTAGGAGATTTGTCATAGTATAGATAGTAGCCCCTGATACACTGTCCGGTGAAAGAAGGAACCGGACAGGGGATCAAATTTCCTCCCACAGGAGGCTCAGTGCATGACATGTATCTCTTCCTTTATAAGCAGGCGTCTGTGGCGACTGCCGCCTCGCATACTGCGGAAATATCCGGACTGAAGCAGAGTCTGGAGCGGGCCGAAGAAGAACTTGGCCAAGTGAAGAAGCAGTTGGAGGACCACCAAGGTATGCCAAAACCTTGTTTAAGTTTAGCACAACGAAGTAGGTGTGCCTAATGAAAGTATGTATATTGCGCACTCAAGGGGCAAATGCCAAAATTGTGGCATTGAAGAAGGCTGTGGCTTTAGCCAAAAAGAAGGCAACCGCGGAACAGGCCCTTCACGAGAAGCACGAGGCCAGGGTCATTGAAGCTGAACGAGAGCTTCAGGAGGTCGTGCAGAAGAGCGAGACTTTGGAGCGGGGTCTGTCATTGAAAGAATCCGAACTCACCCAAGCTCTCCAAGCTGCAACTGATGCTCGGGAGGAAGCCTAAGGTGCTCTGAAGGACATTCAGGAGGCGAGGAAGATTACGGCCGGTAAGGCCTTTTCCTATTTAGAGCATTTGTTGATGCCGTAGCAGAAAGATTCGAGGTGACAAATTGACTTCTGATTTCTGTAGGGGCGTTTGCGGATCTTCCGCACAGCATATCTGATGCTGCTCAATTCTATCGAGCTGAGGAGAAGAAAACTACAGACAAGCTTTTCTGGTCGCAGTATTTGGCGCCGAATTATCTGGTGCCATTCGTCGATCAGCTGAAGCAGTTGGTCGAACTGCACCAGGCGGCCGAACTAGCCACGAAGGATCTGATTATCCGACTATGGCCCGCCGAGCCTATTCCGAGTAGTTACTTTGGGCTCGTGAAGCGAATTGTAAGTGCCTGTCCTCAGCTTGACACCATTAAGCGGTCAGTTTGTGTAGAAGGTGCGCAAATGGCATTTGCCCGCGCAAAAGTGCACTGGGGAAAGCTGGATGCTGAAAAGCTGATGACCGAGGGACCACCTGAGGGGAAGGAACACCACAAGCCCGAACTATATTACGATGGTGTCCTGAAAGGAGCCCGCCTTGTGGCGGAGCAATGTACAAAATACATTGTATTTCCATGAAGGCAATTATGCTGTCCTTTGTAAGGCGGAACAGAGTCACTGTTATATATGTATTTACCTTTTATATAAAAAGTTTTTCTTCCTTCACGGACGTTTTTATATGTTAATCTTGAGAGTTGGCCAGTCGTCGGCTTATGCCCCCACGTAGGAAATACGGGGGTGTTCGGGATACACCAGAACACTCTTTACCCCATTCGTGGGTCCATAAAGGAGGTGTGCAGCACAGCGAACCAGGCAATCAGACTATAGGGCTTTATCACACTTACTTAGCCATAGGAATTCGAGTATGGTAGGTGCAGCCCCTGGTGTTCGGAACACCGCACGAGGGACTCTAACAGCACCTGATCGGTAGACCGATCCGTCGCACTCTGCATTTATGATGGCATTATGTGGAAGAAATCCTTAAATATTTTACAACCTCTCGAACAGCTGACCAACTCTCGCCTTATCATGACAGTCAGTTTTTGGCTTTCTCTACTGAGGTGCTCGTCTGGAAGAACCGGGACACAATCGCAGTAGTTCTCCCAGCGCTACCTTAGCCGATGTCGTAGAACGTAAGGTACCAAAACATGGGAGCCGGGCAAACCCAACTAATGACCCAAGACATGATTCGGAGCTGATGCATATAATGCTATAAGTTCGGGGTGCCGAACGACCGAGAAGGTGGTCGGACTTTGTTGCCATGGTGCAGGTATAATGAAGCCCCTTGGCGTTTTAAGGCATAACACGATATTAGGATGCCTTTTATGACTAAAAATGTCAATGGTAGATGATAGCGGATAAGTGTCATATAACTCTACATGTTGTATTCAAGTAATACATTTATGTGTATGGGTACTGTTCATGTTGTAAAAAGGAGGTATGTTGGCGCACCCTTTGTATGAATCTGAAGTATGTCCGGATTGTCTTCATAGGAAATGTTCAAAGATCCCCCTTTACGCGTCCGGGCTGATTTCCTGGCGCCAATCCTATTATCCGCAAGGGAGATCCTCCAAGGAAAATTCTGAGAGACGTATGTGCGCCACGGAGTGGTTGAACCGCAGGTCGTGACCCTTCCGAACTTGTGCTGGGGTGGGTCTGGTCGAGCCGAGCTAGCCTGTCATGAAGTAGTTCGGACTCCTTTATTGGTGTCCAAGGGGTTGGCTACCGAATCGAGGTTCGGCAGGGTGGCACAATTCATTGCTTCGGTGGTCGTATGCTTTTCGGCGCCGAAGTGGGGTTCGGCCGTGCCTGTAATTGTGACTATGTCACGTAGGCCTGGTATGGTATCACGTTGAATCTAGCCAACGTGGTTCGCCCCGGCAGTACGTAATAGTTAATGTATAGTGGGGGATAGTGTCAAAGACTGACTCTCCGGTATGGTGACCATTCGGTGATCCGGAGACAACCTCAAGGGTGGTGTTTATAATGCTCACCGTGTTGGATTCCGTAAGAGTTTCATTTGCTCTGTATTGCATTCCTTCGAGACCCCTTTATTGTTTTTGGTGTATGACCGGCCGGCTTGTTTGAAGACCCAACATTCTCTATTTGTATGTTTAGCTGCCGATCCTGGTTTACCATGGATTTGGCATGGGCGATCGAGGATGCGGTCCAGGCCGGATGGGCCCGAATTGCTTTGCTGAAGTGGCTTTTTCCGCTGACCAGACTGGGAGCCACAGAATCCGGCGTTGACTGCCGTCTCGCGGGCATCATCATTAGTCTTGGGACGCTTATGTTTGTTGCATCGATGTTTATGTCTGCTATATCTGGCCTCTAATGTGCCAGGGGTGTTTGTTTTGTTGTCGTGAGCCAGCCATCTATCTTCGCCCGCGCAAAAGTCGGTAATGAGTGTTGCTAGGGCCGCCATGGACTTTGGTTTCTCTTGGCTGAGGTGTCGGGTGAGCCACTAGTCCCGAATACTGTGTTTAAAGGCTACTATGGCTTCGGTGTCTGGACAGTCAGTGACTTGGTTCTTTTTAGTAGGAACCGGGTCCAGAGTCTCCTGGCGGACTCTCCGAGCTGTTGGGTAATGTGTCCCAAGTCATCATCATCCGGTGGTTGCCTATAAGTGCCTTGGAAGTTGGTGATGAATACGTCCTCGAGATTTTCCCAGCTGCCGATGGAGTTTGCCGGTAGGCTATTTAACCACTCTCTGGCTGGTCCTTTAAGCTTAAGGGGGAGGTACTTGATGGCATGTAGATCATCACCGCGGGCCATGTGAATGTGGAGAAGGAAATCTTCAATCCATACCGCGGGGTCTGTTGTGCCACCGTATGACTCGATGTTGACAGGTTTGAATCCTTCTGGGAATTCATGATCCATTACTTCATCAGTGAAATAGAGGGGCTGTGCGGCGCCTCTGTGCCGGGCTATGTCACGACGCAGTCCGACGAAGTCTGGTCGGTTATGTTCGGCCCGGCTGGATTTATTATTAGTGTATCCAGCGTGACGGTCATTGTCATGTGCTGTGGCGTGCCCCCGTGATCCGTAGATTGATCTTGGTTATCCTGCGTTGTTATCCAATATGTCTCGCAGGTCCTATGTATTGCCCCGGGCCATAGTGAACTGGCATGGGGGTGCGGGTTGGTATGTCGTTTTATCCTGGCCACGAGGTGGCCGGTCAGCCTCGTCTTGTGGTGGTAGTGCAGGCTCTACAGCCTCTTCCTCTAGCTGAGGTAGCAACTTATGTTTTGGGTGACCCTTAGTGGGGGGCTCGAGTCCGTATTCCTCGGCCGCTAGGACCTCAGTCCATCTATCTGCGAGCAGATCTTGATCAGCTTGGAGCTGCTGCTGCTTCTTTTCCAGGCTTCTTGCAGTGGCTATAAGCCGGCGCTTAAAGCGCTCCTGCTCTATCAAATCCTCCGGTACGCCAAATTCGTCGTCACCGAGGCTAACCTCGTCTTCGGAGGGAGGCATGTAGTTGTCGTCCTCCAAGTATCTGTCCGTCACCTGTTCATCTGGGCTGACCTGCCCATGTTTTTGTTTGGCCTGCTCGAAGGTAGGCTGATCAGGATTGTATTCCTCTTCGGCGCCATCTGGATTGTTTTATTCTCCAGTGCCGGTGTTGCTGTGCGGGGCTTAGAGCGGCGCCGATGACGCCCATGCTTTGATTTCTCCCCTGAGGGGTTATATTCTGTTGCCTCATCACCATTGTTTTCTTTGGGGGTGTCCACCATATATATATCATATGAAGAGGTGGCAGTCCAGCGCCCTGTGGGCGGTGGTTCTTGTTCTTCTCCGGCATCGTCGTCTATACCGTCAATGTCTTCGGAGTCTAAGTTAAGCACGTCGGTCAAATCATCGACTGTGGCTATGAAGTGGGTGGTGGGTGGGTAATGAATTTCTTCATCGCCTGCTTCCCACTCGAGCCGAACATAGTTCGGCCAGGACTCTCCTGACAAAGAGAGAGACCTTAATGAATTTAACACATCGGCAAAAGGGGAGTGCTGAAAGATGTCCGCAGCGGTGAACTCCATTACTGGAGCCCAATTGGACTTGATGGGCCCAGGTGCGCGCGGTTCGGAACCCACGTCCGGACACAGGTCCAGGGGTCCGGTGATGCAGATCCCCTTAACGGCGGAATCTGTGTTCGGCTCTACCACCGAAGAGTATGCGGCCTCCGTGGCGGGGTGCATCCACCCGTCCTCGGTCGACGCGATCTGCCCCAGATTTAGGTCCGGAGCGGCTACAGGGGCGACATCCCGAATACTATCCGATAGCAGATTTAACTCATGCTCGTCGTGACTATTCGGTACTCCCGATGCAGGCCCGAATCCATCGAAGATCAAGTCTCCGCGGATATCGGCCATGTAATTCAAGTTCCCAAACCTGACCTGATGGCCAGGGGCGTAGCTGTCGACCTGCTCTAGATGGCTAAGCGAGTTGGCCCGCAGTGCGAAGCCGCCAAACACGAAGATTTGTCCCGGGAGAAAAGTCTCACCCTGGACTACGTTGTTAAAGGTTGGGGGAGCCATCAAGCCTTATAGCGACGACACAGAGGAACTCTCAATGAAAGCACCAATGTCGGTGTCAAAACCGGCGGATCTTGGGTAGGGGGTCCCGAACTTTGCGTCTAAGGCTAATGGTAACAGGAGACTGGGGACACGATGTTTTACCCAGGTCCGGGCCCTCTCGATGGAGGTAATACCCTACTTCCTACTTGATTAATCTTGATGATATGAGTATTACAAGAGTTGATCTACCACGAGATCGTAGAGGCTAAACCCTAGAAGCTAGCCTATGGTATGATTGTTGTTCTATGGACTAAACCCTCTGGTTTATATAGACACCAGAGGGGGCTAGGGTTACACAGAGTCAGTTACAGAGAAGGAGATCTACATCCGAATCGCCAAGCTTGCCTTCCACGCAAAGGAGAGTCCCATCCGGACATGGGACGAAGTCTTCAATCTTGTATCTTCACAGTCCAATAGTCCGGCCAAAGTACATAGTCCGGCTGTCCGGATACCCCCTTATCCAGGACTCCCTCAGTAACCCTGTCGCTATTTTCCCTCGTATCTATTCCAATTCAGAGGTTTATGCATTCTGTTGAGGATTCTGCTAGACCGCACAGTATGACCGATGAAGAAGAGGTTTTCATGGGAACAACTGATGAATCCAAAGCTCCAAATGCCAAGGGCCCAACAGTAGGCCCCTCAACCAGCAAAAGGAAAAGATCCGAACCAAATGAAAACGAGCAAGAAGTAGATGCACCAGAGAAAAAGAAGGGTGGCAGGCAACCTTTAAAAAATCTAGCTCAGTATATCTCTCATGACAACTACAATATTGTTGAAGGAGAAGATTCTTCACAGAGACGAAAGCGCCTGCAAAGGATTTGATGCCATTGGGTGTGCAAGTGGTTCCACTATAAAATGGTTCATCCTCAGTTTGCCAAGAACTTTGCTTTCCATCCTCCATGGGGTGACTATCATGAAATTGGCCTTGTCCATGCAAGTGTTCCCCAGGAAACACCGTCACCTCCACCGGATGCACATGAGTCGTATCTCAAGACTCCTACATCTTATCATGAGTTGGCCAAGCACCCGAAGAATGCCGAAAAGAGAGCCAAGAAGGCTGAAAAGGAAAGAGCCAGAGAAGAATAATATTGTCGTGTTATCAAATCATACATCAAAAAGAAAAAAGGCTGAAGGAGAATTAGAACGCTGTTCAAAGTTCAAGCATGATCCTAGCTTTGCTACGTTGAAGGAAAAGAGCGTGCCGAAGGGAAGGCCAACTGAACCGGTTGAGCATGACAGTAAAAGTGATTCCTCCGATCAAGATGATCCTCCACTCACAAGAGAAGAAATTGACGCAACTCTTTCCGAGCAAGTGAACGTCACTACTTCCACCATATTGCCTGATCTTCGAGCGAGTGTAGTTCCAATAGCACCTCTGAACAAGACTACCTTGAAGAGAAAAACGCCTCCTACCACTATCACAATGGTTGATCAAGTAAAAACAACACCTCATCCCGATGCAATAGATCTGCACGATTTGGTAGTTGATGCCCCAGTAGGCATAGCTAAGCCAGGAGAGAAGATCCTGAAGCAAAAGGTGAAGAAAATCACGGCTCCCTCTGCTAAGCAAATTGCTTGATGTCTACTATGAAACCTTCTTGTAGACGTTGTTGGGCCTCCAAGTGAAAAGGTTTGTAGGACAGTAGCAAATTTCCCTCAAGTGGATGACCTAAGGTTTATCAATCCGTGGGAGGTGTAGGATGAAGATCGTCTCTCTCAAACAACCCTGCAACCAAATAACAAAGATTCTCTTGTGTCCCCAACACACCCAATACAATGGTAAATAGTATAGGTGCACTAATTCGGCGAAGAGATGGTGATACAAGTGCAATATGGATTGTAGATATATGTTTTTATAATCTGAAAATATAAAAAGAGCAAGGTAGCAAGTAGTAAAAATGAGCGAAAACGATATTGCAATGCTAGGAAACAAGGCCTAGGGTTCATACTTTCACTAGTGCAAGTTCTCTCAACAATAATAACATAATTAGATCATATAACTATCCCTCAACATGCAACAAAGGGTCACTCCAAAGTAACTAATAGTGGAGAACAAACAAAGAGATTATTGTAGGGTACTGAACCACCTCAAAGTTATTCTTTCCGATCAATCCATTGGGCTATTCCTATAAGTGTCACAAACAACCCTAGAGTTCGTAGTAAAATAACACCTTAAGACACATATCAACCAAAACCCTAATGTCACCTAGATACTCCAATGTCACCACAAGTATCCGTGGGTATGATTATACGATATGCATCACACAATCTTAGATTCATCTATTCAACCAACACAAAGAGCTTCAAGGAGTGCCCCAAAGTTTCTACCAGAGAGTCAAGACGAAAACGTGTGCCAACCCCTATGCATAAGTCCACAAGGTCACTAGACCCGCAAGTTGATCACCAAAACATACATCAAGTAGATCACGTGAATATCCCATTGTCACCACAGATAAGCACATGCAAGACATATATCAAGTGTTCTCAAATCCTTAAAGACTCAATCCGATAAGATAACTTCAAAGGGAAAACTCAATCCATTACAGGAAGGTAGATGGGGAGAAACATCATAATATCCAACTATAATAGCAAAGATCGCGATACATCAAGATCATGCCATATCAAGAACACGAGAGAGAGAGAGAGAGAGATCAAACACATAGCTACTGGTATATACCATCAGCCCCGAGGGTGAACTACTCCCTCCTCATCATGGAGAGTGCTGGGATGATGAAGATGGCCACTAGTGATGGATTCCCCCTCCGGCATGGTGCCAGAGGCTTGCGGTGGCAAAACTCCTGATCTAGGTTCTGTTTCAGGGGTTTCTGTATTTATAGGAGTGTTTGGCGTCGAGAACAAGTCAGGAGGACCCACGGGGTGTCCAAGAGACACAGGGGCGCGCCCTAGGGGTGGGGTGCCCTCCACCCTCGTGGGCCCCATGGGACTCCCCTCCGATAACTTTTTGTTCCAGTATTTTTTACATTTTCCAGAAAAAATCTCTGTTGATTTTCATCGCATTCCAAGAACTTTTATTTCTGCACAAAAACAACACCAAGGTAGTTCTGCTAAAAACAACGTAAGTCCAGGTTAGTTCTAACCAAATCATACCAAAAACATCTAAAAATATTATAAACATGACATGACTACATCAAAAGTTATAGATATGTTGGTGACGTATAAAGCATCCCCAAGCTTAATTCCTGCTCGTCCTTGAGTAGGTAAATGATAAAAACAGAATTTTTGATGTGTAATGCTACCTAACATATTTATCAATGTAATCTTCTTTATTGTGGCAAGAATATTCAAATCCATAAGATTCAAAACAAAAGTTTAATATTGACATAAAAATGATAATACTTCAAGCATACTAACAAAGCAATCATGTCTTCTCAAAATAATATGGCCAAAGAAAGCTATCCCTACAAAATCATATAGTCTGGCTATGCTCTATCTTCATCACACAAAATATTTAACTCATGCACAACCCCGGTTTCAGCCTAGCAATTGTTTCATACTTTAGTATTTTCAAACTTTTTCAATCTTCATGCAATACATGAGCCTGAGCCATGGACATAGCACTATAGGTGGAATAGAGTGGTGGTTGTGGAGAAGACAAAAAGGAGGAAGATAGTCTCACATCAACTAGGCGTATCAATGGGCTATGGAGATGCCTATCAATAGATATGAATGTGAGTAAGTAGGGATTGCCACGCAACAGACGCACTAGAGCTATAAGTTTATGAAAGCTCAACAAAAGAAACTAAGTGGGTGTGCATCCAACTTGCTTGCTCACGAAGACCTAGGGCACTTTTGAGGAAGCCCATCAATGGAATATACAAGCCAAGTTCTATATTGAAAAATTCCCACTAGTATATGAAAGTGAAAACATAGGAGACTCTCTACCATGAAGATCATGGTGCTACTTTGAAGCACAAGTGAGGTAAAAGGATAGTCTCTTTTTCTCTCATTTTTTTATTTGGGCCTTTTCTCTTTTTTAATGGCCTCCTTTTTTAGTCCGGAGTCCCATCCCGACTTGTGGGGGAATTATAGTCTCCATCATCCTTTCCTCACTAGGACAATGATATAATAATGAAGATCATCACACTTTTATTTACTTACAACTCAAGAATTACAACTCAATACTTAGAACAAAATAAGACTCTATGTGAATGCCTCCGACGGTGTATCGGGATGTGCAATGATTCAAGAGTGACATGTATGAAAGAATTATCAACGGTGGCTTTGCCACAAATACGATGTCAACTACATGATCATGCAAGGCAATATGACAATGATGGAGCATGTCATAATAAACTATCTCGGAATGGCTATGGAAATTCCATAATAGGTAGGTATGGTGGCTGTTTTGAGGAAGGTATATTGTGGGTGTATGGTACCGGCGAGAGTTGCACGGTACTAGAGACGATAGCAATGATGGAAGGGTGAGAGTGTGTATAATCCATGGACTCAACATTAGTCATAAAGAACTCACATACTTATTGCAAAAATCTACAAGTCATCAAAACAAAGTACTACATGCATGTTCCTAGGGGAAGGGTTGGTAGGAGTTAACCATCGCACGATCCCGATCTCCACACATAAGGAAGGCAATTAATAAATAAAGCATGCTCCAACTTCATCACATAACGGTTCACCATACATGCATGCTACGGGAATCACAAACCTCAACACAAGTATTTATCAAATTCACAATTACTCCACTAGCATGACTCTAATATCACCATCCTCATATCTCAAAACAATCATAAGGAATCAAACTTCTCATAATATTCAATGCACTTTATATGAAAGTTTTTATTATATCCCTCTTGGATGCCTATCATATTAGGACTAAATTTATAACCAAAGAAAATTACCATGCCGTTCTAAAATACTATCAAAATAATATAAGTGAAGCATGAGAGTTCATCTATTTCTTCAAAATAAAACCACCGTCGTGCTGTAAAATATATAAGTGAAGCACTAGAGCAAACGACAAACTACTCCAAAAGATATAAGTGAAGATCAATGAGTAGTTGAATAATTATGCAAGTATGTGAAGACTATATAACATTTAAGAATTTAAGATCTTGGGATATTATTCAAACAACAAGCAAAACAAAATAAAATGACATGATGCTTCAAGCAAAACACATATCATGTGGTAAATAAAAATATAGCTCCAAGTAAAGTTATCGATGAACGAAGACGAAAGAGGGGATGCCATCCGGGGCATCTTCAAGCTTAGGCTCTTGGTTGTCCTTGAATATTACCTTGGGGTGCCTTGGGCATCCCCAAGCTTAAGCTCTTTTCACTCCTTATTCCATAGTCCATCGAATCTTTACCCAAAACTTGAAAACTTCACAACACAAAACTCAACAGAAAACTCGTAAGCTCCGTTAGTATAAGAAAATTAATCACCAATTTTGTTACTGTTGTGAACTAATTCTAAATTCATATTGGTGTTATATCTATTGTATTAAAACTTCTCTATGGTTCATACCCTCTGATACTACTCATAGATTCATCAAAATAAGCAAACGACACATAGAAAACAGAATATGTCATAAACAGAACAGTCTGTAGTAATCTGTAACTCTTGAATACTTCTATAACTCCAAAAATTCTTAAATATATTGGTGGACGTGATGAATTTTTCTATTAATATTCTTCAAAAATAATCAACTTAAAATCACTATTCTGTTAAAAACGAAAATTAATCTCGTGAGCGCAAAGTTTCTGTTTTTATAGGAAGATCACATTAAATTTCACCCAAGTCTTCCCAAAGGTTCTACTTGGCACTTTATTGAAACAAAAGCTATAAAACATGATTACTACAGTAGCATAATCACGTGAACACAAAAAAACAATAAGGGTAAATATTGGATTGTCTCCCAACAAGCGCTTTTCTTTAATGTCTTTCTAGCTAGGCATGCTGATTTGAATGATGCTCACATAAAAGATAAGGATTGAAACACGAAGAGAGCATCATGAAGAAAATGACTAGCACATTTAAGTATAAACCACTTCCTATGCCTAGGGGTTTTGTGAGCAAACAACTTATGGGAGCAATAATCAACTATCATAGGAGGCAAAACAAGCATAACTGGAAGATTTTCAACACATAGAGAGGAAACTTGATATTATTGCAACTCCTACAAGCATATATTCCTCCCTCATAATAATTTTACTACTCTCCACATAAGAAAATTTAATTTCATGAATAGTAGTGGGAGCAAACTCAACAAAATAACTATCATGTGAGGCATAATCCAATTGAAAATTAAAATCAAGATGACAAGTTTCTTGGTTATAATTATTCTTTATAGCATACATGTCATCACAATAATCATCATAGGTAGCAACTTTGTTCTCATAATCAACTGGAACCTCTTCCTAAATAGTGGATTCATCACTAAATAAAGTCATGACCTCTCCAGATCCACTTTCATCAATATAATCATCATAAATAGGAGGCATGCTTTCATCAAAATATTTGCCCATCAAAACTTGGGGGACAAAAATATCATCTTCATCAAACATAGCTTCCCCAAGTTTGTGGCTTTGCATATCATTAGCATCATGGATATTCAAGGAATTCATACTAACAACATTGCAATCATGCTCTTCATACAAAGATTTTATGCCAATTTTTTATTGCATTCTTCTTCTAACACTTTGGCACAATTATCGGAATCCTTATTTTCACGAAACACATTAAAAAGATGAAGCATATGAGGCACCCCCAATTCCATTTTTTGTAGTTTTCTTTTATGAACTAAACTAGTGATAAAACAAGAAACTAAAAGATTCGATTGCAAGATCTAAAGATATACCTTCAAGCACTCACCTCCCCGACAACGGCGCCAGAAAAGAGCTTGATGTCAACCACACAACCTTCTTCTTGTAGACGTTGTTGGGCCTCCAAGTGCAGAGGTTTGCAGGACAGTAGCAAATTTCCCTCAAGTGGATGACCTAAGGTTTATCAATCCGTGGGAGGCATAGGATGAAGATGGTCTCTCTCAAGCAACCCTGCAACCAAATAACAAAGAGTCTCTTGTGTCCCCAACACACCCAATACAATGGTAAATTGTATAGGTGCACTAATTCGGCGAAGAGATGGTGATACAAGTGCAATATGGATTGTAGATATAGGTTTTTATAATCTGAAAATATAAAAAGAGCAAGGTAGCAAGTAGTAAAAATGAGCGAAAACGATATTGCAATGCTAGGAAACAAGGCCTAGGGTTCATACTTTCACTAGTACAAGTTCTCTCAACAATAATAACTTAACTAGATCATATAACTATCCTTCAACATGCAACAAAGAGTCACTCCAAAGTCACTAATAGTGGAGAACAAACAAAGAGATTATTGTAGGGTACGGAACCACCTTAAATTTATTCTTTCCGATCAATCCATTGGGATATTCCTATAAGTGTCACAAACAGCCCTAGAGTTCGTAGTAAAATAACACCTTAAGACACATATCAACCAAAACCCTAATGTCACCTAGATACTCCAATGTCACCACAAGTATCCATGGGTATGATTATACGATATGCATCACACAATCTTAGATTCATCTATTCAACCAACACAAAGAACTTCAAGGAGTGCCCCAAAGTTTCTACCGGAGAGTCAAGGCGAAAACGTTTGCCAACCCCTATGCATAAGTCCACAAGGTCACTGGACCCGCAAGTTGATCACCAAAACATACATCAAGTAGATCATGTGAATATCCCATTGTCACCAAAGATAAGCACATGCAAGACATATATCAAGTGTTCTCAAATCCTTAAAGACTCAATCCGATAAGATAACTTCAAAGGGAAAACTCAATCTATTATAGGAAGGTAGACGGAGAGAAACATCATAATATCCAACTATAATAGCAAAGCTCGCGATACATCAAGATCGTGCCATATCAAGAACACAAGAGAGAGAGAAAGAGATCAAACACATAGCTACTGGTACATACCCTCAGCCCCGAGGGTGAACTACTCCCTCCTCGTCATGGAGAGACTCGGGATGATGAAGATGGACACCAGTGATGGATTCCCCCTCCGGCAGGGTGCCAGAACGGGCTCCCGAGAGATTTTGGTGGCTACAGAGGCTTGCGGCGGCGGAACTCCCGATCTAGGTTATGTTTCAGGGGTTTCTGTATTTATAGGAGGGTTTGGCATCGAGAACAAGTCCGGAGGATGCACGGGGTGTCCACGGGGCACAAGGGCGCGCCCTTGGTGTGGGGGGCGCCCTCCACCCTTGTGGGCCCCATGGGACTCCTCTTTGATAACTTTTTGTTCCAGTATTTTTTATATTTTCCAGAAATAATCTCCGGTGATTTTCAGCGCATTCTGAGAACTTTTATTTCTACACAAAAACAACACCACTGTAGTTCTGCTGAAAACAACGTTAGTCCGGGTTAGTTCTAACCAAATCATACCAAAAGCATGTAAAAATATTATAAACATGGCATGAATACATCAAAAATTATAGATACATTGGAGACGTATCAGTGCTCCGTAAGTAAACATTGTGAAAGAAAAGGCTGCTCAATTTGCTCCAAGGTTCACTCAACCATTGCCGTTTATGCCTCCGACTGAGCAAAATCCAGTTCAGACTGCTCCTCTTGCACAGATCAACAATGACTCTGATTCACCACATCACTTTAATCAAGTATTCATTATGGAGCAGCTTGACAGATTTGTGGAGAACCTGTTTGATGGAGAAGTGGCATCTTTGCTCGTTCCCTCTGAAGTAATTTTTCAAGCTTCTGCTCTGGTCCAGGACATGAGAAATGATTCTGTTGAGATCAATGACCTCACTACCCAACTCAAGGAGCTTTACAACCGTATTAAGATAAGAAATCCAAGTTTGTCATCAAGCAACTTGAACAATCCTATGTGGATGTCAATAAGGCTTTGACTATGCTTCGACACAGAAGATTAGGATTTCATTCTGACCAGGATTAAATTGTTCGCAAGATATGCCTTGATCATCAAGCTTAAGCCATTAGCTACAATGATCTTGTCAAAGGACACATTGATAAGTCTAAGAAGAATAAGAAGAAGAAAATTGTAACAAGGAATGCTCCTCATCCTCCCACAAAAGAAAAGTCTCCAGAAGTTGTGCCACATATGGAAAACTCACCAGAGCCTGCATTTCCCTCGATAGTTCATGATCTAGTCATGGATGCTCCTCTTTCGCCAAGGCCAACTGAACCAGTCCATGTGGCTTCTCCTAGACATGAAGAAAATCCTTCTCAAAAAAATGTATCAGAAGAGCGTGAAATTCCTCAGTCTGAGCACCAAGCTTCTCCAGCTCGCGTCAAACCAAATCACTCGGTTCCTCCCTCTGCTCCTCAACTGACTGTCGAAGAACATTTTCCTCAGTCCTCAGTGCCTGATAAAGTAACTGCCCCCTGTCCACTTCGAATTTCACTCAACACCATGAAGAGAACTTCAGATGTTGGTCCTTCTGCAGTAAAGTCAGTTTCTACACATCACTCAGATTCAGTAATCCATGGCGATGAAGTCATTTATGTTGAATATGAGCTCAAATACCCATATCCTTGCGAGCAACCATCGTTATTCTCTATCGGCGTTTGCATCAAAGTGCCACTTTTCAATCAGAACACACACCCTCAGTTCTTTCAAGAGAGTCCATACAACAAGCCTCGCACTTCTGAATCACCTTGGTTCTGGACTCAAGAACATGCTATGTATTATTCTTGGATCCTATATGATAGCCGCAAGATTTTTCCTCATGAGTTCCCGGATATTGTTTCGATGAAGAACATTGGCTGCTTCACTCAAGTATTGCAAGATATCAAAGATTTTGGTCTCACACATATCTTTGCATATCAACATTCATGGAACAAAGAGATCATAATTCAATTCTATGCCACTCTATACATCTCTGGTGATGAGTCTGATACCACCAAATGGATCATGGAATGGATGGCCGAAGGAAAACGCATAAAATGCACAACAATGGACTTTGTCTCTCATTTTCATTTCCCTCGGTTCGAGCATGACCAGACTGCAATTAGAGCTCACAATATTGATGCAATTTCTGATGAAGATTTTTGTTGCACATTGGATCAAGAGAAGTGAAGATTCGTGACTATGATGGTCCTCCCTTGCCCGATCACTTAAATTTTTACAATAAGACTCTTTATCACATATTTACTTATACCATCTGTCCTCTGGTCGGGATGAACAATGACAATGCAATCTCTGATGTTCTTCGAAACACCATTCATGCTATCTCTCAAGGAGATATATATTTGGTGTCAAAGATATGTTTCTGCACATCCTGATGGATGTTGCTCAACATCCGAAAACCATCAAAGTCTTTGGGCCTTTGATTCAGAAAGTGGTTGATTATGTGACAAAAATTGAATATTTGGCCAAAGTCAGTCACAAAAGCTTCATTCCTCTCGTACGTGATACACTGCATGTCATGGAAGATTTTTCTACGGGCAAAAAGCCAGTATCAAGCGTTCCAGATTATCACAATACATTCAATGGGCCGCAGCTACCTCAATGTGCTCGACAACTAAATACTCAACCTCCTTCACACCTTGAAGTGAGTTTGCACACTCAACAACTGCTATTGCAACATATGGCTAAGGATCGCCGAGAAAAAGAACATCTGGCTGCCGAATTGAATGCCATCAACAACCGCACGAAAGTTGTGCACATGATTACCGCTGAAAACAAGAAGCATCTATGGAAATTGCTTCGGAAGTTCTCCTCCAAGAAACAATTGAGCAACTCAGATCTTAAAAAGCTTTATGAGTATATCACTCAACATTTCTCTGCTGAAGATTTTCAAGATCATATCACTCCGCCTCTGCCACCTCATGAGCCAACAACAAATTTACTTTGATTTCAACTACGCAAGTTGCTCGATGAATTAGAAGCCACCTCTCCTACTGAGAAGCCTGCTAAAGAAAATGTGATGTCCCATATGAATCAAGAAGCTGATCCCAATGTGCCTTCTTCTTCTCAGAACCAATCCAGTATTGAAGGAGCATCTGATGCTGCTGAGGATGAAGATTTACCGGCCACTTCCAAATCAGAAACATCTTCGAACAGTTCTTCTGGCAACGCCTCAGAGTGAATCAAGTTCACCTCTTTTGCACTCATGTTGTTCATCACCTTTTTTGACACTAGTTGACAAAAAGGGGGAGAATTACATCGAATCATTTCAATAGATTTGCTCAGTTGGATTTGATCTTAGTGTTTATTTGGTCTGGTTTCTGAGCTCTGTGTCTAAAAGACTATTTGTGATTCTATGTGTGCTCTGATGTAAAACTACTTCTGTGATGTAATGTTAATAACCCCGCCTTTCGCACTATTCCTCTTGAAGCATTTGATTTGCAAGTGGAATTATTTATCAGAAGTTATGAATGATTCCACCATATACTCGATGGATTACATATCATCAGTGTGAATCATTACCTCGAATGATTGAAAAATCCCCCACATACTTAAATGAATTGCAAGGAATTTCATTTCATATCTTTAACCCTGCATACATAAAGGGGGAGTATATTTCTTCATAGAGTTAAGTAACACAACTTCACTCTTGTTCGATTTACATTTCACCTATTTATCTTCACTTTGATGATTATCTGTTTTGTCAACAACCGTCCAAAAAGGGGGAGATTGTTGGTGCACTGATAGGCCCCTTATGTTTTGGAGTTTGTTGACATAAGTAGTATGGGACTTGTGTGTTTGCTAGTGCACACAGAGTAACATGTCCTTGATGTATTGTCAGGACCCCGACTCAATGCCACATCGATCTAGCATGTAACACCTCATATCACTTTGCGGCCTCACGCACGGTATTCCCACGGGTGTCGCCTTACCTTTGCCCGGGACCGTTTGCGCCTTTTGGCACACGTATATGACAGTGTCGCTAGCATCCATATGATAAGGAGCCCGGGCTAACATGGCTAGTCGTAAACCCAAAGTGGCACAGACTTACAGGGACCTGCATCCATGACCCAGCATCGAACGTGTCGGTCATCAGCGAGTGAATCCAGGCTGTAGCACTGGGCTAGCAGGACTCTGGTATTCATCGCGTGACATTTCCCCGAAGGGACAGACACATGAACGAAGAAGGACACATGCCGGCCAGCCTAAGTGTTCCGGAGCAGTAGCAAGCTACCATGGCTCAGTGAAACACTAGGAGACATTTCCCCGTAAGAGAGGCTACTAAAGATAAACAACTAGATGGTCAGATCCCACACATACCAAGCATTTCAATAGCATACACACAATATGCTTGATATGTGCAAATACAACATGGCATCACAACATGACTCTATGACTCAAGTAGTTTATTCAATAGGCTCCGAGGAGCGAGACATTACAAACATGGGTCTCATGACCCAACAACCAGAGCATACAAGTCAAAGCACAAGCGGAAGCTATCATGTCTGAGTACAGACATCTATAAATGAAAAGGCTGAGAAGCCTGACTATCTATCAGATCCTGCCGAGGGCACAAGATCGTAGCTGAGGTATCAAGCTAAACGTCGAAGTCCACGTGGAACTACTAGCGAGACCGAAGTCTCTCTGCAAAAACATAAAATAGGCAAACGTGAGTACAAATGTACCCAGCAAGACTTACATTAGAGCTAACTACATATGCATCATTATCAACAAAGGGGATGGTGGAGTTTAACTGCAGCAAGCCAGCTTTGACTCAGTGGCTATCCTGAACTACGACTGCAAGTAACTCTTTTGAGGTGGCGCACATGAGTCCACATATTCACCATATCAATACACCACTATGGATCCGCTCCCGTCTCCCTACGAGAACGCCATCCATAGCACTCACGCTTATCTTGCGTATTTTAGAGTATCCACTTTCACTTGTCTATGAACTGATATAAGCAACCCAGAAGTCCTTTACCGCGGACACGGCTATTCAAATAGATGATGTTAACCCTGCAGGGGTGTACTTCTTCACACACGCTCTCACCACTTACCGCCGTTTACACGACATGTACTCGGCAACCTTCAAGCGGAAGCCCAACGTGGGTGTCGGCCACGACCTACCTAATCACCTAAGTCTCTAGTCCAGGTTTATCGCCTATTCGGGTTCCATCCATGAGGAGATCCGGCCGGAGTTTCGCTCACAGCCCCAAACGATGTGAACAGGGTTCCCGAGACACCAAACGGGCGCCCGGTACACCGTGCCACGTGCCTACCGCATCACAGCCCACCCCTACGGTCAGCGCTGCGCACGGCCTCTAGCATACTACAAACACCAGAAACTACTTGCAACTCCTAGACAGAGGACAAGGGTGATCAAGAAGCCGAGAGGGTCCATTGGTTTCGGGCCCAATGCGTGGTAGTAGCTGAATCATGGATCACAAACACAGAACTTAGTTCCGGAGGACGGCTGCAATGAGACAACCCACCATGTACTCCTACATGGCCTCTCACCTCTACCTTTACCAAATCATGTTCACACACTTAGCTCACACAGTAGGACATGTTCACACGCCTCTGATTCATCCCCGATGAATCAGACCTGACTCAACTCTAAGCAGTAGCAGGCATGACAAACAAGCAAGAATGAGTAGGCACAAAAGGGCTCAAACAACTCCTACTCATGCTAGTGGGTTTCATCTATTTACTGTGGCAATGACAGGTCATGCAATGGATAAAGGGGTTCAACTACCGCAACAAGTAACAGATGAATCGTTGTTGTCCTAATGCAGTAAAAGAGAGCAGGAGCGAGAGAGTGGGTTTGTATCGGAATGAACAAGGGGGTTTTGCTTTCCTGGCACTTCTGAAGATAACATTGAGTCTTCATCAGTGTCAACGATCACATCATCGGTATCACGTCTATCGAGAGGGGACAAATACAGGCAACACAGAAGGAAACACAATCAATGCAATGCACAATATGATGCATGATCATGACATGTCAAAATGAATGTGTTTTGGGCTAATGCAACTAGCAACATATTAAATGAAGTTGGTTTGAATACAAGATTCAAATTCAAACTCCATATGTGATTATTCAAATGCCATTTAATTGATTTGTGCTAAACAGCAGCTATAAGTTGTTCTAACATGCATGAAAATGGTACAGATGGATTCCTTGAATTTTTCTGATAATTTTTCATATATAAATTATTTAATTTGGAGTTACGGTTAATTTTCTATGATTTATTGAAGTTTTAGGCATTTTCTGGAATTTCCTGAATTATAATAAATCCAGAAAATCAATTACTGCGTCAGCCTGACGTCAGTGTGACGTCAGTGGTCAACGAGACATGGTCCGGGTCAAACCTGACAGTGGGTCCCGCGTGTTAGTGTGATTAGCTTAACTAAAATTAATTAAAACTAATCCTAATAGTTAACAGGGCTGGGCCCCACCTGTCATTGACTCAGGAGAGTCAACCGGGGCCCACCCGTGGTCAAAGTCAAAGTCGGCTGCCGGCGTTTAGCCGCCGGCGAGCCCGACGCGGCGGCGAGAGTGGTTTTGGCCACTCCGGCGACCAAATGGGCCGCGGAGGGCATCTAGGAGGAGCTGGGGACGAGCCGAAGCTCTTGGTGGAGTCAGTTGTGCTCGGGGCGGCCGGAATCAGTTCCGGCGGCGACCTAGGCGGCCGCCGGAGCTCGGGCGAGCTCGGGCTCGACGCTGCGGTGCACTAAAGGGGAAACGGAAGGGCGCTGCAGGCTCCTGGGAGGGCGGCGAACTTGGTAGCATGCTCGGGCGCCAGCTGGGGTGGCCTTGGCCACGGCGGCGCCATGGCCGGCGGCGGGGAGTTTCCGGTGAGGTGGAAATGGCGGCTATGGAGACCGAACAAACACGGGGCTAGGGGGAGAGGAAGAGGAGTTCACCGTGGAGAGGGAGAGGTGGTCAGCGGGCTCGGGGGCGTCCTGTCGGCGGCGAATTCGGCGACAGCGATCGGCGGGTCCGAGGAGGGGAAGAACGTCGGGGCGGCGCTTCGGGGCTTCTCCGGTCGCGTGTGACGGCGGGGAGGGCGAGGGCGGCACGGCGGAGCTCGTGGACTGCTTGAGGGGACGAGGGGGAGGCGATGGCCGGGGTGGTGTTCGTCGGCGGCGGCGATAGTGCTCGGGTTCGGGAGAGAGAGGGAGAGAGACGAGCTCGGGGAGAGAGTGAGATCCAGGGAGAGGAGGGGAAAGCGAGAGGGAGCGTGGGGCGGCGTCGTGGGGTCGCTAGGAGGGCCGCGAAGCAGGAGGTGGCGTCGGGGCTCTCGGGCGCGCGCCACGCCTCGCCT